>NC_064631.1:595367745-595674620 GCF_023864275.1 Schistocerca cancellata | reverse complement strand
TAGACCAATTATCTTACTGAGGCTTTTGAAGAAATGATCTGGGTGTTGTGTGCTGTCCTTAGGTTAGTTAGGTTTAAGTAGTTCTAAGTTCTAGGGGATTGATGACCATAGATGTTAAGTCCCATAGTGCTCAGAGCCATTTGAACCATTTGAAGAAATGATCAAACCTACATTAGGTGGGCAATAGCACCCAACACTCAGTGTTTCATTGTGCTTTTCATGAACCCTTCATAATGTATCACAGTGCCAACTAATTCAAATGACCCTTCTCTGCAGTACTATTTAAAAAAACTGTTCTTTTACTTTAATATATTGATTAACTTTAAGTGTTACCCCACCACATTTCTGAAACTGCCTACAGTAATTACATACTATGGAATAGGCATCCAAATTAAAGTATGTTATTTCATCCTGTTTTAGGCCATGTTCTACTATTGTCAGAACATACATATTATGTTCCTCCATGACAGCCTGCAGCAAGTGCAGTTTATTTCCAGGTACTGAACGTTTAAATGCATGAGAAGAATTGGACCATTTTGTTCATTTTTTGCTGTTTATTGAAGCAGGAAGACTTATTTTCATGGGATACAGACAATGTTTGTTCATCATCACTGCTTACCCTGTAGATTTATTTTCTCTCAGGTCAATAAAAAATCAGTCAGGTGTGTGGGAAGCACTGTTTTCCATTTCCCCACTCCATTTATTCTCAGATTTTCATCTGCAGCTGTATTTTTTTCTGTGTCTGGTTCCCTTGCTACTTGTTTAGCCACTGCTGTGGAACCGTGCTTAGTTTCTGATGTGGCTGAAGTTTCTTATGTGTCTGGCTCCCCTGTTACATCTGCAGTCACTGAGACAACATTACTGTTCAATAAAACAGGTTTACCAGTGCAGTACTGACATCATGATACCTTCTTTCTTCTGTGTAGTTTGTTTGGTCCACATTGCTGTGAATTCTTCTTCAAGGCTGGTTTTTTGATGACATTCTGCAGCTTTTGTTTCACTCAAATGCAGATGTAATATTTATTTACTGCTCGTTCCATTTGTCAGATTACTAAGCATGTAAATAACAGGTTTCAAGAAGAACCAGTATACAGTAAAGTGAACTGGCTTGCTGGAGTCAAATAGTTAATGAATATCAAATTCAATCTACACATTTTTATTCGGTTCTATGTTGATCACGTATCCACATGACAGATTAGAAAACAAGCACACAATAGGACTACTTTATCTTTCAAATATAAATCTTGTTGCTAAGAATTCTGTAAGAGTCATGGCAATGTATAAAAAGTGGTTGGCAGGAGTATTCCAATATATTCTATTTAGGAAAAACAAAACAAAACAACACCATGTTTGGCTCTGAAAATGTAATATTAAGTGAGAAATTGTACCTTGCTAGCTGTCTTCCTATGATCCACAGCAAAAATATGTGTCCACAACTTATTTTCCTTTAAAACAGTATAAAATTATTTCTTTTCCACTGTCATTCCAGATTTAATGGTAATACATATTAACAAAAGGCAAAAACATTTGCTTTGTTTGGATATTGGCTCACAATAGTTGTCACACAGCCTTTCCTTTAAAATCTTTAAAATTAAATGGTTAATAGCAGATCTGTGCAGCTTTTGTTACTTGTTAATTTGTCAGATCTATCTGGGAAACATTTATATGAAAAAGTATCATAGTTTTGCTTTAATATAATTGAGCTGCTGCTTATTGCAACATTCATGCCTTACAGTATGATGGCTTAATCTATTAGAAACAATAGCTTTCTGAAATTTACAGTATCAGTATAATACCTACTTAGATTTGTTGCAGCTGGGAAACAATTTGAAATAATCAACACTCACTGTTTGATGCTTTCTTTCTCTTGCCGTACACACAGAAAACAAACTTTATTCTTCTTACTATCTCATTTCCTGGTAAAGCAATCTTTCACCAGCAAATGAAACTATGCTTAGTAGTTTATTGTCTCAAATCAAATTTACACTCAATTCTTAACTAGAAAAAAAACATGAAATATTATAATGAAATGTGGAAGAAATGGACATAATTTTTCACCAGGAGAATGGATTACTATTCAGTTAGAAATTCTTATAGACATCTGAGCAAGCCCAAGTTCTTAAATTGGCCAAGCTTTCTTCTTAGAGCATCACATGTGGAACATGATGAGACTTGTAGACATATAAAATGATACATGTATTATGTCTAAAAGCAACAGAACCTTAGGAAATGCATGAAGGGGAATACTGACAAGAGATGTCATGGGGGTAAAAAGGAGAATAAATCAGACAGAATAATAGAAGGATCAGCAAGAAGAGAAAAATTGAAAACGATAATCCTAGTATGAATTGTATACGAATAAATTTAGGATAAACATGGGAGAAGAATTCTGACATAAACTTATCTCGAGTGGTGTATTGAACATGTTGCATATCATAATAAGCAATGAAATTTGAAGTGAATGACCCCTTAAATAAAATGTTTGAATATCCTCAATTTACACATGGGAATTTTTGCATAACTTCCCCAGTCTCACAAACTCTGTGAACGAAACTGCTACTTAGCTCTTTGTTTTAGTACACTTATTGCTTCCAAGGCCAACTGTCCACTACTGAGGAACTGAGGAAAGGTGAATTACCGCACTTTAATCACAGTAACTATTAACTAGCAATATTAATTTATTTGATAACTTGTACTTTTTTTTTTTAATTTGACTCATCAGTTACTTATATCTAAAAACAAAGATGATGAGACTTACCAAACAAAAGCGCTGGCAGGTCAATAGACACACAAACAAACACAAACATACACACAAAATTCAAGCATTCGCAACAAACGGTTGCTTCGTCAGGAAAGAGGGAAGGAGAGGGAAAGACGAAAGGATGTGGGTTTTAAGGGAGAGGGTAAGGAGTCATTCCAGTCCCGGGAGCGGAAAGACTTACCTTAGGGGGAAAAAAGGACAGGTATACACTCACACACACACACATATCCATCCGCATATACACTGACACAAGCAGACATTTTTAAAGGCAAAGAGTTTGGGCAGAGATGTCAGTCAAGGCGGAAGTACAGAGGCAAAGATATTGTTGAAAGACAGGTGAGGTATGAGCGGCGGCAAATTGAAATTAGAAATTAGCGGAGATTGAGGCCTGGTGGATAGTGAGAAGAGAGGATATGCTGAAGGGCAAGTTCCCATCTCCGGAGTTCTGACAGGTTGGTGTTAGTGGGAAGTATCCAGATAACCCGGACGGTGTAACACTGTGCCAAGATGTGCTGGCCATGCACCAAGGCATGTTTAGCCACAGGGTGATCCTTATTACCAACAAACACTGTCTGCCTGTGTCCATTCCTGCGAATGGACAGTTTGTTGCTGGTCTTTCCCACACAGAAGGCTTCACAGTGTAGGCAGGTCAGTTGGTAAATCACGTGGGTGCTTTCACACGTGGCTCTGCCTTTGATCGTGTACACCTTCCGGGTTACAGGACTGGAGTAGGTGGTGGTGGGAGGGTGCATGGGACAGGTTTTACACAGCGGGCAGTTAAAAGGGTAGGAGCCAGAGGGTAGGGAAGGTGGTTTGGGGATTTCATAGGGATGAACTAAGAGGTTACGAAGGTTAGTTGGACTGCAGAAAGACACTCTTGGTGGAGTGGGGAGGATTTCATGAAGGATGGATGTCATTTCAGGGCAGGATTTGAGGTAGTCGTATCCCTGCTGGAGAGCCACATTCAGAGTCTGTTCCAGTCCCGGAGAGTATCCTGTCACAAGTGGGGCACTTTTGGGGTTCTTCTGTGGGAGGTTCCGGGTTTGAGGAGATGAGGAAGTGGCTCTGGTTATTTGCTTCTGTACCAGGTCAGGAGGGTAGTTACGGGATGCAAAAGCTGTTTTCAGGTTGTTGGTGTAATGGTTCAAGGATTCCGGACTGGAGCAGATTCGTTTGCCACGAAGACCTAGGCTGTAGGGAAGGGACCGTTTGATGTGGAATGGGTGGTAGCTGTCATAATGGAGGTACTGTTGCTTGTAGGTGGGTTTGATGTGGACAGACGTGTGAAGCTGGCCATTGGACAGGTGGAGGTCAACGTCAAGGAAAGTGGCATGGGATTTAGAGTAGGACCAGGTGAATCTGATGGAACCAAAGGAGTTGAGGTTGGAGAGGAAATTCTGGAGTTCTTCTTCACTGTGAGTCCAGATCATGAAAATGTCATGAATAAATCTGTACCAAACTTTGGGTTGGCAGGCTTGGGTAACCAAGAAGGCTTCCTGTAAGTGACCCATGAATAGGTTGGCGTACGAGGAGGCCATCCTGGTACCCATGGCTGTTCCCTTTAATTGTTGGTATGTCTGGCGTTCGAAAGTGAAGAAGTTGTGGGTCAGGATGAAGCTGGCTAAGGTAATGAAGAAAGAGGTTTTAGGTAGGGTGGCAGGTGATCGGCGTGAAAGGAAGTGCTCTATCGCAGCGAGGCCCTGGACATGCGGAATATTTGTGTATAAGGAAGTGGCATCAATGGTTACAAGGATGGTTTCCGGGGGTAACAGACTTTCTCGAACGCCTGGAATCCCTACCCAGTCTGTTACCCCCGGAAACCATCCTTGTAACCATTGATGCCACTTCCTTATACACAAATATTCCGCATGTCCAGGGCCTCGCTGCGATGGAGCACTTCCTTTCACGCCGATCACCTGCCACCCTACCTAAAACCTCTTTCCTCATTACCTTAGCCAGCTTCATCCTGACCCCCAACTTCTTCACTTTCGAACGCCAGACATACCAACAATTAAAGGGAACAGCCATGGGTACCAGGATGGCCCCCTCGTACGCCAACCTATTCATCGGTCACTTACAGGAAGCCTTCTTGGTTACCCAGGCCTGCCAACCCAAAGTTTGGTACAGATTTATTCATGACATTTTCATGATCTGGACTCACAGTGAAGAAGAACTCCAGAATTTCCTCTCCAACCTCAACTCCTTTGGTTCCATCAGATTCACCTGGTCCTACTCTAAATCCCATGCCACTTTCCTTGATGTTGACCTCCACCTGTCCAATGGCCAGCTTCACATGTCCGTCCACATCAAACCCACCTACAAGCAACAGTACCTCCATTACGACAGCTGCCACCCATTCCACATCAAACGGTCCCTTCCCTACAGCCTAGGTCTTCGTGGCAAACGAATCTGCTCCAGTCCGGAATCCTTGAACCATTACACCAACAACCTGAAAAAAGCTTTCGCATCCCGTAACTACCCTCCTGACCTGGTACAGAAGCAAATAACCAGGGCCACTTCCTCGTCTCCTCAAACCCGGAACCTCCCACAGAAGAACCCCAAAAGTGCCCCACTTGTGACAGGATACTTTCCGGGACTGGATCAGACTCTGAATGTGGCTCTCCAGCAGGGATACGACTACCTCAAATCCTGCCCTGAAATGACATCCATCCTTCATGAAATCCTCCCCACTCCACCAAGAGTGTCTTTCTGCCGTCCACCTAACCTTCGTAACCTCTTAGTTCATCCCTATGAAATCCCCAAACCACCTTCCCTACCCTCTGGCTCCTACCCTTGTAACCGCCCCCGTTGTAAAACCTGTCCCATGCACCCTCCCACCACCACCTACTCCAGTCCTGTAACCCGGAAGGTGTACACGATCAAAGGCAGAGCCACGTGTGAAAGCACCCACGTGATTTACCAACTGACCTGCCTACACTGTGAAGCCTTCTGTGTGGGAAAGACCAGCAACAAACTGTCCATTCGCAGGAATGGACACAGGCAGACAGTGTTTGTTGGTAATAAGGATCACCCTGTGGCTAAACATGCCTTGGTGCATGGCCAGCACATCTTGGCACAGTGTTACACCGTCCGGGTTATCTGGATACTTCCCACTAACACCAACCTGTCAGAACTCCGGAGATGGGAACTTGCCCTTCAGCATATCCTCTCTTCTCGCTATCCACCAGGCCTCAATCTCCGCTAATTTCTAATTTCAATTTGCCACCGCTCATACCTCACCTGTCTTTCAACAATATCTTTGCCTCTGTACTTCCGCCTTGACTGACATCTCTGCCCAAACTCTTTGCCTTTAAAAATGTCTGCTTGTGTCAGTGTATATGCGGATGGATATGTGTGTGTGTGTGAGTGTATACCTGTCCTTTTTTCCCCCTAAGGTAAGTCTTTCCGCTCCCGGGACTGGAATGACTCCTTACCCTCTCCCTTAAAACCCACATCCTTTCGTCTTTCCCTCTCCTTCCCTCTTTCCTGACGAAGCAACCATTTGTTGCGAAAGCTTGAATTTTGTGTGTATGTTTGTGTTTGTTTGTGTGTCTATTGACCTGCCAGCGCTTTTGTTTGGTAAGTCTCATCATCTTTGTTTTTAGATATATTTTTCCCATGTGGAATGTTTCCCTCTATTATATTCATCAGTTACTTATATTGACAAATATGAAATTTATTTAGTTCAGGTTCAACTATCTCCTTTGAAATTCTGCTCTGAGAAGAATGCCTGACATTTATGGAAACTCAAGCTTGTTGTGATGTTTTGTGAAACTATTTTATGCTATCTTGCTTCATCTATTAAGCAAGGCTTAATCCATTTCACTTATAGCACAGTTTGGTTAGTGACACAAATAAGCAATTTCAGTAAAAAAAAATAATAATTTGGGGTTGTATGACTGCCTTCCTGTTAGTCTGCTCTCAATAAGATTATTTCTAGACACTATCAAGCTATGAAGTTATGCTTTTCTGTTTACTACATTGGGGTATTTAGAGAATCATCTGGTTTTTCTGGAGTTTCTGCTGCTCTCTTATGCCTTTTACTGAATGCTTACTGTGATTTTTATAAGATAATCTGCTACAAAATTTCGATCAGTTCCTTCATTTCTGTGGTTCTACCTTTAGTTGCTAACATTAAGATGTTCCCAATTTCCTGTCTTTGGTATTCTTTGAATAACAAATCAGGGAATTTACGTACAAATACACATTAGCTCTTTGAGCTGGAGGAATGAGCCATTGTTAGCCTGAAACCTAGTCATCAATGTACCTATCATTCTACATTTTTGAAGGTAAATAATTTACGAGTAAAGGAGATCAATCACAAAATAGCAGAAGTGCTGAGTCATCAGCAGCTACTCTCAAAAGAGAGTGAAAACTTGTTATCTTTCATGCTCCTTTGCATGTGCCTGTCAACGACTCAACACTTCCGTTATTCGGTGAGTGGTCTCCTTTACTCCTAAATTATTTACATTCTACAGAACTTTCCTACTATATTTCTGTTTTTGAAGGGTTTTCCATTACAGTCTACTTGAAAACTGGAAATGTCCACTATATCTATTCATTTTTTCAGTTGCTGTTTACCTCAGCTATAGTGCTGCATCTCGATAGTTTTTACAAATAGAAACTAATATTAAGAAATCTAAGACTCTCTCTTGAGTGTTCTCCAAATGTACTTATTTCTTGTGTGGTCCATTTCAGAATGAACAGTTTAAGATAGCAACTTAACTTCAAGTTCTTATTGACACTCAGAAACAGATTCTGCAAAAGTCAAAATGAAACTCTGTTTTCCCATGGTGCAAAGTGTAAATAGTAGCATTTCATTATATAAAATCAGTCACTACAATTAATAGTTAAGAGTACTTGTGTACTATTATAGCAAAATTTTTACCCTTTATAATGACAGAAGCCATATTTATAATGTCTTCTTTGTACAAATTACTATTTCAATTCCTTTCTAACATTTTTGCTGACAGAATATTTGGGAATATCTTAATGTTTAGAATATGTATCCTACCAGTAACAGCTAACATTTTCAGATTTAAGTGAATGTGTGGCTTCATAATTCTATATTTTCTTTACTAACATTAATCTCAGTGACCCTGACACGACACAATGTCATTAATGACAAGACTAACATTGTTATTCTGGTTAAATGCATACATATAAAAAACTCCTTAACACATCTAACAGTATTCTGAAGGTCTGATAGTGGTTCTTTTCATTTCCAGCCTCATTACCATGCTGAAAACCAATAAGAAAAAAGAAACTACCAGTATAACACTGGACAATGTAATACTAACATTTTTGTTTTCAAAACTTCTGCAGATAGTTGCAAACTGTAAATAATATTTTTTTTCTATCTTATGCTATATAAAAACCTCATCATCAAATCCTATGGGTCCTTTATGTTCTAAATTTTATTTTAAATCAGGAAGAGCCAACACACCTGTTTAGAGGTATGAATGCTTCTGAAAGCTCCCGTGCAATATTGATAATACTGAATGGTGTGGTGAGAACCACAAGCCTGGAAGTTTTAATACATACTGCTGACATGCAATTCTTAACAAGCTCCATGAATCTTTTATCTCTCTGCTCACCCAAGTCTTTATGCCATTGCTTGTGAGGCATTCACAGGATTCTTGTTGGCTAAACCTGATCTAAAGTGTTAACAACTTCTCAACAAACAAGCAGCTCTTAATCATTTCTTATATCAACATTGAAGACATGTCTAATAACTAATTACTCTTGGGTTCTTCTGTCTTGACTTGTTCTTCAAACTTCGAACCCAGATTATTATTTTTTTAGGCAAGAATAGCAAAGGACCTGAAAGAATTGCGAGATTCGTCTGTGTTTTTTTTCTTTATGATGAATGCACTGTTCGTTCTCATCGTATTCTTGCTGCAACTGAGTAAGGATAAGCTACATATTAAATGGCCTTTTGGAGTCAAAACAAACATTACGTTTAATGAAGAAAGTCAGGAGGTAAGAAGGATCTCTTATTTCTATATTTTTTTAGTGATTTCTGCAAAGCAGCTAGCACAGATCATTTGTTCCTTGTTTTGTCAGCAGCTCTAAGAAGTCCAGCAGGACTGACCTTTACATCGAAGTACTCTAATGAATTTAGAATAGTTACACAGGTTTGATGATTGTTTCTTTTTCAGAAAGTTCTTAGTATAAGATACAAAAATCAAGGTGCATGTGTTTCTTAATATGTTATTTCAGGCAAGAATTGCTGCTGATCTGAAAGAGCTACGGAATAAGTCCGTGTTCGCCTTCTTCATGTTCAATGCTTTGTTTGTGCTTATTGTTTTCTTGCTGCAACTGAATAAGGACATGCTACATATTGACTGGCCACTTGGAGTCAAGACAAACATCACCTATATCGAAGAGACAGCAGAGGTAAACCATGCAGCTGCCAGCCTTGTTGCTGTGTCACTCCAAGTGTTCACGGGAGAGGCGCATGGCGGGAGGAGCCCATAAGCTTGCTCTGGGGCTCGGATCTGTCAATAACAGGAGCTGGCCTCTAGTCCCTTCTGTGTGACACAAATCTTCAAACTCACATGGGTTCTGTCTCCTGTAACCAATCTCACTATTCTCATTTTTCATTGCTCTCATAGACACCACTACTTCTAGCTTCCTCACTGGATAATTACTGCAACTTTCAATGTAACATCTTTTTATTATTTCTGCAGCACAAGTATGACTATAAATTTTTCTCCATGTACATACTACTGTATATGTAAATGAATGCTGAGAAGGTGCAGGCACAAGTGGATTCATGAAATCTGGGAATGATGAAACTGCATGGTAGATACTGTGAATATCTAGTGATTCTAGTTGATAGTTCTTAATGCACTTAGGGAGACTGCTGTGATGAAGTAAACTTAGTGTTATAAATGTCATGACCTGAGAAGAAAAAATTTTCTCCATTTTTTTTTCAGCAGAGATAGTATTTTCAATCCAGATTAGCAGTACTGATTTTCAGTAGAATGCTGAACACAAAAAAACTACAAATATCTTTAGATTACTTCACAAGTAAAGGAATTACTGACCAAAGAACTGTGCACTTTCAAACTGTAAGATCTGTATCAAATGAAAACCCAGGGCAGAATATAATATGCACATGGCATGAGGTCACCAACCATTAAACAGAAGAGGTGCTGTGTCATAGACAAGCATTTAGAAAGGATAATTTATTCTTCTTATACTTCTTCTTCTTTATTTTTTTTCTCAGGCCACACAGCTATAGGAGTATTATTATCATTATTAAATACAGGATTGCTCACAACATTTGCTTAAAAAATAAAAAAAAATAAAAAACTGTTATTAACTTATCTGCATCTTCCATGGATCATAATTGTGACCTCTCATTGTAACATCAACAGAGTAAGTTTTAAAATTAAGTACATTTTTTCAGTGGAAAGACTATGAAGAAAAGGTCTGGGTTATCTGAGACACACAGTGGCAAGAATTAGATTACACTGAAGATGAAGGTAACAGAGAAAAAAAGTTGTGAAACAACTGGGTTGTTGGAGACTTAAATACTCAAACTGGAATAGGACAATAATCAGAGTAAAGAAATACCAATGCTGTCATTATTTGTCAGTGTAATGAACTAAACATTTGCAGTATAATGAAAGAAGTAATGAGAGAACAAATGCACATATGACGATACTGAGAGCCATATACCTGGTGAATAAGCCATGGACCAGTACCAAAAACTTGGGACAAATAAAAAGAAGCTTCCTATATAGGCACTTACACATAGTTAAGAAATAAATTACAAATGTAAAATTAACACAGAAAATTAATTCTGTAGTGAACTGCACTAACAATAAGGAAAGGATGAGAAACAAAGGCTACAGAATTACTGGTTCTTAGTGGACCACCAGGACATAAGCAAAAATTCTAAATGATAGAATCTCAAATGAGAGATGTGTAAGAACATTTTGGATGGGAATTATTGGGGAGTAAGCAACTGGAACACAAAATCACAAAATAAATAAAAATTTTGACAGACAGTGGATTATCAGAAGAACAAGAGAAAACTCCGAAACACCAGATAAAATTATTCATGAGATAATAACATTTCCTGTTTAAAACTGTGGCAATAGTACAGAACTTGTTGCTGTGGAAATTCCACGAACTGCTTCCATTCATAATCACCATCTTGCTGTTTCATGTCCTTAGCAACAAAAAAATTAATAAAAAAGTATTAAATGTATCACCATCATCTACACAATGCCGTTTCACATGCTTCTGAATTTAGATTCTTGATTAGATCATTCTGCAAATTTTGAATCAGTAGCACGGAAGATGGCATTTTGCAATTCAAATACAATTAGACTCAACAGGTTTTTCATGAAACATATGTTGGACCATGCAATTATACATCAGTACTTTGGTATGATACATCTCATTTGAAAAACCTGAGCATATCAGCACTGTTTGTACTTGTGCTGTAGATAACATTGTGCATTAAATGTGCGAGTGTTACCGTTTTTTATAAATGTCTCCATGCCTGCATGTGAACATAGCGGTGATAGTAGGATAAAATATTGGTTAATATAAGGTATGATCAATAAATAGTGGTGTTATATGGACAGAAATCAAAATTAATAAAGACTATAAGATTTTATGTCTAGTGCACATTAAAATATTTTATCATCTCTCGTTCTTCATTAACAGGAAAATAAATTCTTTCCTTTATCGTGGTGGGTCAGGGTACAATTACAGATTCATCACAGGTAATGTGTGTGTGTGTGTGGGGGGGGGGGGGGGGGGACAGTTGATGGGCGAGCAGATTGGGGGGGGGGGTTATTTCTTGTGCATCAAAATTATTTGTTATTTGCAGAAGCTGTTCAATACATAATTTAATTCACATTCTAGGTAAAAGGGATTGTCAGCTCAATTTTTTTAAAACTTACCTATAGTCTCATTGTTTTACAAACAAGAACACATACTGTAATTAGTACTATGTGATATGAGAAAACACTGTAAAATAAAACACTAGGTTTCCATTTGCTCACACTGAGAAGTTTTTATCCAGTGGATGTAGCTGATTTATGTCTTTTCATATTGGGTTTCCAGAAGTTGGTGTGTCAGTCATGGTCTATGTGAATATTAGTATTTTAATTCACATTTGCTATTTTAGAACTGTTTGCATATTCTAAAATAGACATTAAAAGCACTATCTGAATCCAATGAACAACTTTTTTTATCTGTCAACAACTTTATATTGATAGATTTAAAATGAAATACTAACTCAGTTACAAACAATCAGTAGTCTTTCAAGGCTGTATAAACACAAATCTAGAGCATATGGCTATGTATATAAATATGTGAAGCTTTTTCGAGCTTCATTTATTGATCAAACCTTATGTCACTTCTCCTCTTGACTATGGAATGGAACTTGTTATGGAAGATGGTGCTCTACAATTAATGATCAGTTTTATATCAGCTGCACTCATTTTCTGTAACCCAGGAAGCAGAAAGTTAGTTATAACTCATTTCATGTTCACAGTTCACTGTAAATAATTATATGGAGCACATATATGTTAGTGTAACACAGCAGATTGAATGAAATCAAAATACTGCTTCTTGTTTGTCATATATGTCTGTCATCATTTTTTCCTTATTACAGACAAATATCTGAAAATTCCAGACTAATAATATTATTGGTACAGTACTATATGAAATAGTGCACAATAAAAAGTACCTCCTATTGATTTATGACATGCAAGTTACGGTCACTTATTGAAACTACAGACATTTTGAAGCTGCAGTCCTATGGTCTGTTATCACTACCAATTCCCATGAAATAAAAAATTAAAAGTTTGCAAAAAGCTCATGGTACACTAATACTCATGTGCTCCAATAAATTTGAATATTGTAATGGTCTTCACTGTAATGTATCTGTCTGTGTCTCTTATTCTTAAGGAATAGTTATTATTGTGTGTTATCCAATGCCTGTTGCACAGACTTTTCTACAGTAAATGTAAAAGAACAATTACTATTTATGATTAAACATCAAATTCACAATAGTACCATAATAAAAGACCAGGTTTTGCTCCTTTTAGGGAGAGTTAGTTATATGTTCCATGGGTGACTTTGTATGATACATCATAGTGATGTGGAATGAAAAAGTTTACAGAATATTAGCTTAGTCAGTATTTCAGTATGGCTACATGCTGCCCATTTACAGATTACTTCGTATAATGGAAAGAAAATTAGTTTGATAACACTATGAAATAAGTAACACTTTTGCATTAAATGTGCTACAAGTTTCTAAATATAAATTCTTATATGGGGTAGGAACTATCCAGAATGAACATTTTCAGCTTACTTTCAAATTCAACTTTTTTATTTGTCAAACATTTAATATCATAGAGTAAGTTACCAAAGATGATAAGAGCTATGAGCAAATCGTGGTCTTCGATAGTGCGAAACAGATCTCTTGTACTGCAAGCTCTTTCCTTTCCATATTTTGGGAGGAGGTAATATGGACAGAAAGAAGAAAAAATTGTTATTAATCATGCACTCTAAAATGCATACCTTGAGAGGTATGAACATTTGTTCAATAGAAGAGATAGCTTTCACAGTAGCAATGATGTTAGCTGTTAAGGTATGCACTCAAGAGTCCACATTTACTCAACATTTTTTTCTTGTTTTGGTCCATACTACTACCTGCCAAAATATGGAAAGATAAGAGTTAGCAGTAGAAGAGAACTGTTTCACAGTATAGAAGATGAAAAACTCACAGCTCTCAAGGTATGTGTTTTACAGCCCATGTTTCCCAGACTTTTTTTGCCTCAAATGATCATTTTTCGTACCATTGAATATTTTTAATTCTCATCAATATTCAAACATAAGAAATTTGAAAATTCTCTCTCGCTTACTAACTCCTTTTGAGATTTTAAATTTGCCACTGCTGTTTCACTTTTTGACGTGCACAGAGGAATATGATTTATTTTCTCAAAAACTGAGAGACGGTCAGTTTGCAGAAAACCAGTCACTAATCATTTTAAATCATATTCACAACATCTTCTATTGCTATATGTCTGTTGGAATTGATTATAATACTTGCGTCATTTGCAAAATAGACTAATTCTGCTTGATAGGTATTAAGTGGATGGCGACTAGTAAATACAAAAGACAACAGGGCCCCAACACTGAAAGCAGAACAATTAAAAAAAATATTTTATTGTGGTTACTTAAGAAACCTTTAAATAAAAATATCATATGATATCCTGCTCATCTTCTACAAATTTCATCTAACCTCCCAAAGTTGAAAGATAACTGCCAACTAAAACATTTCTTTAGGATGTAGAATTTTTAGTGATGCCATCTTCCTGAGACTGCTGCCACGCAAACACCCCTTATCAATGCTCTGTCTGGTAAAACTGCCATGGGTAACTGGTACACCTGTAGATGTCAAAAATGGATAAAACTTTCAGTCATTTACAGAAGAGCTTCACAAAGGTGATGCTGCTTGCCCATCCTATACTGGTCACCATTGGCAATGGTAGTAGATGCCAACCACTGATGTGGCTCTACATTAAAAAGTAAATAACCATTGGCAACCATTAAGTGTATTTTCTAAATATTTACAGCAGGGACAAATACATTGGAATGTGTATAAATATGTCACCCATGCGCATTCATCATATTCAAGGGATGGAAGATATAGTTGGTGACTACTTTTCTGGAACTGACAACTTGGTGAAAATGTAGGACTACACCAAACTCGCAAAAACTCAAGTGGCGGACCATCAACTACAACTATTACTGAATGATCCCTCCACATGACTGTGCATACAGCAGATAGGGCTATTAGCTGACAGTGAAAAAATATGATACGGCATCTCACAACACTGACCTAGACATCACATCTCATCGCCATTTAGAAAGACAGGTTTCAATAGTGTACATAACCTGGCACACATAGTTTCTTCTGAATTGTCAGGAGGTTCGGCCACATCCACATTGATCTCATTCACTCGTTGCCACACTCTGAACATTACAAATACCTATTCACTGCAGTGAATAGGAGTACATGATGGGAAGAAGCTGTATCAATTACTGACATCTCTGCCAAAATGACAGCAAAAATGTTTGTCAGGACCTGGGTGGCGTGTTTTGGTCACTCCCTTCACATGACAATGGTCCAGGGATGACAATTTGAGTTGATCCTCTTCCCCAAATTGTCCAAAAAGTGTGGCTTTCAATGACACCATATCATTAGTTACTATCTGGACAGCAATGGTTTGGTCGAGTGGTGGCATTGAACACTGAAGGCCGCTCTCGTGTGTCACTATAAAAAGTGGACACAAGCACACCACTAAGAGAAGTTGTGCAGTGGTTAGCACACTGGACTCACATTTGGGAGATGATGGTTTACACCTATGTCCAACCATCCTGATTTAGGTTTTCTGTGATTTCCCTAAATCACTTCAGGCAAATGCTAGGATGGTTTCTTTGAAAGGGCATGGCTGACTTCCTTCCCCATCCTTCCCTAACCCAATGCTACTGGTGACCTCACTGTTTTGTCCCCTCCACCAAATCAACCAACCAACCACAAGCACACCAGATGGTCCTGTTAATGTTAACAAACAGCATATAAAATGGACCTCAGTACATCAGCCACAAATTTGGCTTCTGGCAAGCCTTTAAGGATTCCAGCAGACTTCCTCAGTCCAATTGCCATTGCCATTTGATTTGCAGCTACTTCAGTTGGTGCAGCACCTTAAGGTATATATCTGCAACATCCAATGGTCCCCAGTTTAACAGCATGGCTCCAACAAATTTTGTGCACAATGTGTTGACTGATTGCACCCATGTCAAGCTGTTCACTGATTTCATGCAAGCCCCCCTGCAATCCCCATACACCAGTCCTTTTCCAATTTTGTGCTGCAAGAATCATATGACTAATATATTACTTAGTGGTAAATGCTACAGAATGTCCATTAAGAGGGCCAAGCCTGTATGAGTCGTACAGACACCCTCAGATGGCAGCATGCCTACACCCATTAATGTGCAGTGCACTGAAACACCCATATCGCCAGCAGCTGCTTTGCCAATGTCTGGCTCCTGCTTACAGGACATACCTGTGGCTACACACCCTTCACAGCAGAATTCTGCATGAGAACCAGATGTGCGGTGAAGTTCAAATACCCCTTCATTTGCAGTGCTCTGCACTTGAGAGGGAAGGAGGTGGAGACTGTGTGACAGTAAAATGGTCGATTAATCAAGTTTGGTCAGTGAAGCACCTTTTTGTATAGACAAACTATCTTTGTGCTATTTTGTTTGGTTTTTGGAGTGTTACTGTTGTGTATTTTGTCTGTGATAAATAAAAGTGGTTTTTCATACATCTGAAATTTGTGTACAGATTTAAATGTAGGTGATGGTGTCCCTACAGAGATACTTCATCTTCAATCCTTCTATAAGGAACTATGAAACAATCTAATATATTCAGTTATTGGGGTTTTTGGTACCTACAATTCACAAAATGGAACTTCATTGAGTTAACAGTGAAGACTAGAATGGTTGAAATAAAATGGAAGAGTGGAAGAGTTATAAAACTAAATAGAGATTATTTTTAAATTATGATGAGCTATTATTACTATTCACTACTATATTTTACTTTCAGGAAACACACCTCCCAGAATAGTCAACATCCCCAAAAACCCCTTCCACCAAACATAAACCAACAATTTCTTCTCCTCCCTGAGGAAGGAACTTAAGATACCAAAAGCTAAGACTGCTGTTGTCTATTTTATGTGCTCTTATTGGTGGTATTAGGAACTGCGCTGCTATCTCTCTTTGTTGTTTTAATAATTTCCTGATTGGGATCTTCCTATTTATACAATTATATTATTCACAGTCCAACACATGATGTGGTATATGTAGCCTCTGTTGTACGATTGCATTGCATTTGTCTTTATACTCCAGCAATTATCTTTATGCAACAGTAACTTAATAGATTTGGAGAGATCAGTTACGTACTTATTCCAAAATTTTTTCTCACTGACAAAAATAATAGACAGTAGAAACAATGCCAACTACTACAGCTCTTTAGCACATCAACCCTTTAGTACTACTACCAAGTAATTTAAGCTCTACAATGGTAGGAAATTTGTGAGAAAATCTGTGTTGCAGGCAATAGATATCACACTGTAAAATCAAAATGTACATCTTTTTGCCAATGACTCTTCCACACTCACAAAATATGTGTGTAAATTAATCCTGTCTATATCTTTAAAATTTCAATATGTGTTGGTGGAAGTTCTAACCCATTAAATTTTTGTTGCTTTTTGGGTAAAAGTGTGATGTCTTGTGTGTTTTTATATTTATGCCTGATGCACTGTGTACAATAAATAAAATGTAAGATACACAAATTCATGCATATCTGTGCAAATTACTTAACACAAAAATAGTAAACAGACTGGATTACACAGAGATTATTGAAAGTAAAATAGGATGCTATGGCTACTTTTTGACTGAAAATCATGTGTATGTTAGTGGAGCAGCATTCAGTTCAGACCAAATCATTTTAGTTCTTTTTTATTTTTAATTATGAATGCCTTTTTAATGAAACATGACTGTAAATATAAGAGCAGTGCAGTTATATATAAAAAGTTACATTGGTATGAGAAATATGTTTATAATCTAATTAAGTGAACTAATATCAAAAGTCTAAAATATAAATGAGGTGAACGACAGGAGACTATACCAGCAGAGAACATAGTCAGCTACTAATTATATCATCTAAATATACAAAATTAAATACTTAGAAACTAATGGAATTAGGAGATAAACAATGTAACACAAAAAATGATACAGGGTGTAGCAAAAAGAACCATCCAATTTAAAAAAAAAATCATAACTATAATGTTACTTGAGGTATGTGTGTGAACAATGTAAATTCTTGAGTTGTACATGGATTCTGCAAGATAACAGCAGTGTCTGCCCATTTCAGCTATAGTAAAAATGGTGCCAGGACAACAGAAAGCATTTTGTGTTTATGTTTTGTGCAGTACAAGTCAGTAATAACTGATCAGCCTGATTTTCATACTAGTTATGGTGTGGATCCACTACAGTACAGAGCATTAAATGATGACATGAACAATTCCAAAAAACAGGTTGTTTGTGTAAAGGCAAATTGCTGGGCTGTCCACAAGTATCTGACACAGAACTTGAACGCATACATCACAGTTTTACAAGGAGTCCACAGAAATCCGTTTGCCATACAGCTCAACAACTCAGCATGCTCCCGATGTCCATCTGACATGTGTTGTGTTAACATTTACACGTGAAACCATACGAAATTCAGTTACTGCAAGCTCTTCATGAAGGTGAACAATGTGTGGAGTTCTGTAATTTCATTCTTGGCAAGATGGAGGATAACTGTTTTTCCATGATTAGTGTTTAGTGATTAGGCAACATTCCATTTAAATGGAAAGGTGAACTGTCATAATTTGAGAATATGGTATATGGAACAACCACATGAAGTTGTACAGCATGAGAGGGACTCTCCAAAATTTAATGTGTTTTGTACAGTTTCACGGGAAAAGGTGTATGCTGCAGTTTTGTTTGCAGAGAACCCTTTTACTGGAAGCACATGTCTCGCTATGCCTGAGAACTTTCTTTTGCAACAGTTGGTGACTGATTTGAACAACTTCTTTTACCAACAGGATGGGGTACTGCCGCACTGGCATGTGGAAGTGTGGAAATTTTTAAATCAAAGGATTATGGAATGATCAATCGGTTTCACTGGACCAAATGATTCAGCGTTACATTACTGGCCTCCAAGGTCTTTGGAGCCTGACTGTATGTGATTATTTCTTGTAGGGGTTTATAAAAGACTCTGTTTATGTGCCTCTGTTACCAACAACAATAAATGAGCTGAGACATCGCACAACGGCAGCAGTGGAATCTGTAACGCAAGACCTGCTCACTGCAGTGTGGTAAAAATTTGAATACTGAATTGACATACGCCATGCAGGACAACAGAAAGCATTTTGTGTTTATGTTTTGTGCAGTATTGAGCACCTATGAATCAGTATGAAAAAATCTTTTTGAGTTTCCCGTTCATCAAAGAACAAAATTCACTGCACATGTTTATTAGTTTCAGAAACATAGATGTGCCAAATCAGATGATACTTTTTGATACACCCTGTATATCTTTCCTTTATGGACTGATGACTTATTTTCTTGTATGAGATTCATCATTATTATTCATTATAAGACCAACTGTGCTACATATTATTCTATTTTAATAAAGGTACATAGCACAGTTATTACAGAAATTGCATAAGTTCAAAGTCTGATAAGGACTGTGAATTGAAATCAGACTTTTTGAAGGACAAAACCTGGAATTTACCTGAAAGGATTTAGAGACTGCAGAAAACCTAAATCACTGTACTGTCTCACTTGCTACCCACCTTGAGTGTGAGGTACTGAGAAGAGGACAAACAAAAGAACAGAATGTTATAGTATATCTACTACAGCACCACAGTCATGAAAGGAATATAGATTTCCTCCTAGCTTTCAATTTGGTTTTCTCCTTCAGAAGTACCAACAGCCAGCACCAATATGTACAGATATTAAACCTCAGCCTTGGAAATATGTATATGTTTTACTGACTCATGACATATATGAAGAAGCTAGCAGTATCTTTTCTTGTACCAGCTCACCACTTACTACTGAATGTTTATAGTAGTAGTTTTAACTGCTGAAACGTATGGTCTCCTTCGTCTGATTCAGAATATTTCAGTATTTTATTTTCCTTCAAAAAGGCATACATACAATTATATGACTAACTTTTAAAGTAGAGAGCTCTGCCAATCATCTTCAAAGCTAGTAATCTCGTGCTGCAGTGTATGGTCATATTATTTCCACATGTCTCAAGACAGTTTGCCTCATACATTTTTATAAGATTAGCTGTGTTCTATATTTCTCAAATTACTAACAAATCCCAATTTTGAAAGTATATTCCATTTTGCTACACAAATGAATAGTGAGCCTCTTCCAAGTTATCACATGGGCAATAACTGGAATGTATGTCATCTCCATCTTACATGGGAACACCCATAAATAACACAGAAGTAAGACTGTTATTTAGTTGCAAATGAAGGGGGCGAGATTTGATAAAACAAAGTTTTGTATTTCAGAATAACTAAATTATTGTTTGACTATATTAATGACATTATCTGTTCACATTACAATGGCACAAACTCAGTTTTAACAATCTCTGGTACAAGAAAGTGGTATCTTGCCCTAACCTAATTTTGTTACCACTAAAAACACTCTGCTGGGCACATGTTTAATGATTTTCATACATAAATTTAATCGGTATATGCTGTGCATGGCCTGTATAAGGGATAGGGAAGCACTGATACCCAGCAGCATGCCAGAAGTCTGCACATCTGCAGACACAACTTACGGATTTTATCTTTAAAAATAGAAGAGCCATAAGTGCCTACTGCACAGCCCTCTGAGAAAGGCTGTATAACATAAAGAAATTTTCAGTCCAGTGAGCTGTATCCATGAGCCATGATTTGATCTTCAGTAAATGATCTATTCTTCCAAACAGTGTACATGTAGTGTCTCATATTTGAGACAGTTGTTTGATGAAACAAAAGCTGTATGGATAAAAGTAGAAGATTTCTATTATGTGGAATGAATGGAAATGCACAGACCTTGACCTTTTCAAAGTGTTTAGTAATATGATGACAGTGCAGTGAATACTACTGCAGCTGATTTGACATAAATAAGTTACTGGTATTCACATACGGGGCAGTCAGGTGTCAGGAATTTACAGTGCTCAAAGTTAGTACTCTTTTGATGGTGATTGGCAATGTTCACTACCTTTTCTTTTTTCCTTTTTTCTTTATAAATTATCAGAAAATTTTGCTTGATAAATATTTTTACAATCTATAAAATGATGAAACTTGTTATAATATATTCTTATTTAATTGCATTAAATTTTTCTCTTTGCTAAGGTTCACATAACCAAAGAGTATCTGCAGCTTGAGCCCATTGGTTTGGTATTTGTGTTCTTCTTTGCTTTGATTTTGGTGATACAATTTGTGGCTATGTTATTTCACCGATTTGGAACACTGTCACATATACTTGCATCCACAGAACTTAGGTGGTGCTTTAACAGAAAGGTAAGAATTTATAGACAATAAACAAAGTGTAAAATAAAACACTTGATATGCTAATTGGAATTTTCTCCTTCAAGCAGTATGTTAATTAGTACATCATTGCCTGGAACATGTATTTTACTGTCTTATTTTCTTATCGCTGCTAAATAGCATTATATGCTAGACAATTATTAGATCCTAAAGGAAGCTGCCATTGACAAAGAACTGTAGTATAATTATGAAAGCCATTATTTCCTTTAAATTTTACTGATCTTTATTTGTTGAATAATTTTTTCCACAGAAGGAAGATCTGTCACAGGACTCTATAATAGACAAAAACTTCATGGAAATAGCAAAGAATATGCAGAGATTACGTGACTTGGATGGTGATTATGAGAATGACTCAGGTGCTCAGAAACCTGAACACAGGCGGACTATCCATAACTTGGAAAGGCAGAGAAAGAAGACAAGGACTATTGGAACACTTGATGTTGCTTTCAAACAGCGCTTTTTCAATATGACAGCTGATGGGAATGTTCCAGGTATGTTAAAACAGCACCTGGTGATGAGGTATGGTGTGATGATTACACTGACAGTTTTTCACCAATCATTATTTCTTACCTAACATTATGGGATTTAACATTTTTCTGAAACTTTTCTGGCTAAATAACATAAATTTAAAGGTTGCAGATTCAACTAAATAGCCAGTGATTACAGGTACAAACAATTTTAATTGAAACAATCACATAGAAAATGTTGTAGAGAAGACCAAAGACAGAATTTTATTGGCAGAACACTTAGAAGCTGCAACAAATCCATTAAAGAGACTGCCATTACAATGCTTGCTTATCTTCTTGAGTATTTCATAGCATGGGACTCTTACCACATGAACATCAAAAAAGTTCAAGGAAGGGCATCTCATTATGTATTATTGTGAAATATGGCAGAGTGTATCACGCATATGATATGTGAGTTGGGGTAGCACCCATTAAAACAAAGCCATTTTTCAATGCAGAGAAATCTTTTCACAAAATCACACACACAGGGAGACATGATCTTCATAGTAAAACAGTAGAAATCAGAAATATATGGTTGTTAATTTTTACTATGCATTATTCAACAGTAGAATGATCAAAAAATAGTTTGAAAGTGGTTCAATGAACCATTTGTCATGCACTTACATGTGAATAGCAGATGTTGATGTAAATAAGAGGAAGCTAGAACCCTGTGCAATCTGCTACAGTTGGAAAGAATAAACAATACTATTTTTCCCACCAAAGTACTTCTGAACAACAGTAAAAAACTAAGTCCACACCCTGGTCAACAACTTTTTGTAGCATGGCCATGTATTGAATTCCTATCATTTACACGATACAGGAGATATTCCAGAGAGTATGCATTAAATAGGGAAAGCTAATGATGAGTCTTCCAGAAAAATATATACACACTTTAAGGAATGAAAAGTATTATTTATGTGTTTATTTTACATTTAATAATTGATCACACATGTTGTACAACCTTCTGTTTAGCACATGGTTCCTTTAAATGTACAAAATGTTGACCGTTAGTGGCTATACACATAACAGAATGACCAGCAGTTGCTGCAACTATATCAGTCAACGTTACGGTGGAGATCGTTGCAAATGTCGCTGTAATCTCATTGCGAAGTTCCTCCAGCGTGCGTGGCTTATGTCAATAGACATCATCTTTCACAGTTTGCCACAAGTGAAAGTCCATAGGTGTTAGATCTGGTGACCAAGGAGGGAACTCAATGGGCCCTCTTCATCCAGTCTAATGCCACAGAAAATAGTCAGCCAGGAAAACTCGTATGGCTAGGTGGTAGTGTAGTGGTGCCCCATCCTGTTGGTAGAAGACCTCTTCATCAGCTCCATAAAGCACACATATACCTGGCAAAATTGATGTGCGTTACATTTCCAGGTACACTTCTCCAGTGACAGTAGCATCAAAGAAAAAGGGTCCTACTGAGCCCCTAGATGATAGTCCACACCACACATGAGCCCCTGATAGATTGACCGCTTTATCCACATACATATACGGATTTTCTGGTGCCCAGTACACACTGTTATGCTGATTCATGATTCCATTAAATTTAAATTGTGCCTCATCACTCCACACTACCTTTGTCACAAATTGTTTATCATCAGTTTTGCTGATACCATTGGCAAAATTGTATTCACTTGCAGTAATCATGGAATGTAAACTTTCCACTTGGCAGATTTCAGAATTCTTCATACACTTGTGCTGTTAACCTCCTCTTCACATGAAAATTGTGTAGCAGACTTCTGTGGAAAATTAACAAATGTTTCCAACATGAGAGCCAACAAAGCTGGACTTGTAGCTGTATGCTGTCTTCCTGATTTTCCTTTGTGAATACCACAAATCGTTCCATGCAATTGAAACTTGTCAATGATGCATTTAATTGTTAGGTGGGTTGGCAGCTCTGTTTCAAACTCCTGCTTCCCCTGATGTTACACTTCAATTATCAAACTTGAAAAACCACTTCACAATAGATTTTCATTGCTCGAATGTCTAGTGAGCTCCATCCATCTTGTTTTCTCAATACCAAGATGAAAGTACTAACATCTGTCCAGCACACTTGAAACTCAAACTGAACGACAATATCAGACTTGATAGAGCCTGACTAAGTGTGTACACATTTCTGGTGGACTCTGTATAATATGATAAAAGCTGGCAGCCAGTTGTACATAAAAACCAGTGAACAGCCTCAGTAAAGCTTCGCAGTATTCATCTAGTCTCGTCTATGACTTGGAGCTGATCTCTGTTCACTGAAATAACACTAAATAAATACCTACAGAATCTTTATATGCCATGCCTATTGGCTGAAGCTATATTTTATGAGAACAGTCTCTATGAAACACATTTTACCCCTTTTCAACTGAATGTCAATTTTACTTTGTGCTGCATCACAAAAATGTAATAATTGTATATAACCATAATGGTACTACCTCACCAATCATGAAATCTTTTGTTCCTATTCACACAAAACTGCCTTGTGCACAACAACAGTGAAATAACATGCCATTCATTATTTAAGATGGAAATTACTTGTAGGTTAGCCATGATGAAAGTCCTGTAGACATTATGTAACTGTTGACAAATCACCTGAAAGTGTATCTCACTCAACTTTGCAAGTTGCTTCAACACTATCTTTATCTCATAAAACTCATAATGATCCCCTGTAATTTTTCTAATGTTTATTTCCTCTATTAGTTTTATTAAGCCAGGTTAGTGTAATGAGTTTACTTGTTCTGTATACAGTAATAAATGACAAAAGCGTGTGTCTTTACAGACACAGATCATATAACCTCCCTCACAGTTTCACAGGAAAATATTTTTGATATCAACACCTACTCATATCCAGAAACCTATCCTCCTCAACAAGAATGAGAAAACATCAAGGATGTGGAACTGTATCTCTCCTTTATTTCAAGTCAAAATTTCTTTTATGAAGAATGAGGTGCTGGCTCATTGCCCAACCTCAGCATGGTTGATCAGGGTTTTTCTAGCAGAGTTTACTTCAATACATAACATGTTATAGATTTAAGCAAGAGCTTCACCTTTCATTAGCTTCTATAAGTTATAAAGACAAAAGCATATAGAGCATCCATATTCTCACTGGTCAAATTTGGATGTTTTTCTCAGACACCAGTAATCAAAATAGCCTCTTATTCATGGACATTCAACTCGTGACAAGTGAAGAAGCTTTATAATATGAAAAATAATGAAGGAATATTCAAAATAGGGTGTAGTTACAAATAGAAAAGAAGGAATATTTAAAAGTTGGTGGAAATGCTGTAGATCTAGAACTAAATAACACTTCTATCAAAGGGTATAATGACAAAGGCAAAAACACGTAGTGAGAATGCAAGATGAATATTGCCAAAAAGAGGTGTAGTATCTATTTCAACACAAAGAAGGAAAAGAAGATTATCACTGACATAATGGGGAAAAAGAACAGTGCCTGAAAGGAAGAAAGGAGGTTGAAAGATGACAGTTGGGAGGACTGGGAGAGCTAAAGACTGAAAACCGTTAAGTGACAAGCACTGTGTGGCCTCTACCCATCATGGAAGTAATCTACGGTATGTAAGATAATTTGAAGACCCATGAACATACAGTTCTATATGCCTTACAGCACCTACCAAAGTCCTATGAAAAGGATTGATTGTTACTCACTGTAAAGATAACACCTTGAGTAGCAGACAGGCACAATGAAAAAACTGTTACACATGAGCTTTCAGCCAAAGCCTTCTTCGAAAAGAAAACAAAACTACACACATTTGCACAAGCAAGCACCAACTACTGCACACATGATCAGTATTTCTGGCCACTGCAGCCAGAATGTAACAAGGTAATTCACACATTTAGAGGATAATTCATGCATTTGTTCGTTAAAATAGCAGGGCAATGAGGAATCGTCAAATAACCATGAAACAATGTGCTATCTGGAAAAAATTCTTGCTATTTGTAGTTGCTACATTAGATACCACATGAACACTGTCCCAATGTTAGCACAAAAATTAGTATTTTGTTAATAAAGCATTAGCTGCAATAAATATGTCTGTCAGATTAAGGAAGTTAGAGGAAGGTAATAACATTAGGCTTTAACACCTTGTGGACATCAAGGTCATTAGAGATGGAGCACAAGCTCAGATTGGGAGAAGGATGGAGAAGAGAACTGGTCATGCTCTTTTCCAAGGAACCATCCTGGTATTTGCCTTAAGTGATTTTGTGAAACTATGGAAAACCTAAATAAGGACACTGAACAAGGATTTGAACCCATATACTCTCAAATACAACTAAGATATGAAATTCAAAAGGTATTCTGGAAGATACTATCATATGCATGAAAGTGTGTCAGCAATCCATTGACACACATTACTGCAGAAGATTTACAAGCTGTAGAAACTTGAATGAACAATGATCATCTAGTGTCTCCATCAAAGAACATTTAGTTGCATTCCCCTTTACAGGCAGCTCATGTGGATGGTATTATCAGTAACCATAATAATAACAAGAATAATATTACTACAAGCCTTATGGAATAAAAAAACTGCAATGCTGCTCCTTGCTGATTATTAGGAAACTTTCTGGATGTAAATCTACAGCAGTTCAACATGGCACATTGTTTCTTACCCAATGTATTTGTTATCAGCTCCACTGGTTGCATGCTTTCACTTCTGTAACATCCAGGAGTGTCTGAAACATACACAGAACCAAAACACGTACCATCATTCTATCATACTTAAATATTAATATCAAGGCAAATTTGATTATATTCTTCTATGATGTCATAAATTCTGGTCACTGTGGTAAATTTAGCATGACCAATTTTGTATCCTCACATAATATAACAGATATATGCTACAAATCCAGCATATTCTACTAGAAATTCTGAGTAGCAGTTACTTCCCTTTTGCAAAATAGATGTTCAGCTGATTATATGTGACATACCCCCCTACGTTAAACTGTGACTTTAAGATGCACATCTACCTCTTGTAGGCAGTGTTTCATTATTTAACGCACAAAAAAGGAGAAAGAAGTAAGATCAGGGAACAGTAAGATAACAGTTTGGGACAAGCTATGAAACATTCTCAGATAAAGCAGTATGGCATTGTCTAATAAAAAGGTAGTTTGCAGCATTGAGTCCTAGTTTGCCACACATACAATTAATAGGAATTTCTTTCAGAGAATATGAAAGTGGTAGTAATTTTTTCTTGCAACATAAATTTTAAATATTTTCTTTTTCTTGTCATTCTGCATTCAGAAACTTCCTTCCTTTTTCCTGTACAATCTCCATGCACTGTGAATGACTAAATACATGAAGGAATACAATACTTACATTGCATTATGACGTAATCATCTTTTTCACCAATAAACTATTTCAAAGTACACACCTCTGAAGAAATATTTTTAGTTCAATGGCATTTCTGCTACTATCTTCTTGAGTTTCCCAACCACTTCATTTTTCTGTGCCTCTTACAATTCACATTTTTCGATATCTTTTATGGAACATAGGCAACTTAAAGTACTGACAAGATAATGACATAAATGAAAAAAAATCATTCTTGAAATGCTGAATTATTTACATTCTTACAGGTACTCCCGTTCTTGGAAGGAAGCTAACAATGAGGAAAGAAACTATTAAAGCTTTGGAGGTCCGGCGAAATTCAGTAATGGCAGAGAGGCGGAAATCTCAAATGAAAACACTTGGTGCTAGTAACGAATATGGGCTCACTGGTAACAACAACATAGTACCACCACCTCGCAGCCACAGAGCTTCTTCTGCAA
This sequence comes from Schistocerca cancellata, assembly GCF_023864275.1. Taxonomy (NCBI): domain Eukaryota; kingdom Metazoa; phylum Arthropoda; class Insecta; order Orthoptera; family Acrididae; genus Schistocerca; species Schistocerca cancellata. The sequence goes on along the minus strand of NC_064631.1, from coordinate 595,647,383 downwards.
GCATGAGTGTGAAGGATATGTTTGAAGTCAATGGTGGTGGTCAAGTGAATCGTGCTTATGATGGCCTTTCAGAAGTGAACACAGACCCAAGGGTTAGTTCTGTTAGAATACAAAGCAATGGCAGGAATGGAGTAAGCTGGAGAGATTCAGAGGGTCAACGGATGTAAACAGCTGAGACATGCATATAAAAAATCTTGTGGTGAAGACTTCTGAATAAACAATCATTAGGTGGTCAAAACGCTTATTACATTAGAACGGAAGCTCATAATTTTAAGAGATTCTAAATGAGACTGAATGTTTCAATAAATATTGAAGTTCCATGTGAGAAACATGAGCCACTGTAATATTTTATTTATTAAAAAAATCTGATGCTGTAGTTAATTTAAACAATTACCCATATAATATCAGAAATTATGAAATTATTCCCTCACCAATGCAATAAAACTGAGAGATTATCCAGCAAATTAGACATATCTCAACAATTACACTGCCAGTAATGTATTTTTGTAGTTTCCTCATGATATGCTGATGATAGTAATCAAAGATAACAACACTGAATTATCATGATTAAAAAAAAGATTCATCACTGCCATATTTCATGTTAATGAAGCAGTTTCAGTCATATTTATTCCTCAAATATCTGCTCAGCTTATGTCAATGGCAGCAGCAAACAATGAATTGTTTCAAAGTAACAAAACTATTTTCCCTTAAGGTGTGTGTGTGTGTGTGTGTGTGTCTGTTTTGGAAGCTGAAGACATAATTAAAATGATGTTTCAGCCCATAGTGATTGTTTCACCAAGAATTGAATATCCTCTACATTTTGTACAATTTTTGATTAAGAATAAATAATGTTTCCTTAAGATGATGTTCTTATATGGTTGGCTTGCAATCTGTTATTCTACATATTGTTTGAATTCCTGAATTCAAAATATATTTATCCCTTCTACCATTTCAATGACCTTGAATTAATGATACACAATGCGGTTGTTGAGCATCAACAGATTCAACACTCATAATGCTAAATAAGTACTTGCCACTGGTCTAAACAATAAATACTGGTAATACAGAAGACTCTAAAAATGGTAGACTTTAAGATCTTAAAACATAGATAAAAATTTGCTAGACAGTACCAGACAGACAGTGCCTACATACTGCAAAGTACTGTTTTACTCCCATTTTTATGTTACTGCACAAACAACAATATGATAACTGGAGTCTGCAAGAATTCGAGCAATGGTGGGGTTGTTTTTAAAAGAATAGCACTCCTCTGAAAATGGACCAGCCAATTTCATTAATACATCATAGACACAGTTTTGCAGTTTGTCAGTATGACCCTGTAGATTGCAATGGGGTACCTGGGTAAAAAAGTAAACTAGCATAAATTTTTCAAACTTTTAGGTAGGCACACTGAGTAGAAAGCATTTTTTATACACCACCTGCTTCATTAGTATTTTGACCATTCTGATGAACTGTTAAAATTTTTGAAACTTCCTGGCAGATTAAAACTGTGTGCCAGACCGAGACTCAAACTCAGGACCTTTGCCTTTCGTGGGCAAGTGCTCTACCATCTGAGCTACCCAAGCATGACTCACGCCCCGTCCTCACAGCTTTACTTCTGCCAGTATCAGTTAAAAATTTTGTTCACTTAACATATTTTTGTTCAATAATAAACTTAAGAAATAATATAATACATGTAATTCTGTATTTATACACAAGACACTCATTAGATAAAATTCTATACAAAACAGAATATGTACTGTAGACTTTTAACCTCAAATCCTAACACTTACCTGGAAGGGAGTTTAGTACAGATCCATGAATGACTTATAAGTTCATGGCGACTTCCATCGGTAATGCTGGAATTCAATATGGCACTGCCCCACCCTTAACCTTGATGACAGCTTCCACTCTTGCAGGCATACGTTCAATCAGGTGCTGAAAGGTTTCATTGGGAATGGCAGTCCTTTCTTCACAGAGTGCTGCACTGAGGAGAGGTATAGATGTCAGTCGGTGATGCCTGGCATGAAGTCGGTGTTCCAAAACACCCCAAAGGTGTTCTATATGATTCAGGTCAGGACTCTGTGCAGGCCAGTCCATTACAGGGATGTTATGGTCATGTAACCACTTCCGTCGCAGACCTTGCATTATGACCGTGTTGAAAGATGCAATTGCCATCCCCGAATTGCTCTTCAACAGTGGGAAGCAAGAAGGTGCTTAAAACATCAATCTAGGCCGGTGCTGTGATAGTGCCATGCAAAACAACAAGAGGTACAAGCCCCCTACATGAAAAACACGACCACACCATAACACCACCGCCTCTGAATTTTACTGTAGGCACTACACACGCTGGCAGCTGACATTCACTGGGCATTCGCCATACCCACAACCTCCCATCAGATTGCCACATTGTGTACCATGATTAGTCACTCCACACAATGTCACAATGTTTTTACACTGTTCAATCATCCAATATTTATGCTCCTTACACCAATCGAGGTGTCGTTTGTCATTTACTGGTGTGATGTGTGGCTTGTAAGCAGCTGCTCAACCATGAAATCCAAGTTTTCTCACCTCCCGCCTAACAGTCATAGTACTAGCAGTGGATCCTGACACAGTTTGGAATTCCTGTGTGATGGTCTGGATAGATATCTGCCTATTACACATTACGACCCTCTTCAACTGTTGGCAGTCTCTGTCAGTCAACAGATGAGGTCGGCCTGTACACTTTTGTGCTGTGCATGTCCCTTCACCTTTCCACTGCACTATCACATCGGAAGCAGAGGACCTAGGGATGTTTAGGAGTGTGGAAATCTTGTGTACAGATGTATGACACAAGTGACACCCAATCTCCCCTGACAACATTCGAAGTCCGTGAGTTTTGCGGAGTGCCCCGTACTGCTCTCTCACAATGTCTAATGACTACTGAGGTTGCTGATATGGAGTACCTGGCAAAAGGTGGCCACATAATGCACCTAATATGAAAAACATATGTTTTTGGGGGTGTCTGAATACTTAAGATCTCATAGTATATGTACTGTAGACTTTTAACCTCAAATCCTAACACTTACTAGGAAGGGACTTTAGTACATATCCATGAATGGTTTCATCATCTGTGACTGTAGATTATCAATAACTGAGCTTGACAATTTTGTAAATCAAATACTATATTTGGAACTTTCTTCTATTCCACTGATGTGTTTTTTAATAGATTGCATTGTGAATATGTATGAGTAATTAACAATGGTAACCATATAGTGATACAACTTGAAAATGTGATTATTTTAAAATCAAATTACACAACATATATTTGTTATATTCATCACAGATAAAGAATGAGGCAGCTAAGGCAGGTCACCAAAACTATATCAAGAATGAGTCAAAATAATGAGGTGCAGTTTCCACTAAGTTATAGCAGACAATGTGGCAAATACACAGTTAAATACAGTTCAGAACTGTTGTTCAGTGAACAGAATCTATGCTCAGTATCAGACATTCAGGACTTCCTTACAGATAGCATTAAAAATATTGTATATGTAAAGGAAGCTCCAAGAGTGTCAACCCAAGGAAGTGTTAGAGGGATATTATGATTTCTGGTTTATATTAATGATATAGTGGATAATGCTGGAGGCTCAGTGACAGTATTTGCAGATTATCCTTTTGTCTATAGGAAGGTTGCAAAGCCAGAAGACTACAGTGAAATACAAGATGAACTGCAGAGGTTTGAAGGTCATTTCAGTGACCGGTAGTTTATACTGAAGGCAAATAATTGTAACATTGTTATTGTTGTGGGCTACAATACTCCCCCCCCCCCCCAGTCCCCCGTATTCCATAATCAGTTCAGCGACTCCTTGATGCCTCTGTTTATCTCCTGTCTCCAAATCCCTTTACTCATTTTATGCCATAAATTTCTTTGTGTTCCAATTCAATGGAAAGTCCACGATGGAATAACAACATTATAATTACAACCTACAAACTGATCCCAACCTTAGGATTCTATTTGCTAGCAAAGGTTTCACCACTATGGTTATGAACCCCAGGGATTACCTGGTGGAGAGACTCTGCTAGCTGTCTGATATGTCCACCTGTGACCTCATTCCAAAAATCCAGCAGTATTTCCCATCCCTCCTCAAATTCTTGTGTCCATCCCACAACCTCTCCCCTCAATCTATCTCTGTCCTCACTCCCACTGCTCCCCACATTCCTACCTTCTATTTGCTTCCTACCCCCACTACTTTCCAAACTCCTACCTTCTATGTGCTTCCTAAAGCACATAACCCCAGACACCTATGATTCACCACTTTGGCCAGTTACTGAATCCCCACTAGGAGAATCTCTGCGATCATGGACAACACTTCCTTTACAATCCATCTTCCTTTATAAAAGTCACCAACCACTTCCTCTACCGACTCTCAGGAGTTCCTGTTACTTTGCCACATGGTGCTCTGCTTATCACTATTGATGCCACCTCCCTTTACACTAATATCTGTAATGCCCATGATGTAACCACTCTGAACACTACTTTTTCCAATGCACAACAGATTCCAAATGCACAAACTCCTTCCTGGTCACTATGACCAAATACACCCTCACCCACAGTTACATCGCATATAAACAAATCTGTGGTATGGCACCCACATGGCACCTACATGGCACCATCCTACTCCAACCTATTCATGGGCCATCTACAAGAATCCCTCCTAACCACCTCACCTGGTTCAGATTAACTGATGTGATGTTTGTGATCTATACTGAGGGTAAGGACACCCTATCCACATTCCTCCATAACCTCAACACCTTCTCCCCCATTTGCTTCACCTGGTCCACCTCAACTCAGTTCACTTTCTTTGATGTTGACCTCTATCTCAACAATGGCTACATCAGTACCTCTGTCCACATCAAACCTACCAACCAACAACACCTCCTTTCAAAAGCTGCCACTCACTCCATATCAACAAGTCACTTCAACACATCCTAGCCACCTGCGGTTGTCACATCTGTAGTTACGAGCACTCCATCTTCAAATATACCAAGGGTCTCATTGAGCCATTCACAGATCGAAATTACCCTCCCAACCTTGTTCAGAAACAGATCTCCTGAACCTTGTTCTCACCAGTAACCTACCACCTCCCATAGTTCCACAGTCCAACCCAAAGTAGCGCTCCCCTCGTGACTTACTACCACCCATGGCTCGAGCAAATGGATCTCATTCCTTGCCACAGTTTCGATTATCTCTCATCATGCCCTGAAATGAGGAATATCTTACCCACTATCCCCCCACCCTTCCCACTGTGGTATTCTGTAACCCACTGAATCTGTCGAACAGCCTTGTCCATCCCTGTTCTCAACCCCTTGCCTCACGGCTCATATCCCTGCAACGGACCTATGTGAGAGACCTGCCGATAGATCCTCCAACTATCATCTACTCTAGTTCTAGCTCAGGTATCCCCTATCCCCTCGAAGGCAGTGCTACTTGTGAAAGCAGACGTGTGATCTACAAACTAAACTGCAAGTACTTTCCCACTTTTTACGTGCGCTTGACAACCAACAAGTTGTCTGCCACATGAATGGCCGCCACTGAACTGTGGCCAAGAGATAGCTTGCAAGAGACAGCTGGACCACACAGTATCCTACATGATGTGCTCCAGTTCACAGTTGTGCAGGCATGAGCCTTCCCTACAACATATCCTTCATTCCCGTAACCCCATGGCTTAAATCTTCATTAGCCCCTGCCCTTCCCCTAACTATACCCTCCCCTGCTCCTACTCCAGCATTACACACTCCACCAATGCACCTACAGTCTTTTTCCGGTTTCTATGTCTGCTCCCCTCACACTCTCCCTCTATCACCCAGCTCCACTATCCAACTCTGCACCTGGCATCCTATCCTGTCCCCACCACATCTTGCATGCTCTCACAAGTAGTACAACATCTTCCCCCACTTTTACTCTGCTATCACTCCCACTCTCTACCCTAAGCCTCTTCCTTATGCCCACCACGCACTGCTGCACACATCAGATAAATGCGTAGTCCATGGTAAGGCCCATCAGCCAGAGAGAGTAGCCATGTTTTTCCGAATGTAAGTTCTGAAATCTGAAATGTTTAGCAGTCTTTTCATTGTGCCTGTCTGCAACTCAATACATCCTCTTTGTGGAGAGTGGTAGTCTATCCTTGGCATGGTACTGTTTTGTTCCTCAATTCATTTCACTACTCTTCACTAATTATTTTATCTACCTATTCAATCTTCAAATTTCTTCTGTAGTACAGCAATTCAAAACCTTCCTTTTCATTCTTGTCTGAACTTTTATCATCTGTTTCATTTCACTTTTGCACAGGGTTACACTCCAAACAAATATCCACAAAAAAAGACTTCCTAACACTTAAAGTTATATTTGATGTACACAAATGTCTCTTTGTCAGAAATGTTTTTCCTGCTATTGTCAGTTTGCATTTTATAACCACTCTATTTTGCAATCATAAATTATTTTGCTGCCCAAACAACAAAACTCATCTGCCAATTTTAGTGTCTTATTTCTTAATGTAATTCTTGTAGCATCACCTGATTTAATTTGACTATTTTACTATTATTGATGTTGATCTTATACACTCTTTTCAAGATAGTATCCACATCATTCAACTGCTCTCTCTAGACCTTTGCCATCTCTGAAAGAATTACAATGTTGTTGACAATCTCAAAATTTTTTGTATTGAAAAATGTCAGGGATAGTCCATAAGGCTGTCTCATTCCCTTCTCAACAAATTGTCCCCTTTCATCTTCTTTGAGACTTACACCTGTATGTACTGAATACAATTTGTAGATAATCTTATGCTCCCTGTGTTTTGTCCATGTTGCATTCATAATTTCAAACTGTATGACACTCATTGTAGGGTTACTTTACTTCAGCCTACTTTCTAAGGTACGTTATAGAGTCAGTATTGCTTCACACATTCCTACATCTCTCCAGAACCTAATCTATTCTTCTCCAACAGCACCTGCTGAAAGTTCTTCCATTCTTCTGTAGGTAGTTAGTACGAGTATTTTATGCCAGTTCTTTCATTCTTCTGAATGGAACTGGTGTCAGTATTCACAACCATGACTCATTAAATTGATCGTTCAGTAAAATTCATTCCTGTCAGCAACTGCCTTCTTTCAAATTGGAATTATTCTTGAAGTCTGAAGATATTTCCCCTACCCGTAAATCTTACACACCAGTTAGAACAGTCTTGTCACAGTTGGCTCTCCCCAGGGTCTCAATAAGTCTGAGGGACTATCATATACTGGGGGCTTATTTTGACTTAGATCTTTCTACACTCTGTCAAATTCTTCTTGCAAAATCATACCTTCCATCTCATTTTCATCTACTTCCTCTTCCCTTTACATAAAACACCGAGGTGACAAAAATACCTCCTAATGTCATGTCAGACCTCCTTTGGCTTGGCATAGTGCAGCAAATCAGTGTGGCATGGACTCAACAAATGACTGGAAGCCCCTGCATAAATATTGAGCCTCTATAGCCAACCATAATTGCGAAATTGTTGCCGGTGCATGGCTCTGTGCAGAAATTAACTCTTGATTATGTCCTGTAAATGTTCAGTGGGTGGTCAAATCATTCACACGAATTGTTCAGAATGTTCTTCAATATGTTTGTGAACAACTGTGACCCTGTGACATAGCACATTGCCATCCATAAAAATTCCATCATTGTTTGGGAACATGAAGTCCTCAAAAGGCTACAAATGGCCTCCAAGTAGTCGAATATAACCATTTCCAATCACTGATCACAGGACCCAGTCCATTCCACTGAAACACAGCCCACACCATTATGGAACCACCACCAGCTTGTACAGTGCCTTGTTGACAACTTGGGCCCATGGCTCCATGGGATCTGCACCACACTCAAACCCTATCATCAACTCTTAGCAACTGAAATTGGAACTCATCTGATGAGGCCATGGTTTTCCAGTCATCTAGGGTCCAATCGGTATGGTCACAAGTCTAGTAGAAGTGCAGGTGATGTCATGATGTTAGCAAAGGCACTAGCATTGGTCATCTACTGCCATGGCCCATTAACACAGAATTTTGCCACACTGTCCTAAGGAATATGTTCATTGTATCTCACACTTTAATTTCTTTGGTTATTTCATGTAGTGCTACTTGTCCATTAATGCTGACAGCTCTACAGATATGCCATGCTGTAGGTCATTAAGTGAAGGCTGTTGGCTTCTGCATTGTCCATGATGATAGTTAATGTCTGAAATTTGGTATTCTCAGCACACTCTTGGCACTGAGGATTTCAGAGTATTGAATTCACAAACAAATTTCAAATGGAATGTCCCATGCATTTAGCTCCAACTACCATTCTGTGTTTAAAGTCTCTTAACTACCACTGTGCAGCCATAATCATGTCAGAAACATTTTCACATGAATCACCTGAGTTCAAATGACAGCTCCACAAATGCAATTCTCTTTTATCCCTTGCGTATGTGACACTACTGCCATCTGTATATGTGCATAACACTATCCCACGACTTTTGTCACTAGTCAGTGTAATGTTTTCAAGTTCATTTCCTTTGTATGTATAGTGCTTCTTTATAGCCATCTCTTCTTACATCTTTCCCTTCATGCTTATTGCTGCTTGCCATCTTATGGCAATGTAATATAGTCAACAAAAAAGACAAGAAACTCCAGAACACAGTCTTTCTCACAACAATTCAAAAAGTGTAGTTGCGAAAACTGTACTCCAAAGGCCTCTTTAATTTTACTATAATTTCCCATAGTCAAGTATGCTTTTACAGCCTTGCATTTGTTTTCTAACTAGTCCCACTTTGTTAGACATTTTGAACTTTCCCTCAATCTCTCGTTTTTCAACATCTGTAGTCTTGTTCACTTGCTTCATTTAAAAATGTCTTCTGTGCAACCCAAGCATTTCTACCAGGCTTTGTCTTTTTGATCCTCTGCTGCTTTCACTATTTCACCTCTCAAAGCTACCTATTCATCTTTTTATTGTATTCCTTTCAGCCATTCCAGTCAATCATTGCCTAATTCTCCCTTTGAAGCTGCAACAACTTTTGTTCTTTTAATTTATCCAGGTCTCATCTGCTTTAATTTCCTCCCTTTTGTCAGTTTCTTTGATTTTAATTTGCAGTTCACTACTAACAAATTATGGATGAACTTCACATCCGGTTCTGGAAATGTTTTACAATCTAATATCTCGTTTTTGAAATCTTTGTCTTACCATTATACAATCAATCCAATACCTTCCTGTGACTACATATTTTTTCTGTGTATACAACTTTTTTTCATGGTTCTTAAACCAAGTGTTAACGAAGATTAACCTACAGTCTATGAACAATTTTACCAGTTGGCTTTCTCTTTCATTTCTTTCTTCCTGTCCATATTGTCCTACTATTTTGTCTTCTCTTCTTTTTCCTGCTATCAAATTCCAGTACCCATCAGAATTAATTTTTTTCCCTTAACTATCTGAATAATTTATTTTATCTCATCACAAACACTTTCAGTCTCTTCACCATACGTGGATGCAGTGGGCATATTAATGTGTTGAGTGTTGGCTCTGTGTCTCTCTTGGCTACTATACTGTGTTCACTACACAGTTCATAGTCACTTACTCACATTCATGTTTTCTTATTCATTATTAAACCAACTTGTGCATTCCCATTACTTGATTTTGTATTTATAACCCAGTACTCACCTTATCAGAGGCCCTCTTCTCCCTACCATTGCATTTCAGTAATTCCCACTATAACTAACTTCAACCTATCCATTTCCCTTCCTAATTTCTTTAGCCAACCTATCAGATTAAGGGATTTAAGATGCCATACTTCTACCTGTAGAATGTTATCCTTATTTCCCCTGATGACAACATACTCCTCAGTAGCCCCTCCAGAGATTTGAAATGGGGACTATTCTACCACAGTGATATCATCACTGTAAAGCAATACAGCAGAGCTTCAAACCCTTGGAAAAAATAACAGCTTACTTTTGGCCATTCACAGTACCAATGTAGCACGGCCATAATGGTCAATATTACAAGGCCAGATGAGTCAATTGTCCACACTATCTCCCCTGCAGCCCCTGAAAAGGCTGCTAGCCCTCTTCAGGAGGCAGAGGTTAGTCTGATCTCTCCACAGATATTCCTCCATTGAGGTTGCACCTACAGTACAGACATCTGTGTCATTGAGGCCAATAAGCCACCCTTCCATGGTAAGATCCATGGTTCATGTTGCATTCCTTTCCAACAAAATCAGAAAGCACATTCTCTTGAAGCAGTATCTGCACACTCCATGACCCGAATACTGGATATGGCACAAGCAGTTGTACAAACTTGACTAATGACTGATTCCCCTTGGTGTGTTATAGAGATTGGTTATGCAACCGGTTTTTAATGCCCTTGTTTAGGGTAAAGGGAGATTTCCCGATAATTTTTTGCTTGTGTGCAGCGGACATCCTTATGCAACGAGAAGGTTGGCCCATGTTGTGGTAGTTCCGTGCTCCCCACCAGAGGGCACCATATGCCTGTTTCTGTTCCACCATGCTTATAAAAGTCAACAATACAAAACTTTCCATCCGCTGTGCCTGAGCAGCACTTCAGTCCGGAACCGCGCGACCGCTGCGGTCACAGGTTTGAATCCTGCCTCGGGCATGTATGTGTGTGATGCGCTTAGGTAAGTTAGGTTTAAGTAGTTCTAAGTTCTAGGGGACTGATGACCTCAGATGTTAAGTCCCATAGTGCTCAGAGCCATTTTAACCAATACAAAACTTTTTCTCAGTCTTGATGCCATTTCGTGAAATACTGTGGTGGTTATTGCATCGTATGTGTATTTTTGATACTGCATGGAAACTATGGAAGGTAAGTGATTTATTTTACATTAAGTTATAGTCAGTGATACAGTGAAAATAAAAATACATTGCAATTACTCGTACACCATAAGTAATATGTGATAATGCTTAAGGGAAACAGTGAATTTCTTAGCAAATTCCACTCAAAAGAATGAAGTCTTTGCATGCTCTCTTATGTTGCACAATTGTATGAATTGTAAGCAAGATATCAGTTTAGTGTACTAAAGCAAAGTTATTGCCAGTAGTGTGTTCTACATGTCTGTACTTCTAAATTTATGTTTTGACATGTAACGAAATTACCCACCTACATTTACATTATCAAGAAATTACCTACCTACATTTATTGCAGCAACTTCTAGCCACCGCTGAATTAGCGAAAGTTAATAATGTGTCTACATACCAAGCTTCAAAGCAAATGGATGTTCCATGGAGCACATTAAAAGACTACCTCAACAGAAATGTGAAAAACAGTCAAGATCCTACTAAATTAGGAAGACCATGAGACAGAACTATACAACTACATTATAAAGATGCAACAACTGGGTTTCGAGTTGACAGTTATGATGGTGAGAAAAGTGGCATACGAATTAGCGAAATGAGCTGCTCATGGAAATTACTTGAACACCGAAAAAGAAAGTGCCAGCAAATGGTGGTGGTTGAGCTACAAGACGAGGTACAATCTTACATTGCAAACTCCTGAGAACCTTGCCACATACAGGGCTTCTATTGCAAATGAAGAGATCATTCATGATTTCTTTACAAAATTAAAAAAAATGGTGGAATATTTAAAAATTCAGATCTTGCCTGATTGATTATGGAATTAAGACAAAACTGGTTTGTTCTTTGTCGTGAAAGGAAATAAACTCATTACATCAGTCGGAAAGTGATACGTTTACAAGAGAACTTACGCTGATCAAGGAGAGTCACATACTCTTTTAGGTTGTACCTGTGCCAACAGAACATGGATTCCACCTATGATAATACTCAAAGGAGTTCGGTGGAGCAATGTGCTAAAGCATGACAGTCTTCTAAATTCATTAGTAAAACTCTCTCCAAAAGGCTGGATTTACAGTGATTTGTTTTTAGAATGGTTCAATTTTTTTGTGGATGCCATTCCTCCTGATCATCCTGTCATCCTCCTGATAGATTCTCACACATCGCATATTAACCCTGATGTCATAACAGTGGCTAATACCAATCAAATTTTTTTGTTGACATTTCCTGCCTGCACATCGCATCTGGTGCAGCCACTTGATGTAGGTGTGTATAAATCACTGAAGGCTCACTGGGCCAAAAAAGTGGACCAATTCATGAAAGAAAATCCAGCTGGTAAGCCGAACAGAAGCACCTTTCATACAATTTTAAATCTAGCATTTATTCAGAGTTTTTGTGTGAATAGTATCCAAAATGCCTTCAGAAAAGCTGGAATTTACCCCTTCAACAGAAATGCTGTTCCTGGAGCGGCTGTTACTCTTTCACAGCTAACAAATAAGCCTGTTCAACCCACACAAAATAGACCTATTGCACAAGACATGGAATACAATCTGTTGAGAGTGCCAACAGCACCGATAAAATCCAATAGGCTTACTGTGAAATAGAAAAGAATAAAAAAGATGCAGGAGCAAACTGTCTCAATAAAGATCTGCAGCAAAAAGCCTCTACATTGAAATCAGAGATCACAAAAACCATACGCAAAAAAGACAAGACAGAAGATGATTGGCATTACTCGAGTGATGTTAGCGAAAAGAAGAGAGCTAAATGAATCCAATGTTCTTTTGGTTAATACCGTACCATGTGTTCTGCCAGCATTTCGGCACAGAGGAAAATATGTATATGTGCAACAACTGTTCGAGGATTCAGACATCGTAAGCAACAATGACTAGCAGTATGTTATAACAATAATGAAGACAATTTTCACCTGCTTGACCATTTGTATTGTTAGTTTGTAAAAAAAAAGAAGTAATCCAATAAATTTGTTGTAAAATTACCGTAATTACAATTTATCACAAAATTACTATTATCACAAAACTACCTACCTATGTCACGAAATTACATACTTTTTATCATTTGGAAGATGCCACAATATTTATTCAGTAGCAGTATTTAAATAAGAAATACAGTCCAAAACCGTTGTATTACGTCTGATTCCTAACAGGCAAGTATTCATAAAGGATTAATTTCATAAACATGAGAAGTAATTAGCAAAATAACAAATTTATGATGACTGTATCTCTCTTTACGCCATACATACCCAAGGGAAGATCCAATGGTCTAACAATTCATAGGCAGGCAGGCAAAGTGATATTAAAAATCTTAATATATCAATCCCATAGGATAATTAATGTTGACCAGCATAGCACAACTACAATTTAAATCAAATAAAAATTAATTGAGATTAATCATTTATCAGCAACAAGTAGCATCACATCAATGTGCATTCAAATGGAAGTTAACAAGCAAATGATTATTAATAAAGAGCAGCAGTATATTGCAAACATGCAACATGGGTATGCAGAGTTTGTTTCCCAAAGCATTTAGTCTCATAACCCAACAGTAAACATTCAAAGACTTTAAACACCATTTTACAGTAGGGTTAGGACGGTCTGAGCATTACTGGCCTCATAGCAGGTCATGATGACATTGCAGGATGGTAGACAGGGCAGCAGGTATTAAGAATGAGTTCTGCAGACATTATGAAATCACAGAACCCATGAAAATAAGAGTATGATTTACTTATTACAATTCATATAACTGAAGTAGTCAGCACCCTAGTGGCAAGTGTTGACCCTGGGTGGCAGTGCTTGCTTGTTTTAGCATGTGGCAGCAAGAGACAGCCACTGGCACAAAGATGTCATTCCAGGTAGACAACTGCAGTAGAATTGAGGTCAGCATCTCAATAGGATGTGTAGCTGTATCAGGCCTGCAAATGTCAGACAGACAGCATCAGCAAACTTCAGAGTAGGCTGACCACACTATTAGGCACAAATTCAGTGTTCAGCTCTAGCAGCTCACAGTCGAAATAGTGCAGGAGGCGCCCAAGTGCATACTGCAAACCGAGTACTTGCGGAAGGTGCCCTGGAGTTGCATGATGCCAGCCAACAGTCGGCCCTCAACTCCCAGCAGCATCAGTACTAGACACTGCCCAAAGACTCACGGGTAGTAGAGGTAGTGTATAGCTGTAGCCAAAAAAAGGCTAGAGTGGAGAAGTACTTCTTGATGTAGGCTGTTGTTGATGACAGATACAATATGGCCACCTATTCCTACTTTGTCAGGACAGGACATCACTTTTGGTTGTAGATCACAAAGTGGCACAGCACCATGCTTCGGCATAGTGCAATCCAGGTCACCACTGCAGCAGCCTAGCCTTGGACCATGCTGTGACAACAATGTTCCAACCCTGGCAACAGGCAATAGGGCAAACTTGCTTCAGTGCTAGAATGAAGGCTTTTTTCATACTGGCTCAGCACCTTTCCAGATTCTGCAGTTGAATGTCATAGGCAGCCTTCAGGCTTGCCTGGTCACAGGCTACAGATGCTGATTTGTAAAGGTAGGTAGTGGTGTAATATCATCCCCCTCTTTAGTAGATCAAATCCAACACTTCCCAGACTAATACTACTTCTGCAAATTGCTTAAAATTACATTTTACATTTTTTTATATGTATGGACACCTCCTGTCCCAACTGTTCTTACATTATCCAGTCCAGTTTGAAATGTCCGATGGCTGGTAAGCTTAATGGCTACTTATTGGCTAATGGTGGCCCACCGGCTACTTATTTGCTAATGGTGGCCCACCAGGTCAGTATTTGGTGTAAGGGAGTTCAGGAGAGTGGGCAATTTTACACTGTGGACAGACAAAGACTGTGCAAATGAGACCTAATAGCAAGATGGTACACAAAGTTGAGATGCCCATCACCACAATTTCGTTGTGACAATTATCGCAATATTGTTGTACGTGTGAAAGCATCTGCTGCACACTAATACACCCCTTTTGTGTTGTTGTCAATTAATCTAGACACCTAAGCAGGTTGGGATTTAATGTACTGTTCAGAAAAGTCAGGTTCTAGGCATAGAGTACCGTATGTCTAAAGGTTTGCCACTAGTGGATATGTCATGTTCAGAATCATAGCCCCTGTGATGGTTCCTGAAATGTGAAAAGTTGGACCTGAAATGCCACAAGTTGTACTGTTTATCAGTATATTGTTATCTTGTAGCTCTAGGAATTCTGTACCCTTATGTCACTCCTGCTCATAACAATTCACAATAACCACCATTGGGTCATATACAGAATATACCCACAGTGGATCTGCTTTCTGGAAATAGGGTTGTAGTGCTAGGATATCTCAAGGGCCCCCTTTTTCTCCTGTTACTCCTA
Organism: Schistocerca cancellata; assembly: GCF_023864275.1. Taxonomy (NCBI): domain Eukaryota; kingdom Metazoa; phylum Arthropoda; class Insecta; order Orthoptera; family Acrididae; genus Schistocerca; species Schistocerca cancellata. The sequence goes on along the minus strand of NC_064631.1, from coordinate 595,632,157 downwards.
CGAATAATTCTACTGCACATGTCCATGTGGAAATCTGGATTACTTGGGACTGTGCAAAACACAAAACCATTGAATGTGGCAATGTTCCATGCTAAAGATAGTAGGTTACAAATACCCTTTCTAAATCTGTGCACAATTATTTACAACAGAAAAAATTAATCTCATATACACAGCAAAGCAAAACAAACCAAATCTCCAGCCACTTCAAACAACCAATATTACAAGGAGATATATATTCCCTCTCCTTGAATTCTGGTCTGTGTGTGTGTGTGTGTGTGTGTGTGTGTGTGTGTGTGTGTGTGTGTGAGAGAGAGAGAGAGAGAGAGAGAGAGAGAGAGAGAGAGAGAGAAGTGGAGATTTGTTTTGTTTTGTTTTGTTTCACAGTACACTAACACACACACACATGCCTGCAGGGAGGCATGCACGCTCCACACAGACACAAAAACACACACACAGACACACAAAACTATTCCCAAATAGTAAGTTAGCCATTCATCATTTAGTACATCATTTAGTATTGACTCCTATTTATCATACAGAATTCTTACACAAACCAATTTACTCCATGGTTCAAGGATCCAACACCCTTGAAACTTCAGCCGGTAGCAATTTCTACTAAGAAGTAATCTCCAACCTGTTGAATCCCACAAAAGTTTTAAAAACAAGCCAAAACATCATGACGTTCCCAAGAATCATTTATAAGTTCCCCAACACCACTAACCATAAAAAGTGTGCAATAATTCTACACACTCCTCATGAACGTTAATCTGACTTCACTAATCTGCTTTCCCCACAGACTATATACAAACTCTGTCCTTGCTGTTCAACATTCCCTCGCAAACACAACAAGCCCTCCCAATCACTGCAGCACAAGTGAACTCCATAGACAGCATTTCTCACAACAATCTTTAAACAAACACACAATTACTTCTGCCCATACATTATCATCTGCAACTAATATCTCAAAGTACTCCAATAACTTCATCATGTGTACAAAATTCACACACTTTGGTTTCTGTGATACATGACACAATAAGTACACCCTAAACACAAAAAAAATCTTAATCTACTACTAGCTCCACATCTCGATGCATAAATAAGATGCGTGCAGCCTGTGCAGGTGTGTCTGGTTTCTCCTTACTCTTTCTACCCCATCCTCCATTTTTTGGGTGTGCCGCACATACTGCTAGCAATGTTCAGTGTGCCCTTAAAACGGGGTATATGCCTGACACATACGACAGTTGTACATGCTGGCAACTGCAGCTTGACATTCACTGGTGAGGTCATGTCAGTTACCTGCTATGGCTCTTGATACTGGTTGATGAATTTCTCCGATTTCCTCTTTGGGGTTTATGGGCTTGTCAGAATTACGCACTGACCCACACAATACTCCAGTAGTTTTAGTCATGAAATTTTGCACTGGCTCATCTTCTTTTTCCCTCCTTAGGTTCTATTACTTCAAATGATGATGGCATTTCCTGACCGTGTATGGCAATAGGCCTATACTTTCATGGGTTTTAGAATTACACGGCATGACCACATAAGGCAAAGAAGTTTCCCAAGAATTGTGATGGTTATTCTTAGAGTACCTTAGCATTTTTTTATCATTCAGTGTACATTATCCATTCTTCCATTATTTATGGGACTTGCTCTCAGCTTACAAATACACAACAAATGGCATAATTGCTTCATCAATTTCAACATAAAAGTTGGTGCCTCAATCCGTGATTACAGTATCCAGGACACTGAACATTAGTTACCAGTTATTCACCATTGCATGTGCTACCATATCAGCTTGCTGATTTGGAATAGGGACGATCTCTACATAGTGCGAGAAATGATCCATTATGGTCAGAATATAGCAGTTTCCCCTCTGGTGTTTGGCTAAAATGACTTAAAATGTCAAACCCAACCATTTCAGCTTCTGGTAACCTATGCACTAGGACACACTGATGGCTTAACTCTGCCCACTGCATGCATGGCACACAGTTTTTAACACATTTCTCTACAAATTGTGTGTGTATACACCACCAGTTTTGGTTACTCTTCAGTCCAGAGTTCTACAGCCTTATGACCGAATAATACATGATCATGTGCTCATTTTAATACTTCTTCTCACAACACAATGGGAACAACAATGTGAGGTCCAAGCACTGTCATCTTGCATAATACGCCATCGTGTATGATGAACTGTGGTCCACATCAGCAACTTGTACTCTTTGCCATGGTCAGTAGCACTCCAATCTTCCTACTAAGGCTATCAGAATTACCACCTGTCTTACCAGGTTTATGGACTACATCAAAATAAAACTCATTTAGTTTCGGCGCCCATTGCATAAGTCTCTTAGGTGGATACTTTAACAGCAATAACCACTTCAACATTGAATGATCCGTTACCATCTTAAGTTTCTTCCCACACATATAGCAGTGGAAGTATATCATGCATGTATAAGGTTCAGCATCTCCTTTTCTGTAGTAGAATAGTTCCTCTCTACTTTGTTCAATTGTCATGGCATATAAGCAACCAGATGTTCCTTATCCTTTGCTTCTTGACTGAAAACACAACCCAGTGCCTGATTACTAGCATCACATGGTATCACAAATTCTTTTTCTATAATCCAGACATACTAATACTGGACTAGTTGTCAGTCATACCTTCAATTTTTCAAATGGACTTTTGCACTCCAATTGCTGATGAAACTTTATACTTTTCTTTGATAGGTGTGTGGGAATTCATGCTATTTATGCAAATCCTGGGACACATTTTCTGAATTAATTTGCTAACCCTGAAAATGATTGCAGTTCCTTGGATTTCTGAGGTATTGGTAAACTCTGTACATCATTCACCAACCTTGGGTCTATTTGTACCCCATCATGGCTGATTACATGTCCCAAGTAATTTATTTTTGTAGCACAAAATGACATTTCAATACACTAAGGGTTAGTTGTCCTGCATGTAATCTCTTAAAAACCTCCCTCAATCGTCATACATGCTCTTTCATATCTTTCGCAAACAGAATAATATCATTCAGATACACCGTACACTTTTCAAACTCTGTCCATCAAATGTTGATACATGGTTGGTGCATTTTTCAAATGCAAATGGTAAACACACACATGGCGTATACTGATAGTAACTCCAAGGAAGCATAAATGCAGTTTTTGGCCAGTCTTCTTGATGGTAGACACTCCGTAGTTTCATAATGGAAAAGCTCCTGGACTGCACCAAGATGTCGAGCGTTTCCATTACATTTGATATTAGATACACATCTATAATCATCACAGGTGCCGACTCCATTGGGCCTGGGGGGGGGGGGGCGAGTCCCCTCAAAAATCCGTTTGGGGAGGTGGGGGGGGGGTGGAGCCTCCCCAAGAATTTAGGAAAATTATTAGTTACATTATGCTTTGTAAAACCACAAAATTATGTTGGAATTTTTTATTTTCCTTGTTTGACGATAGTTACCTTTTAAAATACATTCAGTAATGAGTTAAAACAAATTATTATTGTGGTAGAAAGCAGGTAACTGAAAACGAGTGGTGTGAATCATGATAGTGTTATGGCGCTGCAGGCACACAAAATTTGTCCCGGTGTGCGAACCTTCGGGTAAAGTCTGGTGCCAGCAGACCAGTGCTGCGGCTGCGGCTACATCAAAAGGACTAGAGCAGAAGCACCTGGAACCCTTCAACTTGCATTGCCTTGATGCTTTGAGACATTATGACGCCACGGCTATATGAAGCCCACCCTGCTGTCACAGTCATTCAGTGTGAATAGTTTCATTCAGTGCATGCTCCTGACGTATTAAGTGTTCCGACTTTAGTGTCTAGTGGACTATTCTATATGATTATATTTTATTCATTTACTTTAGTCTCCTAGTGTATTGTGAATTAAGTTTTCAATGGATAAATTTGTTAACCAAAAAGGTGCACTTGGAAGTTGATGATACTGCAAGTCAACCTCCAACAACTATTGTGTCGTCAATTGCTTCATCGTCTTCAGGCGAGAACCATTCACAGCCGAAACCTGGACAATCCGGTATGGGAAGATCATTTCAGAAGTCTTGGTTGATCAAATATACAAGGCTAGAATATGAAGCATCTACCGAAAAAGTTTTTTGTCAAACCTCCAAAGGTGCAGATGCTAAAAATCTATGACAATTTTCTTCAAAAAAAGAAGATGCATTTCTGTAGGGTTTTGTAACTGGAAAAAGGCTTTAGAAAAATTCCATCTTCATGAAAATATGTTTACCCATAAAGCAGGTGTTCAGAAACTAAATTCTATCATTAACCGAAGTGTGGCCTTTCAATTTAATGAACAGTTAGATACTGACATGAAGAAAAGCCGTTTAGCTCTTGAGACAATTTTTACTACTGTGCAATTTCTATGCTGACAAGGACTAGCAATTAGAGGGCACAACGAAGTAAACTCAAATTTTTTTCAGTTGCTGGAACTCTGAAAGAATGACATACCTGAGATTAAAGATTGGTTAGGACATTCAGGGCATAAGTGGACATCCCATGTTATTCAAAATGAGATCATTGATCTACTAGGAAAATCTGTGTTGAGAAAGGTATTGGCTTCAGTCAAGAAGACTGAACCTTTTTCTATTATGGTTGACAAAACAAGTGATTCTTCAATTCACGAGAAAGTGTCATTTTGTATTCATACTGTCGATGATTCCTTAATCATCAACGAAGACTGTAGTGGCTTATTTGAGACCCCCAACATTGAATCACAAACTATGTTTAGTATTTTAAAAAATGTTTTTGCTCATCTTCATTTGTCAGTGGATAACTTAAGAGGACAGTGCTATGATGGTGCCTCGAATATGAGAGGTAAGGTCAAAGGACTAAAAAAAGTTAATTTTTGATATACAACAAAAAGCACGTTATGTGCACTGCACTACTCGCAGTTTAGACTTGGCAGTTGTAGACAGTCTCCGCCATCTTATGTCTATAAGGAATATTATGGCTTTAGCCGAGGACTTAATGAACACCATAAGGGGATCCAACAGAAGGATGGGACTTTTCAGAAGTATACGCTGTGAGAGCGCCAACAACCAAGCTTGTCTAGACCCCTTTGCCCGACTCGATGGACTGTGCAAGCTTCTAGTATCTTGAGAATATTGAAACACTTTGCAGAACTTCTAGATTTTTTTTATTTTTATTTTTATTTATTTATTTTTTTTTAAATATTTTCTGCAGAGGACAAAACAGAGGTAGGTTACAAATGTGCAGACTACCTTGAGTCAATGTTACAATTCACGACTTAACCTTTTTACGTCCTTATTGCCATGCAGTGAACCCAGTAAAGGATGTCAATGAAAAAATTCAATACCCTCATCTAAGTGTTGCTGATCTGGAAAAAATATATGAGGGCTTGATTTGTATATTGAATGGAAGGTGTGATAGTTTTGAACACTTTTGGGAATTGTGTTTAAAAGAAAAACTTTCACAAGCTGATGATCCTTCGCTTTCTCAAAATCGAAGTATACCAAAGAAGTATGAAAGCAACAAAGCCAGCTCACCGCACACTTTCAAAACCCCAAAGGAATACTACAAAGCTATTTACATTCAAGTTTGTGAAACGGTACAATCTTGCATTACTGAGCGGTTTGCTTCAACTGGACTCACAAAGGTCATTGCAGTTGAACAAGAGTGCTTGCTTTTAGTAAACAGAGGTGAAACAAATTTCGAAAAATCAACAGAATGTTTCAAAAATGACCTAGACATTGAAAGACTGCACTTACACTTGAATATGTTAGCCGATATCACTAATAAAAAACAACTGGTTTTAAAAAGCATGCTTCATGTAAGAAAGTATATTACACAAGAGCCTGCAGTTGGAGAAATGTTATGTGAAGTAGTGAAGTGCATTAAGCTTCTCCAAGTAATTCCAGTCACGACAGCAACAGCAGAATGGTCATTTAGTGCCCTTAAACGTCTGAAGTCATACCTCCGATCAACAATGGGACACAAGCAACTGAACAACTTGGGTATTCTTCATGCTCACCGAGATGTTTTGGATGAATTGGGTATCAGACCAGTCATCAACAACTTCATATTCAGTAATCCAGTCAGACAGTCAACATTTGCACCTTTCTAAAGACACTCTAGCCCTAATAATGGCATTTAGAGCAATACTAAAAATCTTAATAAAATAGAGAATTAAATACATACATAATGTTAAATTTTCAGTTTCAAAATATTAGTACTAGCTTAGTACTGTATAACTATATTACTATAGTACTGTATTAGTTATTTTCAAATACTTAAATCTTTTTAGGGTGTAAGAGCCAATTAAAACACACTATTTACATACATTTTGACTGAAAGTATTAAGCATACTTTATTAACTTTATTAACTGTATTAAAGCATTAACTTTGAGATACTGTTTTTGTTTAATGAACCCTGAGCCTTATTCAAAGTAAGCTTAAACTAGCTACTCCACTTACTAATCAAAGTACTATTGCTGTGCGACAGCAATATTTTATGTTCTATTCTTTTAATAATAGTTTAGGATTTATTTAAATACAATTTCAGTCTTTTCAGAGCTATATATTCACTGCTCTGTAATAATCTATATGCATGATTATTACTGTAAATTAAATTAGCTTTTTAGGAAAATACAGTGTGTGTTTATGTTTTGTTTATTTTATCAAAGCTAAAAAATGTGTCAGGCTGGTCGAGTTTACTGTAGTGTCTAGTTCTACATCTACATTTACATACATACTCCACAATCCACCATATGGTGGCATGGCGGAGGGTACCTCGTACCACAACTAGCATCTTCTCTCCCTGTTCCACTCCCAAACAGAACGAGGGAAAAATGACTGCCTATATGCCTCTGTACGAGCCCAAATTTCTCTTATCTTATCTTTGTGCTCTTTCCGAGAAATGTAAGTTGGAGGCAGTAAAATTGTACTGCAGTCAGCCTCAAATGCTGGTTCTCTAAATTTCCTCAGTAGCGATTCACGAAAAGAACGCCTCCTTTCCTCCAGAGACTCCCACCCGAGTTCCTGAAGCATTTCCGTAACACTCGCGTGATGATCAAACCTACCAGTAACAAATCTGAATTGCTTCTATGTCCTCCCTCAATCTGACCTGATAGGGATCCCAAACGCTCGAGCAGTACTCAAGAATAGGTCGTATTACTGTTTTATAAGCGGTCTCTTTTACAGATGAACCACATCTTCCCAAAATTCTACCAATGAACCAAAGACGACTATCCGACTTCTCCACAATTGCCATTACATGCTTGTCCCACTTCATATCGCTCTGCAATGTTACGCCCACATATGTAATCGACGTGACTGTGTCAAGCGCTACACTACTAATGGAGTATTCAAACATTACTGGATTCTTTTTCCTATTCATCTGCATTAATTTACATTTATCTATATTTAGAGTCAGCTGCCATTCTTTACACCAATCACAAACCCTGTCCAAGTCATCTTGTATCCTCCTACTGTCACTCAATGATGACACCTTCCCGTACACCACAGAATCATCAGCAAACAGCCGCACATTGCTATCCACCCTGTCCAAAAGATCATTTATGTAGATAGAAAACAACAGTGGACCTACCACACTTCCCTGGGGCACTCCAGATGATACCCTCACCTCCGATGAACACTCACCATCGAGGAAAATGTACTGGATTCTATTACTTAAGAAGTCTTCGAGCCACCCACATACTTGGGAACCAGTCCTATATGGTCATACCTTAGTTAGGAGTCTGCAGTGGGGCACCGAGTCAAACGCTTTCTGGAAGTCAAGGAATACGGCATCCATCTGATACCCTTCATCCATGGTTCGCATGTGAAAAAAGGGAGAGTTGCGTTTCGCAGGAGCGATGTTTTCTAAAGCCATGCTGATGCATGGACAGCAACTTCTCTGTCTCAAGGAAATTCATTATATTCGAACTGAGAATATGTTCGAGAATCCTGCAACAAACCGATGTTAAGGATATTGGTCTGTAATTTTGAGGATCCGTCCTTCTACCCTTCTGATATACAGGCATCACCTGCGCTTTTTTCCAGTCACTCAGGACTTTACATTGGGCAAGTGATTCGAGATAAATGCAAGCTAAGTAAGGAACCAATGCGGTAGAGTACTCTCTGTAAAACCGAATTGGAATCCCATCAGGACCTGGTGATTTATTTATTTTCAACCCATTCAGCTGCTTCACAACCCCAAGGATGTCTATCACTATGTCCTCCATACGGGAATCGTACAAGACTCAAACAGCGGTATGTTTGTATGATCCTCCTGCGTGAAAGATTTCTCAAATGCTAAATTTAAAATTTCAGCTTTCGTTTTGCTGTCTTCCGTTGCCAGGCTAGACTGATCAGTGAGTGACTGGATGAAAGCCTTCAACCCGCTTACCGATTTTACATAAGACCAGAATTTCCTTGGGTTTTCAGCAAGATCTTTTGCTAATGCATGACGGTGGCAAGTGGTTGAGAGCTGCACGCAATGCTCTTTTTACAGCAGCATGAATCTCTACTAACTTTTGCCTGTCCTCATTCTCCTGCCTTTGCTTCCTGAGCATTCTCCGAATTGCGCTGTTAAACCATGGTGGGTCTTTTCCATCCAAAACCCACTTTTTCGGCACATACTTGTCCAATGCGTGATTTACAATGTGTTTAAAATTTGCCCATAATTCTTCCACGCCCATCATACCAGAAGTAAATGAAGTTGATTCATTTACTAAATGGGATGCTAACAACTGCTTATATGCTCTTTCTAGTAAGAATACTCTCCTCTCCTAGCCTTCTTGACCAACTTTTTAACTTTGGTAACCATAGTCGTAATGTCAACATCATGATCACTAATCCCTGTCTCAACGCTGACACCATCGATGAGGTCTGGTCTGTTCGTGGCTACCAGATCTAAAATATATCCATTACGCGTTGGGTGTCGATTTAGCTGCTCAAGACAGTTTTCGGATAATGTGTTCAAAAGTAATTCACACATAGGCTTGTCTGTACCACCTGTAATGAATCCATAGACATCCCAGTCTATACTAGGTAGGTTGAAGTCGCCTCCGACTAATATAGCATGATCCAGGTACTTCTGCGATACAGAATGTAGACTCCCTCTGAATGATTCTAGAACTGTCACAGTGGAACCTGGTGGCCGGTAATAACATCCCACAATTAACTTTATTTCCCCTAGCTCTGTTAAACGTGTCCAGATAACTTCACAATCACACTCTACTTCGATCTCAGTAGACACAATATTTTGTCAACTGCAATGAAGACACCACCTCCTACGGTGTCTAATCTGTCTTTCCAATACACGTTCCAAATCTGTCTTTCCAATACACGTTCCAACCCTCACTAAATATTTCAGAACTTCCTATCTCAGGGTTCAGCCAAGTCTCAGTCCTGAGAATAATTTGTGCGCCACACGCTTCCTGGAGGGCAGTAAATTCAGGACCTTTATTCCGAACACTCTGAAAATTTACTGCTAATATCTTGATAGCTGAAGTTATAACACTCCTGTCCGCTACTGCTATACCATAACCTTAAAGTTGAAGGCAGGTCATGAAATAAAACTATCTTTGTAAAGCAATTATGGCATAAAGCAACAGAGCAGTGTTACCCTCTGAGAGGAATTTTGTTATGTTGACCGTGTTGTAGCTAATGGAGGTGGCTTATTGGAAAACAAAAGTCAGAATTACGTAAATATTCTAACAGTAACAAACAATATTTTTGCCTATCTACACTGTTTAAAGAAAAAGGGAAATGGTCACCAGCCTAATTAGGCAAGAGAAAGATTAACGTTCTCATTTAAGAAAGTAGGTATGAGTAACTTTAACGGACAAACACAACCTAGACTTGGCCACACGCGAGTGCCATGAACTCAGATACATACATATGTTTATGGTAAGATTGAAGCTAACAGCTAGAGCAGCGCAAACTATTTGCACAAATATAACAAATAACGAAACACACCTTTATTTTCAGTGCTTACTCAAACTGAATGGTCTTTATAATGTTATTATTACTATTCACTGCAGAATCATTAACTGGACATAGGTTCAGTATTACTGTTCAAATATTTTCCTAGCTGACATAAAATTATAAAAGCAGTTCACTGCATTTTTCTGAACTGGTCACAGGTTAAAAATCTCTCAACTGAATACTATTCTATTTAGGATGAAAGTTAATTGGAATCCACTAACAGGCTGCTTCTCACTATCTTTTGAATAAAGAAATTATGGTTTTCATAAATAGTGGTCTTCCCGTTACTTGTTACCTAGCATTAGCACAATAGACAAACTGTGGATCCTGTTATACTATTAATATGCACTTCCAATACACAAGAGAGACAAACACTTAGCAATCATGAACATATAATTTTCTACTATTGCAGTTTTCCACTTTTACTACAGTGAAACACAATGTTGACAAAATTGCAAGAAACTGACTCACCTTTTAAAATTTACTACAAGTAGCACTATGATCATTAACTAAACAAAACTTTATAAGCCTCAATTTTAAGAACTTTAATTTATAAAAAGAACAGCAAATTTTACTTTCAAGTAAATGATTAAATAGGTGACTTTGAAACTTCACAAAACTACATTTACTGCCTCCCACAATTTCTCTAAATCCACAGTAAATCTGAATATGCCCGTCTCATCAAAGATAAAATAACATTATGTAATTAACTGTCTAACTTCGAGGCTTCCACAAAATAGGACACTCGGTAATCATAATTCAAATGGAGAGGAACCTGAAAGGTGTGTGATAGGAAAAAATCAAGGTAGGTACATAAATTCAGTTATAAGTTACCTTATATTTGAGCACTCTAACACATCCAATAAGCTGATCCTTCACTGTACATTATTATAGTATTCCGTTACAGTGATAGCGCAATGTGGTGGCAACTGCATGTTGGTAGGCGGATTTGCAGAAAGAATTGCTGGACTTTGGCCCTTCTTGGTGACGAGGATGAATACCAATTCCAGAATCATTCCAGCTATTTATCCATCCATCCGAGGTATTGGAAAGTAGCAGAAAAAGCCTCTCTCGAAACCAGCACAATGTGCAACATTTACATGGAAGTGTACAATTTGGTAGCTCGTCCCTGACTGACTCTTGGTTCCACCTTTCCACAATTTGTGCGCGCTACACAGTTCCGTTCCCGAGGGGAACCACTACGCCTTTTACATACAGATAATTAAGAACCCTAAGTGAGGATCAGCAATTTACATAACAGCAAACAAACATTTTAAATAAAACAGAACATTTGCACATATTGACATTTCTACAAAAAATTATTCACACAGAAATTACTATTATATATAGTAAGTTTTGTTCCCTCCAAATGGGACAAAGAATTTAAATGACAGATATACTGCATTGCACAGAATAAAATCATGACATCAAAGTTTTAACAAAGGAAGGAGTATACAGTTTTGTGTTATAAATTCAATCAAACAACATTTACAGAAGCTCAACGATGTAACATTAAACCAAAGCAAAAGGCAAAATAAATCCATACTGTATTAGAGCTATGGCGTTACAAAGTGTCTTTACACTGAGCGCATCCTGATTTCCCAGCCTGTACGTTGACTGGTAAGTGTTCATCAGGATACCTCGCACTACTGCCTAGCCTAAAAAAACCCCATGTGCATGCCACAAGTACTCTGCTACTTGAGTAGCCACTTCCTTTGTTTAGTGCACCCCTGACCTATCTAGGGGTGTCCTACAATTCCCCACCCAATAGCGCAAGTCTAGAAAGCTGCAGCCAAGACCATCACAGAGTCGACGAAGCCTCTGGTTGAGACCCTCCACTCGGCTCCAAACCAAAGGACCCCGATCCACTCTGATAACGATGCTGCAAACAGAGTCCAGTTTTCGGGCTTCTAATGTTGATCATATGTGTCTAAAATGCTTTAAAAAACTTTAAAACTCACTATTTTTCATCTAAAATTCAGAAAATTTCCCGAGGCAACATCTCCATTATGCCCCCCCCACCCCCCAATATTTCTTTAAGTTGGCACCCCTGATAATCATACAACTATTGAGATATTTAGATATCTGTAGTTGCAGCAGAATTGATACTTCTTCATTCCATATGAGCTTTTTGTTTAATACTTTCACCACAGGGTGCACCCCATGGGCTGGTATTCTCCTCAATGATACCACTGCATAATTTTTGCTTAACGACTTTTTCCGTTTTCAATTACAGGTGATGGAGCACCTGATATGGCTTATGGTACATCAGCGATTCATTGCTAGTTGGGATTGTGTGTTGTGTCACTGAGGCAGCTGGTAATGATCCACAAGGATTTAACAGGTTCTCAAATTCTAACGATAATTCCTCCATCATTACTCTTTCCATTCCATTTAAATGCTTCACCTTCTCACATAAAACAGCTACACTGAAGGCTTGCTTATGGCTAGGGTTTAAATTCATCCTGTCTTGATCATCTTTATCCAGAATATCGAAACTGGTGACCAACAATCTTTTACACAATTTCATGTCTTTCGTTCCAAAATTCTCATTGCTCATGGTCACTAACCACTCTCTGTCAATTTCCTGTGCACATACAATATGCTTGCACACAAAAGGCCTTGCTTTATCCAACCCATCATTTTCTCCTAATGGCTCATCCACATTATAACGCATTTACTGGTTGATCTGTTCCCATTCTTACCCTGTATGTTACAATATTCAATATGGCAAGATGGTGCCGGTAAGATTGTGTGGTGATAGGATGCTCCAAAATCAGTTTAAAATAAATGGTTCTTCATGCAGAAAGTGTAAAAAATGTGTAGTCAAAGGAATTCAGTGGGTTAAGTGCAACTTTTGGTTACACGAGAAGTGTACAAACGCGTGTCTGAAATTTATAAATGACGATATTCTGTGGACATGCCTCGACTGTGAAAGTGACAAAAATGCATGATTAATATCCTCACTAAGTGACATTGATGCTCTGAAAGCAGACCTGACATTGCTAAAGCAGGAAAATATTGCATTGAAACGTGAAAAACGTTGAGTAGGTGAAAAAACTCCAAAATTAGATGGACCTAAATCGGCAAATACGTAGAGTGATACAACTAACAAACCACGAAAAAATTCAGCAGCCATTATGAAAGAAAAAGATACTAAAGATATGGAAGAATCAAACAAATATAAGTGGACCAGTGTAACGTACAAAAAAAGACAGAAAGAAAGAAGTATTATAATAAGGCATAAAATGGATTCTTTATTATAGGCGACTCATTGTTGAAAAACATAGTTGTTCCAAACTCCAAAATTGACATTCGAGCAAGAATCAGGATGCATCAATTGCATACACACCTAAACAACATTTTAAACTCAAGAGAGAACACAGCAGATAAGTGTAACAGAAATCCGAAAGGTGTTTTTATCCATGTGTAAACAAATTTGCTTTGAGACAGCAGCAAGGAACCTCATCCAAATGGCCAGAAGACTCTACTCGAATTCCAGAATAATAATAAGTGGCATTGTGTACAGGACATCGGTGAGTGACAGCTACGTGCAGAGAATAAACGGCGATATTAAAAAACAGTGCAATAAACTAGGAGTCGCTCTCATTGATCCCAACATATCTCTAAGGGTAAAGTGTCTTGTCAAAGATGGTATAGATCTGAATAGGGTGGGCTCAAAAATATTCAGTAAGATGCTCATAGATACTTGCCAGGTCATAAAAAATAAGGGAAACTGATAAATTGTGATGGGGGTGAAAAAACTTGTGTAGCATTAAGAAAGACAAAACCAAACCATTATCCGGCAAGAAATATGCTAAAGTCCACAACTAATAGTCAAAGTAGGTATGTTATCCACTGCAATATAAATGGTTTAAACAATAAAAGCTCCAAAATAGATGAATTGGAAATCATTCTGTCAGAATGTGCAAATACTAGAGTTGTTTGTTTTAATGAGCACTGGTTTACTGAGGACAGTTAAAATTTTAAACAAAATGGGGATCTTCAGATTAGCAAGTGGCTTTTGCAGAAGAAAAAAACCATGTGAAGGCTCATGTGTACTTCTACACAGTGATATAAATTATGAGACCAGAAACTCCTTTAATTATTTAAATGAAGAATGTGTGTTTCAGACCTGTTGTGTAGAAATAGTGGACTCAATAGCAAATGTTATAATAATCTCAATATAGAGAATTCCAGGGATGTCTGCAACAGAACAATTCTTATCTAAGCTTCAAATTATGCTAGAAGACTTTTGTAGAGAAAAACAGAAAAAATTGTAATAACTGCTTATGTTAATATTGATATCACTTATGATAGAAGCTGTGTGTCAAGATTCCCTGACTTAGTAAAGAAATACAGTTTCAAATTGAATCTACCAAACATAATCAGCAATCAGAATCCTGTATTGACAATGTTCTAACTACACTCCTGGAAATGGAAAAAAGAACACATTGACACCGGTGTGTCAGACCCACCATACTTGCTCCGGACACTGCGAGAGGGCTGTACAAGCAATGATCACACGCACGGCACAGCGGACACACCAGGAACTGCGGTGTTGGCCGTCGAATGGCGCTAGCTGTGCAGCATTTGTGCACCGCCGCCATCAGTGTCAGCCAGTTTGCCGTGGCATACCGAGCTCCATCACAGTCTTTAACACTGGTAGCACGCCGCGACAGCGTGGATGTGAACCGTATGTGCAGTTGACGGACTTTGAGCGAGGGCGTATAGTGGGCATGCGGGAGGCCGGGTGGACGTACCGCCGAATTGCTCAACACGTGGGGCGTGAGGTCTCCACAGTACATTGATGTTGTTGCCAGTGGTCGGCGGAAGGTGCACGTCCCCGTCAACCTGGGACCAGACCGCAGTGACGCACGGATGCACGCCAAGACAGTAGGATCCTACGCAGTGCCGTAGGGGACAGCACCGCCACTTCCCAGCAAATTAGGGACACTGTTGCTCCTGGGGTATCGGCGAGGCCCATTCGCAACCGTCTCCATGAAGCTGGGCTACGGTCCCGCACACCGTTAGGCCGTCTTCCCCTCACGCCCCAACATCGTGCAGCCCGCCTCCAGTGGTGTCGCGACAGGCGTGAATGGAGGGACGAATGGAGACGTGTCGTCTTCAGCGATGAGAGTCGCTTCTGCCTTGGTACCAATGATGGTCGTATGCGTGTTTGGCACCGTGCAGGTGAGCGCCACAATCAGGACTGCATACGACCGAGGCACACAGGGCCAACACCCGGCATCATGGTGTGGGGAGCGATCTCCTACACTGGCCATACACCACTGGTGATCGCCGAGGGGACACTGAATAGTGCATGGTACATCCAAACCGTCATCGAACCCATCGTTCTACCATTCCTAGACCGGCAAGGGAACTTGCTGTTCCAACAGGACAATGCACGTCCGCATGTATCCCGTGCCACCCAACGTGCTCTAGAAGGTGTAAGTCAACTACCCTGGCCAGCAAGATCTCCGGATCTGTCCCCCATTGAGCATGTTTGGGACTGGATGAAGCGTCGTCTCACGCAGTCTGCACGTCCACCACGAACGCTGGTCCAACTGAGGCGCCAGGTGGAAATGGCATGGCAAGCCGTTCCACAGGACTACATCCAGCATCTCTACGATCGTCTCCATGGGAGAATAGCAGCCTGCATTGCTGCGAAAGGTGGATATAAACTGTACTAGTGCCGACATTGTGCATGCTCTGTTGCCTGTGTCTATGTGCCTGTGGTTCTGTCAGTGTGATAATGTGATGTATCTGACCCCAGGAATGTGTCAATAAAGTTTCCCCTTCCTGGGACAATGAATTCACGGTGTTCTTATTTCAATTTCCAGGAGTGTAATTATGTACGCGAAGATGTGTAAATTTTGTCCCAATCTAGGTATTTCACAACATTGTGCATTGTTGAGCTGCCACAGTCAGACATTTCGTGTATGAGAACCCATATGTGCATGAACTTTAGCAAAGAAAACTTGCTAACATTTAGAGAGAAGCTAAAAGATAAAACAAGGCCGTTTGTTCATTGTAACTCAAGTGATGAAAACTATCTCGATTCTCCCTGTCATATCTAAAATATTTGAAAAACTTGCTGTCACACAAATCCAACACTTCATTGCAAAATATTCTATTATTCTAAACAATCAGTTTGGTTTTCACCAGGGGAAAAACACCACAGATGCAGTGAACAGTTTCATGGAGAAAATAAGTACATCATTAGACAAGATAAATAAGGTGGCAGGAATTTTCTGCGAGCTCACGTAGGCGTTTGATTCTCTAAACCATGCATTGCTTGTTTACAAACTTGAAATGTATGGCATTAGCAGCAGTGCCCTACAATGGCTTAAATACTACTTATCAAACAGAAAGCAAAGAGTTAGCATCTCTTCAAATGGCACATATTATTTTTCTGACTGAAAAAAGATATCTCAGTGTGTCCCAGAAGGCTGCATATTAGGCCCTGTCCTATTTCTCTTCTATGTTAATGACTTAACATTAAATATCAGTTCTCAATCAGCTCTGTTCGCAGATGATACTTCTGTCTTTGTTGAAGATCAGAATTCAGAAAAATTCCCAAATCTGTGATCAGTACCCTCAGTAGAGTCCGCACAGGATAAGGTGGCCGATGCACAGACACGAGTTTCCGCCCACAGCGCTGGGCGAGTCCATTCCGTCGTTCAGGAGGGGAGGCCGTCTCATTGTACTTCCGCCTGTCGGCTAGTGCACATGGAGTGAGCGCAGCGGTATACACGGCATGGCATCACAGTCTGCAATCACTATAGGGGCAGGAAGAGTTCTGCATAGCCAGGCAAGAGAGATTATTTTCAATATAATTACATTTATGTCAGACGAGGCAAAAGAGGGGAGACAATTCTCAGTAAAAAGTGTTCTAGAAAGAGTGCAGGCTGCTACTGGTGTGTCACGTTGAACAATATGGAGATTAAAGAAAGAAGGAGAAAAAGTAGTTGCTGGCAGTTCCGAGGGTTACTCTACTCCCGGAAAAAAGAGGAATAAAGAGAAAAAGATTTTACATTTAGATGATTTTGATGAACAAGTTGTGCAGAGACTGATACATAATTTCCACATGGCAAACAAACTGTGTCCCACAATAAAGGCACTTTATCCCGTAGTAAGAGAAAATACGTCTTTTAAGGGGAGTATTTCTTCATTACGGCACCTACTTCAAACTTTAGGCTTCAGGTACTTTGGTTTTTTTAATGTCAATGTATTATTTATATGCATCAATTTTTGTGTAATTAACGTGCTTAATATCTATCAGGTGGCGCAAAACAACAGATAACAGGAAGGTGCTTGTGGAACATTTAGAAACACACAGTAAACACGTTGAATATTTAAAGAAAATAAAAAAGTACCTTGAAGAGGGTAGACCTATCATATATGTCGATGAAACCTATATTCACAGTTTGCATACTATGCCCAAAGAGTGGACAGATGAAGTAAGGGAGTAAAGGTGCCACTTTCAAAGGGACAACATCTGATTATAGTATACGCAGGTAACAAAAATATCTGATAAGGACAAGTAGTTCTGTAGACTGTAACATATTAATGTATCTAAACGTCAAAGGAAACATTCACATTCTTCTGGTCTACAATACTGTAGATCAGGAGATAGTGGGCACTCCTTTAAAATTTCAACATGTTCTTCAAAACAGCGACAGAAATAACGTTGGTGTTATTAATGCGTTTATGTCATTTTTCTGACCACAGGAGGCAAATCAGGTTTTGTGCCAAATGCACTTTTAATTTTCAAATCTGGCACTAAAACAGGAGATTATCATGCAGACATGAATGCTGAAAATTTTTCAAGGTATTTGTTTTATCTTTTTACTATCTGATTGTGGTACACATGCAAAGTAGTGTCATAATTAGACTGAACGATTCTATATATATCAGGTGGCTGTAAACAAACTAATACTGAATGTGCCGCAAAACTCTATTGTTGTGCTTGACAATGCTAGTTATCACAATGTTCTGCATGAAAAACCACCAACAATGCATAGCAGGAAAGCTGACATGGCATATTGGCTAAATTCCCAAAACATTCAATTTGACCAAGGAAGCATGAAGATCGAACTGCTTGCCTTAATAGAAAGCAACAAACCCACAAAGATTTACACTGTGGATAAACTTCTGGCACATTATGGTCATTCTGTTCTCTGTTTACCTCCTTACCATCCTGAAATAAATCCTATAGAAATGGTATGGGCTACGGTAAAGAACTGTGTGGCTACAAAGAATGTTACGTTCAAGCTGGAGGATGTGTGGAAGCTAGCTGAAGAAAAATTTTTCTACATTACTGTACACGAATGGGAGGCAGTTTGCAGACATGTGGAAGAAACATATGCAAATCAGGAAAAATTGGCAGATGAACTGGAAGAAATGGTTATTGAGATACGTGCCAGCGATACTGATGACACTAGCGATGATTATGATGATGATGATTTCCAACCTTTCCAGTCTGAGGACAGTGAATAAATAAAAGGTCAGTAGACAGAAAACAGACATTGTGTATTCTATTTGTTTTATAGTCTGAACATGGTAGTCAGGGACGTCATCCGCTGCATGTATTATCAAATTAACTGTGAAGCATGTGAATTGTGACATGAACTTCATGATTTAGAATTGTTCTCACTGATTGTTTAAGCACTATCCAGACGAATGCAGTAGAGTGACCACTAATGAAAACTCTTTCTACTTGCATCTTCAACAGAAATGCCATACTTCCTGCATGCACCACAAATCAGTCCATAACCTATATTGCAACATTACATACCTAAATGTTTAACTAACATGTATTTTGTAGCAAGATTCATAATGTTAATAACATAATAATAGAAATAATAAAATAATGTTCATAAAATTGGGTGTAGTATGTAAAAAAAGCTTATTATTTTTATTATCCAGTGTGCCATTCCTCCGCATTAAGCCAGATGGTCGAGCGTAGGCTTCGCTGTAGGGCAGCACTTCTCCTCCAGTGCTGAGTACTTCCCTCCAGTGCTCACTCACTGCCCAGCCGCTACCCTCACCATGCTTCCCAGCCGTCTGCGTATCTACCGGCTAATTTATCCTGCGTGCACTCTACTTTAGAAACTTGCTTTCAGCTAAATGGCTTGAATCTAAACATATGTAAGACTTACCTGATGCAGTTCAAAACCAAACAGTAAAAATGTGAGCAGATTAAGATTGTACACAACAACTAAGATATAGAAGAAGCTGACTCAGTCAAATTCTTAGGTTTAAATGTAGACAAATTTTGAGCTGGAAGGCACACATTGAATACTTAGAAAACCAACTGAGCAGATTTGAAGTTGCAATGCAAATATTACCAACTGCAGCTATCATGGACACACAAAAAGTAGCATATACAAGCTACTTTGAATCCATTATTACATATGGTATTGTTTTTTGGGGAAACTTCTAGGGGGAGGGGGGGGGATAAAGAGGGGGAAAAAAACGTTCGAAATATGCGCACGGCAAGCTACAAAGAATCATGTCGACCCTTATTTATTTAGAAAACTTAAAATATTAACTCTGCCATCCTTATACATATATGAAATTATTATATTTCTGTACAGCAGGCATGAATTATTTGAGGGAAGCCATTTTGTCCATTCACATGATATTAGAAACAAAGACAATTTTATGCTCCCCACCCCCCACCTCAGATTGTATGCCCAGGGACCTCAGTACATGGGAATGAAAATTTGTAATAAATTAAAAGACAACAAGTTGATGTAGATGAATTTAGGTTCACTTAAAAGAAAGCTGTATGAGGTACTGACACTGAAATGTTATTACTCAATGGATGAATTCATGCAGGACAAACTAGAAATTTGAGCTGGGTACATTGTGTTACATATTCCAGGAAATATCCTTAGAGTGTTATTATTTATTGTAGTGCTATTATTTGTAACTGTATTATAAATTTTTCACGTCTCCTGTAAGCAAACCAAATGGATTGCAAATGTACATCATGAGATGAATAAAACACAATTCAACAATTATCACATGCATTGATCGCTAGTGATCTTGCATGCTGCTTAGATCAGTTCATCTTTCAGGAGAGATGAACCTTGCTGCAATATATCACTGACAACAGTTTACCCCAGATGGAATGATGATCTACCAAGTTCTACCATGCATGATTCAAGGTCAATTTTAGCATAATTTTTACACAGGAAAACTAGCTGTAGACTCACACAGCACCCTTCACCTGCGTCGGGCAAACCTTCCACATTTTTCCAGAACTGCTTTGCTCCCACAATCAAACTTAGCATCACACAACCTAGTGAATGCACATTGTTACCACCAACCCACATAATCCATACAGTAGAGGGTTCAACCATCTCTTTCCTGTAAGTCCAAGCTTGACACAGACATGTCAACACCTGACCTAACAAAAACATATGTCCTTTACTGTCTACCATGCCCGTAAAGCAAGATTCCACCTCCACATATATTTCTGCAGCGTTAAAATTTACTGGGTGCACTGCCTAGAGGACCTGAGCTCCCATAGCCATTTACCAACTGATTATTCAAAATCCATCCCTTCCCACTTTCCCCTTTACTTTGTCTACAATCTCATAATGTGTCTAACTTCATCACATCTCTTACATTGCAGATGATGACACTTCCTGCAGATGTGGCCTGAATGACCACAAGGGTAGCATTTCATATCATTTGAAAAGACATTTCTCTTCACAGACACAAGTTACCACTTCTAATTGTTCCAAAGCTATCACTACACCTATGGCTCCAGCCAAGTCCCTTGTACATACCTTGTGTGACACACTATCTGTCTAACACCTTCTCTCTGTTTATTGCAGTAGGACCCTATTCATGTCATCACTGTCTGTTTGGATCCTATCCATGAAACTCTTGCCAAATTCACTCTGCCTCTGTGTCACCCACTTAACTACCCATGAAAATATCAACAGCTGGGGAAATTGTGGTTGACTATAGAATAACTCCAAATTGCTCCAGCAACCCTTACAATATAACAACTGGAAGCAGGGAGCAATGGGAAAAAAAACAGTTAAGACACATTATTTGGTTCACCAATGAGTAACAATCAGACCAATGCGTTGGGGCAGGGGTGTACGGGTTTCAGCCAAGACTGGAGGGCATCATCTCTCAAGGAAAACTGGCCTCGGTATTCCAAGCTGAAATTACTGCAATCAGGGCATGTGTGGAGGACAATATGCATAGGTGCCACAAACACCATAACATCTACATCTATTCAGACAGCCAGGCAACCCTAAAATCACTGACAGCTCCTGTAATGAGATCTAAGATTGTTGCAGAATGCCACAGGAGCTAGGGGGAAGCAATAAGGTAAACCTTATGTGGGTCTCTGGCCACTCATAGATCTACGGCAATGAACAAGCCGACAGATTGGCCAAGACAGGGGCAACGACTCCATTTAATGGACTGGAGCCTGTCCTGACAATCACCCAGACTATGATCAAACTAGAACTATGGAACTGGCTTAGGAAACAGCATGTAAAATATTGGACCAAAGTCCATAAACAAAAGCATAGGAAGGTAATGATGCCTAAGCCATGTTTTAAAAGAAGCACTGTAATCCTGGGATTGAACAGGATCAAACTCATGACTGGACTGACGACCGGTCATGGGAATTTCAAAAAACGCCTACACACATTGGATATAATGGAAGAAGACCCTAAATGTAGGATCTGTGGTGAGGGTGAAGAAACTGCATCACACCTAATCTTCGAACGCATGGCATTGGAGAGCAAAAGATACAGAATCTTCAGGACAACTAGACTTGAAGAAATTGTGTCTAACAAAAAACTGGTAAAGTGACTCCTTCCACTATTTAAGGGCATTGACTGGCTTTAAGAGATATACAGGGAGCGATACCGCACAATAAACTCGGTTTTGGTGTGGGCAGTGGCGGGTTAGACCAGAGCTGTTTTAGCTTCTCTGTCAAAATCAAATCAAGAGAACAGGGAGGAAATTTCAGCATAAGTTTTACGGCAAACAAGAAAATTAAGAACAGTTCTACAGATTACTGAAGAAACCTCAAGAAAAATCTCAAGAATTGTCCTAAATATTCATGACATATTGTCAGTGGAAAGGTGACCAATATAGTACTGGAAAAGTATTTGACACACCTACTTGGGAAGGCAGTTTGATGCCTGCATGCCAGGGGATGGCCTGAGGATGGTACTGTGTACTGAATCTGATAGCCAGTAGGCAAAATAAATACAAGTAAACTGTGAATGTAAACACAAACATACACTTTTTCATTTTTTTAAATAAACAAAAGATATTCCGCAGTAGAATATTTCTGTAAATAGTGTGAGAAGCTGAAAAAAGATAGCAGATGATAATGTGGAATTTTAATACCAAAGTGGGACAAAAACTAAAAAAATATGCTCTTCAATTGGAAATGTTGTAAAACTTTCCAAGATGAACAACATGTTTGCCTTCAGCCCATTCTTTAGAAGGAAAATGAGCAGTAAATAGGCTTGGTAAGGAAATAAAAATGAAACTGACTAAATTTTATCAAAAAATAATTAAATTGTACAGAATGTGACAGTCCTGCACCACTTTTTAAATGCAAGTGATTATAGACTTATCAGATGCAAAGTAGAAGTATGAACAATTGTAGCATGAAATAGTCTATCTGACAGAAGTCATAAATATAGACTATGGTGATTTATTTAAGAATAGAGAAGTAGGCCACATTATATCCAACAAAAAGTTCAGTATCCTGTAAAATATTGATTACATGGACATACACAAAACTAAGACCCCTCATCCTAAAAACAGGTGGATCCCTCTCACCTTGGGATCTCCGTCACCTTCCTTTCCCTTTCAGTCTTCCACGGTCTATCATTCTCTCCCCCCAAGGTAGGAATTAATAGTTCAGAAAGCTAGGATAGTGTTGTGTTCTTCTATACACATCTACCGGCAGTACTAAATATTTCAACTCCAGAAAGCAAGTACTCACCAACATTTAAACAGTAGCAAGTACGAAAAACTCTGGCAGAATGTAATGTGTGCCTCTCAACGACTATGCTTCTGCTATTCAGTGAGTGAGGTCATAGAAAGAGGTGATTAGTTTTTGCATGTAGGGCAGTTTTATGTTTTTAAGCAATTATTAAATAATTCAAGACAACATTATCAATTTTACATGTCAGTTCATTCACATTTTCGTTTATAACACACACAACTATCAGCTTTCAGTTAGTAAATTAGACAAACATACTACAGGTCAGGAGCATATACGGGCACTATACAGTCTTACAAACTTTGACAAATAGCCTCCCCAAACAAATAAGTGGTTAAATACTTTTACTCAAATAATAATTGTAACTAAACATATTGGCAAATTGACTGCATGAATATTCCGTGTAACACAGAAATTTACATGATGACTACATGACATATATTCACTCACATAGAAGTTTCACTGACTGACAGAGGAATTGTAATGGATGAATGCTCATCACTAACTAACTGTGGCTTTGTGCATGACATTTATTTAAAGATTTACACAGGACAGATATTACAAACATTAAAATATAAAGCTATTATGTTTTAGTATTCACATGAAAGAAAGAAAAAGTAAAAAAAATATAAAAACACATTATGCATGAGAATTTGGTTTAATTATAAGCTATATAATCAAAAATTCATGTATATGATGGTTCTGTTTTATGGGACAGTGGCTTTGTTGTGCATTTGATCTACAAAAGCTCATCAAGAATATTCTGGACTCAGAAAAAATATGTAATACAAAACCACAACAATGAAATTTTGCAAGATTGTGTATTACATTGTGAATGTTCAGGTTTTCGCGGCACAAAGACTGCTCCATTAAGTTTCGGGAATGCAGCCGCATGAATTCTGCTTCTTCTTCTAATATTTCGGCTGTATACCTTTCAGCCATCTTCAGAGAGAGCCGTATGACTGACGCTCCAGCGCTCGCTCCATCCTTTTAAACTCGCGGACCGCGCCATTGCGCATGCGGCCACAGATAAACAAGGCGCCAGTGATTTTGATTGGCGGCAAAGACGTACAATATGCATGAGTTACGTCTGTGGCTGCGCATTCGATCCATGCTGGGAGGTCGATGTATTACTGGGAGCTGAACTGTAGCGACGTCTTTGTAAGTTCAATATTGAAAGTGCAGGATTCCATGATTTATCTAATGTGAAACCGCTGTCTCTATTAATTAAATTCTTCGTCAAGTGGATTTCAATGGCCTCTTTTACTACGGAGTCCCAGAAAGATGAAACAGAAGTCAGAATTTCGACATTTTCATACACCATAGAGTGACCAGAATCAATACAATGCTCTGCCACAGCCGATTTACTGGGTTGTAAGAGCCAAGTGTACCTGCGATGTTCCGTACACCTCTCTTGGACTGTACGATTCGTTTGTCCGATATATGAAAGGCCACATTCACATGGTATCTTGTAAACTCCAGGCTTGTGGAGTAGTAAGTCATCTTTAACGGAACCCAGGAGTGCAGCCGTCTTCGCCGGTGGACGAAAAATTGCTTTTCTTTATGTTTAGTGAGGATCTGTCCTATTTTGGATGAAAGGCTTCCCACATACGGCAGGAAAGCCATGGATTCAAATGTTTCCTCGTCATCTTCTGCATTCCTTACGGACACCTTAGGTTTTATTTGTAGTGCCTTACGTATCTGTTGTGGAGAATACCCGTTGTCCTCAGAAACTCTCTTCAGATGTAAAAGTTCATCTTTTAAACTACTTTCATCAGATATGACGTGTGCTCAATGTACCAAAGTTCTTAGAACACTACTCGTCTGCGAAGGATGGTGACAACTATTTGCATGTAAATATAAGTCCGTATGGGTCAGTTTCCAATATACTGCATGACCCAAAGTGCCATCTTCTTTGCGCCGAACCAAGACATCCAAAAATGGAAGACATCCCTCCTTTTCCACTTCCATTGTAAACTGAATTTGTCCATGGATGGAATTCAGATGGTTTAAGAAGTCCTGCAATTTGTCCTCGCCATGGGGCCACACTACAAAGGTATCATCAACGTACCTCCAAAAAACTGTAGGCTTCAAACTAGCAGACTCCAGGGCCTTCTCCTTAAAGTCCTCCATAAATAAATTGGCCACCAAGGGTGACAAAGGACTACCCATGGCAACACCGTCAGTCTGTTCAAAAAAGTCGTTATTAAATAAAAAGTATGTGGAGGTCATCACATGGTGAAACAAAGCTAAAATCTCCTTATCAAAACTTTTTCCAATGAGATCTAAAGATTC
Organism: Schistocerca cancellata; assembly: GCF_023864275.1. Lineage (NCBI taxonomy): Eukaryota > Metazoa > Arthropoda > Insecta > Orthoptera > Acrididae > Schistocerca > Schistocerca cancellata. Next base: position 595,606,887 of record NC_064631.1, on the reverse strand, counting down.
AGAGAGAGGTACCTTAGTAAATAGCGACACTACATCAAAGCTAACTAATAGATCGGAGGTGTTCAGTTTCAAAGATTTTAATTTGCCAATGAAATCTTCAGAGTTCCTTATATGATGATCACATTTTCCCACAAGTGGCCTCAATAGTGACGCCAGGTGCTTGGCACAATCATAGTTGGGAGAACCAATATTGCTCACGATAGGACGTAGAGGAACGTCTTTCTTATGGATCTTTGGGAGTCCATAAAGCCTTGGAGGCACTGCACCACTTGGTTTCAGTCTTCATATGACTTCCGGTGGAAATGGGGAGGCATTCAAAAGCGACGCCGTCTTCCTTACCACCTTGTTGGTGGGGTCCTTACTGATCTTCCGGTACATACTATCATTCAGTAAGCTGTATATCTTATCATGATAGTCGTCATGTGACATTAAAACAGTGGCATTACCTTTATCAGCAGGGAGAACCATCGTTTTGGTATCTTGGCAGAGCATACGTAGTGCAGTCCTCTCTGCCACAGATATATTGCTTCTTTGTGGGTGAGCCTTCATAACAGCTCGACAAGTTTCGCGTCTTATTTCATCTGCAGAATCCGTAGAGAGTGGTCGAACAGCTTCTTCAACGGCACTGATGAATGCAGGTATAGGCAAAACCTTTGGCGTGGGTCCAAAATTCAGTCCTTTGCTTAAGACCATCATCGTAGCATCGTCCAAATCTCTACCCGTCATATTAATGACGGAGCGTTGAATGATACTTTCTTGCTGTGGAGATGGCTCAAGTCGGCTGAACTTTGCAGTCTGTCTTGATGTCACTACCTCACGAACCCAGTCTGATTTGGCCCATGTTGTACCCTCTATCCAGTTCCAAGAGTTGCTGGGTAATTCCACAGACATCTTCAGGTGTGTCTGGTCCAATAAATTAGTACATGCAACTTAAATATTTTGTTGTCACCTTCATCAATTATTCAGTTAATTTCAACCCTTTATTGTTTATTATTACGATTATTCTTACTATTATTATTATTATTATTATGCTTCAAATTCTCTTACTTACTAATTTGCACTACTTGCCAAACCTTGCATAATTCGACTGCAGGATCACAGGTAAGCTATAATATCACAGTGAAATCCACTGCTGGACATGACAGCAGATATGTACAGCTCAACCCTATGACTATACAGAGCCACATGTTGTTAATAGAGCCACACAGAGTCCAAGTACCTACCCCCATGTAAGTTGTAAATGGCTTTCTAAACAGGAATTTGGTTAAGAAAATGAAAACTGGTGTGTCGCAGTACATAGGTCAGTTGTAAAACAAACAGTTACTAGCTTCGTCAAATATTGAAGTGCTCCTAGTTTAAACGACTTTTCATTCATTAATATTCCATTAAGTAAAAACGTTTCCTCAAAAACTAAATATACTGCTGTCACTAGTAATCTGAAAACTTCAGCGTGAATAATAAACTTTACTGAAATACAGAATACACAAGCATTTAGCATTTTCAAGCATTCATACTACATGCAAAAAGATACAAAAAATGGAAAAAAGTACTTATTGCATCAGGAGTGGGATAAGAAAAAACAGGACCATTTCAGCTTCCTCTGTCAAAAACTGATGACAGTTACTGAATGGACAACAAAAGAAATATACAGTCTAATACAAATGGCCACAATTGCTGTTTGGTAAACTAAATTGTGAAACTTCCTGGCAGATTAAAACTGTGTGCTGGACTGAGACTCGAACTCAGCACCTTTGCCTTTTGTGGCCATGTGTTCTACCCAAGCACGACTCACGAGCCATCCTCACAGCTTCAATTAAGTTCCTTGTCCCCTCCCAAAAGAAAAGGTCCTGAGTTCGAGTCTCAGTCCGGCACACAGTTTTAATCTTCCACGAAGTTTCATATCAGTGCAAACTACACTGCAGAGTGAAAATGTCATTCTGGAAACTACATTGTTTTTTTAACAGAGAGATTATGTCAGGTATTATTAGGTGAGACACGAATAGAAAAAATGAATTAGACAAAAGGCTAGAGTGGATGACATGATTATGACTGTACTGAAAATTAACTTGGGTTGAGTAGGACATATAGCATATAACAAGCAGTCTAATGGAATGAGTTTTACCATCCACAGATTGTTTTGACTGTTGGAGCTTTTACCTGATGTCTGGTAAGAAACTGTCACTTGACCATCACAACTGACTCATTCAAGGACCTAAAATCCACAGCCACCCCATTAGACACCATATTTTAACATGCTGCTTCTCATGTACACTCTGTAAAAATAGCCATGGTGCATATCACACAAAGAAACTTGGAGAAGTGCTCTGACAATTTATATGTGTCATTTTTCTGTACAGCTTGTAATTTTCACACAGTTGTCTTCTGAACCCCTGGAGGTACTTATGAATAACTGTGTATGTAGTTACAGACAGCTATGCAATAAGAAGTCCAGAGAAGATCTTTACCAAGCAGTGTATGTCAAATGGCTGATGGCGATGCCCATATCTACACTCCTGGAAATGGAAAAAAGAACACATTGACACCGGTGTGTCAGACCCACCATACTTGCTCCGGACACTGCGAGAGGGCTGTACAAGCAATGATCACACGCACGGCACAGCGGACACACCAAGAACTGCGGTGTTGGCCGTCGAATGGCGCTAGCTGCGCAGCATTTGTGCACCGCCGCCGTCAGTGTCAGCCAGTTTGCCGTGGCATACGGAGCTCCATCACAGTCTTTAACACTGGTAGCATGCCGCGACAGCGTGGACGTGAACCGTATGTGCAGTTGACGGACTTTGAGCGAGGGCGTATAGTGGGCATGCCGGAGGCCGGGTGGACGTACTGACAAATTGCTCAACACGTGGGGCGTGAGGTCTCCACAGTACATTGATGTTGTTGCCAGTGGTCGGCGGAAGGTGCACATACCCGTCGACCTGGGACCGGACCGCAGCGACGCACGGATGCACGCCAAGACCGTAGGATCCTACGCAGTGCCGTAGGGGACAGCACCGCCACTTCCCAGCAAATTAGGGACACTGTTGCTCCTGGGGTATCGGCGAGGACCATTCGCAACCGTCTCCATGAAGCTGGGCTACGGTCCCGCACACCGTTAGGCCGTCTTCCGCTCACGCCCCAACATCGTGCAGCCCGCCTCCAGTGGTGTCGCGACAGGCGTGAATGGAGGGACGAATGGAGACGTGTCGTCTTCAGCGATGAGAGTCGCTTCTGCCTTGGTGCCAATGATGGTCGTATGCGTGTTTGGCGCGTGTGCAGGTGAGCGCCACAATCAGGACTGCATACGACCGAGGCACACAGGGCCAACACCCGGCATCATGGTGTGGGGAGCGATCTCCTACACTGGCCGTACACCACTGGTGATCGTCGAGGGGACACTGAATAGTGCACGGTACATCCAAACCGTCATCGAACCCATTGTTCTACCATTCCTAGACCGGCAAGGGAATTTGCTGTTCCAACAGGACAATGCACGTCCGCATGTATCCCGTGCCACCCAACGTGCTCTAGAAGGTGTAAGTCAACTACCCTGGCCAGCAAGATCTCCGGATCTGTCCCCCATTGAGCATGTTTGGGACTGGATGAAGCGTCGTCTCACGCGGTCTGCACATCCAGCACGAACGCTGGTCCAACTGAGGCGCCAGGTGGAAATGGCGTGGCAAGCCGTTCCACAGGACTACATCCAGCATCTCTACGATCGTCTCCATGGGAGAATAGCAGCCTGCATTGCTGCGAAAGGTGGATATACACTGTACTAGTGCCGACATTGTGCATGCTCTGTTGCCTGTGTCTATGTGCCTGTGGGTCTGTCAGTGTGATCATGTGATGTATCTGACCCCAGGAATGTGTCAATAAAGTTTCCCCCTCCTGGGACAATGAATTCACGGTGTTCTTATTTCAATTTCCAGGAGTGTAGTATGGAGTAAAAAGTATAGTGGACATGCTCATGTCTAACACTGGTCAGCTGTTGCAGTGAAGCTGACAGGTAACACAAATAGTGGACAATCCACAATGGAATAATGACAATATTATGAAAAGGATAGAGTGCTACTCACCGTATACTGGAGTTGCTGAGTAGCTGACAAGCACAACAAAGACTACTAAATGCATAAGCTCTTGACCAGATGGCCTTCTTCTGAATTAGACAACACAAACATACATACACAAAAATGCAGCTCACACACAGATGATCATTGTCTCTGGCTGCCGAAGCCAGACTGCGAACAACTGCGCAGGATGGGAGGAGCGGTCTGGGTGGTGGAGGTACGGAGCAGGCTGGGTTGAGGAGGCAGAGGGAGAACAAGGTATGGGTGGTGGATGGAAAAGTGCTGTTTGTGGAAGTATACAGGGACAAGGTGGAGGGAGGGGAGGGCCGCTAGGTGTAGTCGGGAGCTTAGACAGATGGCAGGGGGAGGGGGGGGGGGCAGTGATGGGTAGAAATGAAGGTAAGTGGAAAGCAGGCAGTGTAGTGTTGGAGTGGGAGCAGGGAAGGGAATAGTTCAGTGAAAGACAAAGAGTAACGAAGGATGAGGCCTGAAGGGTTGTGAAAATGTAGGATATATTGCAGGGAGAGTTCCCACTTGTGCAATTCATAAAAGCTGGTGTTGGTAGGAATCCAGATGGCACAGGTTGTGTAGGGATGTTTGAGGATATTGTGTAGGTTCAATGGATGGCAGAATGCCACTGCAAGAGAGGTGGGAAGTGTAGTGGGTAGGACACTCCCATAGGGACTCAATACCACCCAGGACTGGTGCAACTGAAGCACATTCTGCGCCAGAGTTTTGACTACCTCTCATTGTGCCCTGAAATGAGAAATATCCTACCCACTGACTTTCCCCACCCCTCCCACATTCATATTCTACTGGCCACCGAACCTACAAAATATCCTTGTCCATCCCTAATGCAGTGAGCGCTCAGCTACGATCTACTCTCTTCTGCAAGAAGGAAGTCAGTACCAAGACTAAGTTATCTGTGCACCGTTCAGTCTTTCGACCAACTTTGTTGTATGGGAGCGAAAGATGGGTGGATTCAGGTTACCTTATCAACAAGGTTGAGGTTACTGATATGAAAGTAGCTAGGATGATTGCAGGTACTAGTAGATGGGAACAATGGCAGGAGGGTGTCCACAATGAGGAAATCAAAGAAAAACTGGGAATGAACTCTATAGATGTAGCAGTCAGGGCGAACAGGCTTAGATGGTGGGGTCATGTTACACGCATGGGAGAAGCAAGGTTACCCAAGAGACTCATGGATTCAGCAGTAGAGGGTAGGAGGAGTCGGGGCAGACCAAGGAGAAGGCACCTGCATTTGGTTAAGAATGATTTTGAAGTAATAGGTTTAACATCAGAAGAGGCACCAATGTTAGCACTGAATAGGGGACCATGGAGGAACTGTATAAGGGGGGCTATGCTCCAGACTGAATGCTGAAAGGCATAATCAGTCTTAAATGATGATGATGATGATGATGATCCCTACACAACCTCTGCTCCCAACGCCTTGCCTGATGGCTCATATCCTTGCAATAGATCTCGATGCAAGATCTGTCCCAAACAATCTGCCACCAGCACCTACTCCAGTTCGGTCACAAGGATCACCTATCCCATCAAAGGCATTGCTACCTGTTAAACCAATCATGTGATTTACAAGCTAAGCTACAACCACCATGCTTCGTTCTACATGGGCACGTCAACCAACAAGCTGTCTGCCTGCATGAATGGCCACTGACAAACTGTGGCCAATAAACAGCTGCACCACCCAGCTGCTGAGCATGCTGCTAAACGCAACATTGTTCATTTTGGTGACTACTTCACACCCTGTGCCATCTGGATCCTTCCTACCAACACCAGCTTTTCTGAACTGCACAGGTGGGGACTCTCCCTGCAATAAACCCTACATTCCCGTAACCCTCAATGCCTCAACCTTTGTTAGTCTTTTTTGTCCTTCACCAATCTATCCTCTTCCCTGTTCCTCCTCCAGCACTACACAGCCTTCTACTCCACAAGTGCACCCACAGTCATTTTACTTCTCTCCTCTTCTGCCCCCCCCCCTCCCCACTAGTCTCCCTGCCCCCTGTCTGACCTCCCAATTGCACCTAGCTGCCCTACCGTCTCTCCACCACATCCCTGTATGCTCTCACAAACAGCACTCTACCGTCCCCCACCTGTACTTTGCTCCCTCTCCCCACTGCAGTCTCCTCCTTACCCCCACAACCCAGATTGCTTCACCCATCACATGCAATTACTCACAGTCTGGCCTCAGCAGCCAGAGACAGTGCTGATGGGTGTGTGAGCTGTGACATGTAAATATGCATGTATGTTGTCTGTTTCAGAAGAAGAACTTCTGGCTGAAAGTTTACGTGTTTAGTAGTCTTTTTGTTGTGCCTGTCTGCAAAGTAACATCTACACTATATGGTCAGTAGCAACATATACTTTTCATGATGTTGATACATAACCCAGTTGTTTTTACTGGTAGCCTTGGAAAGGAAACTGCCAGTGACAGATCTGCTGTGAGATGTTGTAGTGGTTTCTGAAGGATGACTATTATGAAAGTTATTGGAAAGGGCATTCATCATTTTGGGGCATGGCAGCTGGTAGTCAAAGTCCTGACTAAGACTGTGGTATTTTGGAGGAGATGTATTGTTGGTGCATTGTGGGCTTGATGTGAATGGAAGTTTACATAAAGGTATAAGAGTAGTGGAAGTCAACACTCAGGAAAATGTTTCGTTTAGATGAGGACAATCAGGTGAAGTGAGTAGGGGATGTGGAGTTGGATGAGGTGACTTTAGCCTGAGCCAAGTTCATAAATACTCGACCAATTAATCTGATCCATGTGAGCAGTTTACGATTCTAAGTGGCTTGAAAGACCTCCTCCAGAATATCCAACACATGTTGCCAAAGAAGAGTGCCAAGCAATAACCTATGTCAGTGGCACAGATTTGTTTGGATGTTCTTCTTTAAAAGGAGTATTTTGAACTGAGTGAGAAATGGTTCGTCATAGCTATCAAGATGGAATTAGTGGGTTTGAAATTAGCCAGATGTTCAAAGGGGCAACACGGTTATATTTTCTGCACGACCTTTCCTGACTCTTGACATCTTGACAGCCCTACACAGACTTTCTGTGATTTCACATTTCAAACCACATTTTCAGTATTTCACTGTTGATTTTCTTCTTTACTGTGTCTCCCTTCACTCAAAGAGTCCCGTGTAACATTCACACTTTACCCCATATAGTTATGTTACCCTTCTTCTTCTGAATAAAAAATATGCGTGTACATATGGGGGAAAACACTGCTTATTGGGCTGAAATAAGTTGACAGCACACAAAAGCACAAAGTATTTTTTTTTCTAATTGTTGCTCACGATTATTTGTGTGCACTTGTTTGTAAGAATGCCTTGCTTCAGAAAAAATAAGTTGACTTCTTTCTGTTACATTGTCTGAACTGCATGTCATAGTTAATAGCAATTCATATCCTCATATGTGAGAGTGGGTGTAGGGGAGCAAGTTTCTGGGATCAAACTACTGAGTCCACATAAAAAAAGTTTAGTATATTTTGCAGAACTGGTATAGAATTACTTGTGCTTAAGTTCATGAAATGTTCAGTCACTGATTGCATTAGTTGTAGTTAAATCATTGGTTGGCAAAATATTCAAAAGATAGCATGGAGCACTCACAGGTGTTTTGTACAAACACACTATTCACTCTGGAGAAATATTTAATGTGTAGAGTATATGTAATGATAAATAACTTTGCACAATAAAATAAGGATTGTTTGTAATTTGTATTTGAAGAGCACCATTACATAAATTACCTAAGCTGCACAAATTAAACAAAAAATATCTTTGGTTCCATAAAACACAGGACATACAAAAAATTTGGTTTATTTTATATCTAAACACGTTTCAGTGAGAATAATTAAATTAACATTATAAGTTCAGTACACATCTCACCAAAAGTGAATATACATATTTAGCTGTTTGTATAACACACATAATTACTTTCAATATTCATTTACATCATGCTAGCTCTGTCATGATAACGATATGCTCTAAATGAACCAATCTTCTCACCATCCCTGTAGTTGAATGACTTGAAACATATGTCACAAAAAAAGCATGGATCATGTGGAACACGTTTGTTATCCAATGTGACCCACCTGTAACAAACAAATAAATCATTTTGAAAAATGACAGAAGTTATTTAGTTTCGTGCTACATGGATCATTTTGTGTAATAAATTTTAATGATGTAGAATGTGTCATTTTACATTCACATTGCAAATTAATTTGTAAATATGGCAACACGCTGAAAATTTGTAAGTTTTTACTTTATTTTACTAATATACAGATGCGACTTTAATTCCTGCCCAGTACCTTTCACATATTACAACAACAGAAATTCTTTTACAGAATAGAAGAAGTTGTCAAGAAGAAACTTTTTCAGTTTGCTTTCAATGTTTGTCAAACATTTTATATCACTGAGTAAAAGATGAAAAACTTTTGTTGCAGTACTCTGTGATGGTACAAACCCCCATTACTAGATGAATAGGTCTAGTATGCAAGGATTGCTTTGTGGAGAGCAAGCGGGCAACAAAGCATGCCATTCACAGAAGTGCGTGGCACACCCGCGCTAGATTTGCAATGAGTTGGTGGGATGCCTCCGCCACCGGGCGGCCACGTGGTCCGCAGCTTGGGACAATGTTTGGTTTTTCACGCATTATGCGAAAACCACGTAACTTACAGTGAAGAGCGATGCAGCAGTGGATTGTGGTCAGCAATATGCACCTTCTGAAAGATTGATCTTTATTTTAAGTCACGAGACACAAAAGTTATAGTAACTTGAAAATTGTTTAATGTCATGAATACTGAAAAATTAATGAAAATAGTCAATAACAACTTACAGAGATGAGCGAGCGCTCATTAAGAACGTCTCATCATAGCGGATCGAGTGCCGTAGTCATATGTTAAGATTCATAAACAATTAAACTTGTAAAAAGCAATAAACAAAGTTTGATGGGAAATTGTTTATAAAATTCTATAGAAAATTCATGACGTAAAGAACGGCACTATATAATATTGGGTGGCATAAATAGTGATAATAAAAACTTACTTGAACTGCATCATAAAAAATGATTTGGCTATAATAATCACCCAATTTTTGTTCCCTAGCATAAATTGTACTCATTTCTGAGTGAATATTAATTCAAAAAATATAACTAATGTGCAGGTGTGGAACAATGTACTAATGCACCAAGTGTGGAAATCATCCCCTGAGACTTACGTGACAGCCAAAATTTGCACTAACATTTTTTAACGAACATTTGTATATGCACATTTGTGGGAACTCTTCAACCGCACTTATTTTCCACCCTGCTGCAACTCTGCATTCGTTTTGTGCTAAGAAGATTTTTTAATGCGCAGTAATGAATGTCAGTTTTCCTTCTGGTCCTGCAATTACGTACATCATTGTTCCTTTTGAAGTCTAATGGAATATTTACAACAAACTTAACAAGGGAATAAATATATTGTCAAACTGTACTCAGATTTTTTTTTAATAAAAAGTTCTTACAAAAACAGTGGACGTCCTAAGCAACCATTCATGAGTTGCATGTGACTCTTGGACTTATTGCTGCTACAATCACCTGTTGATCTGCAAGTTTGAGACCATTCGTTCTGTTTCAAACATTAAGAAAACAGTATGACCGTGTTCTGTTCAAACACAAGAAAACATTGCTGTCGTGGATGATAATGTGACTGTAAGTCCCAGAAAATCAGTTCACCAATGAGCTCAGCAATTGAATTTATCACCAAGTTCACTATATGTAATCCTTTCAAAAGATGTGAAAATGAATGTGTACACGATACAACTTATGTAAGAGCTGAAGTCTGCAGATCACAGAATGAGACATTGATTGGCTCAATAGGTCTCAGCTTGACAAGCAGAGAACGAGAACTTCACAAAAAGAGTTATTTCCTCAGTTGAGGCACATTTCCACTTCAGTAGTTACATCAATACGAAGAACTGCAGAATTTGGGGAGACAAAAATCCATGAGTGACTGTGGAAGATTACATGCATCCAGGTTCTGGGCAGGAGGAGGAATCAGACCACACTTTTTGAAAATGGTGAAGGAGCTGCTGTCACTGTGAATGGCGACCATTATCGAATCATGCTCTTTTATTGGTTTTTCCCTCTTACTGATGAAATCCACGAGTTTTGGTATCAACAAGATGGTGTGACATGTCAGATATCCTGTGAAAGGACTGCTCTGCTGAACAAAAGGTTTCCTCAAAAAATTATATCTTTGCATGGCAGCTAGGATTGGCCTGCCAGATCATACAATCCTATGCCTGGTAACTTTTTGTGGGGATTTGTGAAATTAAAAATGTATGTTAACCATCCTCAAACAATGCACCAACTGAAGGATGAAATCATAAGGGTTATTACTGGCATACCACAATATGTTTGTGAATGCATCATCGAGAACTTCAATGACTGCATTGCTCATTGCCACATGGCATTGGGTGGTCATATGGAAGATATAATTTCTCATAGATAAATGGGAGAAGTTACTCAATATGTTTGAAATACAAAAAATAAAATCACCTTTTCAATAAATTTTTTATGTTCTGTAGCATTTTAATATTCTTTGCTACTCCCCGGACACTTCCTGTATACATATGCTTGGATTGATTACAGTAATAGTGACATCTGCAAAAAGAACTAATTCTGCTTGTTGTACATTTGACAGAAGATCATTCACATATATGAACAATAATGGACGTAAGATTGAGCATTGGGGAGCCTCATACATGATCTCTCCCCAGTCAGAATTATGTCACCGGTCTATATCAGTGATTTACCAAATACAACCTTTTGCATTCTTTTCATTCAATGTGGCATTATCCACTGGTTGGCTATACCATCAATCCTATGAAACTTTAACTTACCTAGGACAATACTTTGATTCAAACAGTAAAATGCTTTAGATAGGTCAATGAAAATACCAACTCCTACAAAGAGAACTTACCAAGGAATTTCCAAAATAAAATAGCAGAATGTGTAGATCACTATTCACTAATTAAGGAAGGTGGTGTGTAACAAGAAGGTTTTTAAAAAAACAAATAAAAATAAAAAAAACCAACAACTTTGCTAAGCTTTCAGCGAAGTGGACTCAGATTCAGGAGGACGATGGTTCAAATTTGTATCCAGCCATCCTGATTTGGGTTTTCCACGTTTTCCTAAATCACTTCAGGCAAATGCCAGGATGGCTCCTTTGAAAGGGCACAGCTGATTTCCTTCCCCTTCCTTCCCTAATCTGATAGGACCAATGAAATTAAATGTCACTAGTCTAGGGCCTCCCGTCAGGTAGACCGGTTGCCTGGTGCAAGTCTTTTAGGTTGACACACCTTTGGCGACTTGCATGTCGATGAGGATGAGATGATGATGACAAAGACAACACAACACCCATTCCCTGGGGGGAGAAAACCTCCGACCCAGCCGGGGATCGAACCCCCTGACCTTGCTGTTTGGTCTCCTACCACCATCAACCAACCAACCAACCAACCATGCTTTCAGCAAACATAGGTCATGAATTTTAAAATTTTCCTGGTGTACTGAACGTATTTTGTTCTTGCGAGTGGCTGTCACTTACAACACAATGTGACATTCTGATGGAGCATCTGACAATAGCTAACTTGAAGGTGATTGGCAGGTGCCCCGAATATGTGGTGAAGTACTGCAGCAGCCACAGATAGCAAGTGACTCTGGGTGCTGTCAGTTTGGTTACAGCAACTGAGCTATTTTATTACTGGGAGATTGGGAGACTTGGAATTATTATTCGCAGGTCCAAAAAAACAGAATTTGTTCTGAAACTGATATAGTAATGATAAATAACAGCAGCAGCAGTAACAAAAACTGGGGTGAGGCTGGGGTGGGTGGAACAGTTGGCTGAAAGGGGCTATTATGAGGTAGGGTTTTGCAATGATGACACGATAAATGAATCACATAATGAAGTAATAGAAGAAAAGGGAAGGGAAGCTGAGAATTTGAATCCAAAGGAAAAAAAGGAACTTAAGAAATTTTATGGTAGCATTGATGGAAAAGCAGGGAGAGTAAGAAATTATCAATGTAAAGTAAAGTTGAAATTACATGGTCCATTCTTTATCAAGTCCTATGGAGGGCCAATTTGAAAAATAAAAGTGACTGAAAGGGGACTTTAAAAGATACAAAAATGGGAAATAATCGAGAGAAGTAGAAGTCAGTACAATGGCAGTATTTTTTCGAGTATTAGATTTTCTTTTAGGAAGTGAACTTCGGGCAAAATTGGTCATTTATACGGACAAAATTCTTATAACTGGGAAAACATGTAGCCTTAAAGGAAGTAGGATAGAAGCTAAGGAAAGGGGGAATGACATTAAATTTAGAAAAGTGTAAGTTTGCTGTGAAACAACTAAACTTTCTACATCATAGCATAAATGAAGAGAGGATTTTGCCTGACAGTGGCAAAATATCAGCCATAGCAAAATGTTCAAAACCAACATCAAAGAGCGAATTAAGATCAATTTTTCAGGTTAGCCAATTTTTATATAAAATATGTATTAACACAGGTACTGAAAGGGCCATGTTTAAACAACCTCTAAAGGAAAAAATATTACATGGAATGCATGCACTGTAAAGAGAACAAATTCTGTGAACTTTTAATGGGACACCCTTCTCTAACATTACTTTTCCTCAACAGAAGTTGGCGATACCAAAAAATATTTACGAATTTTTTAACAGATTAATATTATCTCAACTGTTGTTCTGAAAGAACTGCATTTGTCTTTGTACATGATGTATTATATTTCAGGCTAAAATCTATAAAAAGCAATTACTTTATTTTTGTTGTTACAATCGATATCGACTAGCTCTGTATGTACAGTTGAAATTACCTTTCTTAGAAAAATTTGAAAATTAAGAAATATTCAGCATGCTTAAAATTCCTACACTACTGGCCATTAAAATTGTTACACCACAAAGATGAGGTGCTACAGACGTGAAATTTAACTGACAGGAAGAAGATGCTGTGATATGCAAATGATTAGTTTTTTCAGAGTATTCACACAAGGTCGGCGCCGGTGGCGACACCTACAGCGTGCTGACATAAGGAAAGTTTCCAACCGATTTCTCATACACAAACAGCACTTGACCAGTGTTGCCTGGTGAAATGTTGTTGTGATGCCTTGTGTAAGGAGGAGAAATGCTTACCATCACATTTCTGACTTTGATCGGATTGTAGCCTATCGCTATTGCGGTTTATCATATCGCGACATTGCTGCTAGCGTTGGTCGAGATCTAATGACTGTTAGTAGAAAACGGAATTGATGGGTTCAGAAGGGTAATACAGAACGCCGTGCTGGATCCCAACGGCCTCATATCACTAGCAGTCGAGATGACAGGCATCTTATCTGCAAGGCTGTAACAGATCGTGCAGTCACCTCTCGATCCCTGAGTCACCAGATGGGGACATTTGCAAGACAACAACCATCTGCATGAACAGTTCGACGATGTTTGCAGCAGCACGGACTATCAGCTCGGAGACCGTGGCTGCGGTTACCCTTGATGCTGCATCACAGACAGGAGTGCCTCCAATGGTGTACTCAATGACGAACCTGGGTGCATGAATGGCAAAATGTCATTTTTTCAGATGAATCCAGGTTATGTTTACATCATCGTGATGGTCGCATCCGTGTTTGGCGACATCATGGTGAACGCATATTGGAAGCATGTACCCGTCATCGCCATACTGACGTATCACCCAGTGTGATGGTATGGGGTGCCATTGGTTACACGTCTTGCTCACCTCTTGTTCACACTGACAGCACTTTGAACAGTGGACGCTACATTTCAGATGTGTTACGACCCTTGGCTCTACCCATCATCCGATCCCTACGAAACCCTACATTTCAGCAGGATAATGCACAACTGCGTGTTGCAGGTCCTGTAGGGCCTTTCTGGATACAGAAAATGTTCGACTGCTGCCCTGGCCAGCACATTCTCCAGATCTCTCACCAATTGAAAACGTCTGGTCAATGGCGGTCAAGCAACTGGCTCGTCACAATATGCCAGTCACTACTCTTGATGAACTGTGGTATCGTGTTGAAGCTGCATGGGCAGCTGTATCTGTACACGCCATCCAAGCACTGTTTGACTCAATGCCCAAGCCCATCAAGGTCGTTATTATGGACAGAGGTGGTTGTTCTGGGTACTGATTTCTCAGGATCTATGCATCCAAATTGCGTGAAAATGTAATCACATGTTAGTTCTAGTATAATATATTTGTCCAATGAATACCCGTTTATCATCTGCATTTCTTCTTGGTGTAGCAATTTTAATGGCCAGTAGTGTATTATTAATTACACACTCTGATGATATTTATTATGTTTATTTCTGGATTTATTTATAAAATAATTGTGTAAATTGGTGGAGATTCATTTGTCAAGAAAATTTGTCCACTCTTTGGAATATTGTTAGTACCGCAGAAAGGATTAATAGTGGGCATGCCCCTGACGAGCTCAGACGTTGTCATGTTTGGCAATAACAATTTAATTTTCGATTTTGAATTGGAAATTGTACAGACAGTGTGATATAGAAAAATGCAAAAGAATGAAAATTACAGAAACAGAAAGTTATTACATCAACTAGAACTATGACAACCTATAATATCAAAAAATTTCAGCTTCACAACCACAAGAAAAGAAGGTGAGTAAAAAGTTTATTGTAAATCTTATTCCTCTCAAAGCTTATTAAAAGAGCTATTACAAATTTAGTGACAATCAACAAATGATTTGAGGGAGGGGTAGATTACAAATGGTGGCATCATCTGGGATCAATTGACTGATAATGAAGTTTTGTCTGCTGCAGAAATGAAGACAGATAACAATATCAAAATTTAGTGCAGTGAATGATCAGTTAACTGAAATAAGAAGAGATAAAAATAGTAAATTTAGTGCTGTTAATGATCAGTTGACTGAAATTTATTTACTTATTTATTTATTTATCCATCCATAGACCATTTTTAAATGTATGGATGTTGTCAGTTTCTGTACATTCACACATTTATACAATTTTTCATTACACATTGTTTAACATTGTGAGACGTAAGTTATTTACAATCATTTTTGTTCCTTATCAAGACACTGGATATAGTTAAACATTGTGAAGCAGAAGTTATTTACTATCATTTTTACTAAGGAATTCACTCATAGTGTAAAAACAATGTTTCTGCAAATACAGTTTAAGATTTTTCCTAAAGCAGTACATGTTATCTGTTTCTTTTATTTTATGTAGCATTTTACATCTTCATACGAGAAACTATTTTGAGTCTTACAATAGAAAACCCAGGATGGAATGTAACAATATTAGAGAAGGAAAGTTGGTATTCACCATATAGTGGAGATGCTGAGTCGCAATAGGCACACCAAAAAATTCACACAATTATAGCTATCAGCCATTAAGGCCTTTGTCAACAGTAGACACACTCTCTCTCTCTCTCTCTCTCTCTCTCTCTCTCTCTCTCTCTCTCTCTCTCTCTCTCTCCACTCTCTCTCATGGAAACATGGAGACCTGTGTGTGTGTGTGTGTGTGTGTGTGTGTGTGTGTGTGTGTGTGTGTGTGTGTGTGTCTATTGTTGACAAAGGCCTTAATGGCCGAAAGCTGTAATTGTGTGAATCTTTTGTTGTGCCTATTGCGACTCAGGATCTCTGCTATATGGTGAGTAGCAACTTTCCTTCTCTAATATTGTTATTTTGAGTCTTATATTTATTTATCCTGTCTACGTGAAGACAATGACTTGTTCCTGTACTACAGTCATGAAAACTGCTATTTGTACTATTATTTTCTATATTTTTATTGATATACACTATAGTTTGGAAAATAAATTCATGAGGAACAGTTAGAATTTCTAACATTTCGAAAAGTTCTCGGCAGTGGGCCACTTACTGTTTTTTGTTGTAATTCTTACTGCTCTCCTTGCATTTTAGATACTGTCTGCAAATTGTGAGCACTTTTTCCCCAGAAAATTGTACCACTACTTATTACTGAATGAATGTAACTAATGTGTACAGTTCTCAGCTATTCATCACTGCTTGCAGATGCAAGGCCTCTGAATGCATAACGTGTTATGGATATCTTTTTCAAGAGTTTCATAGCATGTTCATTCCATTTCATTTGGCTGTCAATGTGCAACCCTAAGAATTTTGTTGTAGGTACATCATCTATGGAGATGTTACCTAGTTTTAAATTTAAGGGATTCTGTTTCCTATTCATTGTATGTTCTCTTTACAATGAGGGTTACTTTGTTTTCCTGTGACCACTGGTAGACATCCCTCAACACTTCAGTAGAATTTTTCCAACATCTGTGCTGGTATCTTGCTTGTGATAAATATGTTGCTATAATCAGCAAACAATATCTTCTCTGCATGGCTGATGCATTGTGGGAAATCATTTATATATGCCAGAAACAACACTGGGCCTAGCACACTTCCTTGCGGAAACCCAATATTGATATATTGTGGATCCGATATATGTTTCTCAATGTACTTTGATCCACTGGAGATATGTGTGATCTCTGTTTTCTAAATATGAACAAAACCATTTGTTAACCACTCCCCTTACTCCTAGTGCCTGTAACTAATGCAACAGTTTCTGGTGGTCAACTGTATCAAATGCCTTAGACAGAGTTAGGAAAAGGCCAGTTACATAGCTGTTCTCATCTAGCGTTTCTAAAACTGTTTTTGTGAACTGTGCTATATCGGATTCTGTTCATCTGCATGGCTTGAAAGTTGAATTTGCTTAGACAGCTTACAAGCCTGTTTTTCAATATTGTCTCTATCACTTAGGAAAAGAATGACAATAGGGCTATTGATCTGTAGTTCTCAATGTTTTCTACATCACCTTTCTTGTGAACTGGTAAAATTTTTGCATGCTCCATATAGTCAGGGAAGCAACCAGTTTTGAAAGATTCATTTTATTTCTATTAGAGAAGCTTTGATACCATTTATGCATTTTTTTCAGCATGAACATTGGGATTTCATCTAAATCTGCTGAGTTTTTGTTCTTTAATTGCCTTACAACATTCCATACTTGCTCCTCAGTAGTTGGAAGCAATACCATTGTGTTAGCTATATGCTTCTGTGCTGGTTGATTAATAAGAGATAATGATAGCAAATTTACTTCACTACAAGGGCAATGAAATGACCTAAAAACTGAAAACAATAGTAAGATGAATATAATAGAGGGAAACATTCCACGTGGGAAAAATATGTCTAAAAACAAAGATGATGTGACTTACCAAATGAAAGCGCTGGCATGTCGATAGACACACAAACAAACACAAACATACACACAAAATTCAAGCTTTCGCAACCAACAGTTGCTTCATCAGGAAAGAGGGAAGGAGAGGGAAAGACGAAAGGATGTGGGTTTTAAAGGAGAGGGTAAGGAGTTATTCCAATCCCGGGAGCGGAAAGACTTACCTTAGGGGGGAAAAAGGACAGGTATACACTCGCACACACACACGTATCCATCCGCACACACACAGACACAAGCAGACATTTGTAAAGGCAAAGAGTTTGGGGAGAGATTTCAGTCGAGGTGGAAGTACATAGGCAAAGATGTTGTTGAATGACAGGTGAGGTATGAGCGGCGGCAACTTGAAATTAGCAGAGGTTGAGGCATGGTGGGTAATGAGAAGAGAGGATATACTGAAGGGCAAGTTCCCATCTCCGGAGTTCTGAGATGTTGGTGTTAGTGGGACGTATCCAGATAACCCGGACGGTGTAACACTGTGCCAAGATAACCATGGGCAATTTAATAGAGTAACAATCATAGAAGTAACTAATTGGGAAACAGCAATGAAGGTCCACAGTTTTGGAGCAGGGAAACACAACAAGCACAGGAGTCCCAATTTACACTTGCAATTAGACAATAATAACAGCGGTAATGACATGGCACAGGTATCTGAAGTTGAACAGAAGGTATATCAGATTTCTCATGTATGTTTTGATGAAACGTTTTGGGATACTATGTTTAACTATAGTGATATAGATCTTAATCACAAACCAGAATGTGAGAGTAGTGAGAATTTTGATTTAGTATGTATTAATGATTTCTTCTCTTGGTCAGAAAACAGTGTTATTGATGTATGTAAATCAGGTGATGACCGTATTGGATCTGAACTAGGCAGTGTTTTTTTTTATGTAGATGTGAATGAGAGCTTTGAAATAACTGAGGTTGGTAAGTCTGAGGCTGGTAGCTTATTGCAAATGAATGAAGGTGAGGTAAGTGACTTCGATGGAGAGGAGACTTGTGTTCTTAATGATGCTGACAATGAAGTAATTATGAAACAATATGATGATGATGATGAGTATGAGTATTTGTGGAATTTAAGAACAACAAAGTTTTCAGATTTATTTGTGAAGGATGGTGACAATACAGATAAGAAAAGTGATGAATGTGATACCAGTCCAGTCAAAGCAGTGTTTCATTAATGCCATGCAGAGTAATGATCCAAACAGGAAAAGGTGAGTTATCTGTAACCCTAGAGAATAAAGGTGAAAACTTTTGGGACCAGATTGATGATAACATAGACAAATATGCATTTTGGAATAAGTTAGCTGTGGTTAGTCAAAATTTGTATCCAAATTGGTGGAATGAAGTGAAAGAGGATCTAAGCAGGAAGTGTAATTTTGACAGTAATATATTTTGTGTTCCTTGTGTGATGTTAGTTGTGCTATGGAATCCATTCATTGTGTTCAATCTTTACCTGATAACATAAGTAACCAAAGTAATGCTATCATACCAGTAAAGTTGATAAAACCCTGTAAAGAGTGTCAATGTAGCATTTGATGAAATTGAAAACAACAATTTAGAGACAAGATCCAATATAGTAAGAATTTTGTGGAAATGTCCATTGCATGTGTAAAGATAAGAGGAGCTACTGGCAAGCAAACCAAGTATGTAAAGTGTCAGTATTTTTAACTTTTAGTACAGAAGACAAGACCATTGAACATGGATGCATGATGATCCAAAATATACACTATGTTTGCAGATTCATAAGACTAAATAGTTGTGTTTTGTTTATCAGGAATGTAGTACATAACATGATGCGATTTCTTAAGTTCTGTTTCACCTGTTGAGTGAGTTGAAATCTATGATACACTATATAGTAATGTTTTGTAATAGATTTGAGCTTTAGAATTTGATACATATATGCCATGAGACTAAACGAGTAGATCCTTTTGCAATTTTGAAATGGGACAACGTTTACAATTTGTACTGTAAAAATTAGGAACAGTATCTTAGTGTATCTGTGTGTATCACCTTGCTAGTTCATTTTTTTCCCTTCATTTAACTCTGTTTTTCAAAATTTCATATGTGAATACTTTTTAATCTTATCTGACATAAATCCTACGTAATTGCTTTTGGAGTATAAATAGGGAGAGCATATGCAGTGTGATGTGAAGAAGGTATTGAAAAGCATATTTAGTACACCAAACAATGTGAATGCTAGACAGGAAGTTACCTATCCACTGGAGCATGTGATGAGAACCGTAGGGAGGAAACTGAACGATGTGGGTAGATCCACTCCCCACACTGCAGTATGACTGTACCTTGCTTGACCCGTCAACTTACAAGAGATCATAGGTGCTGGGTAATGTACTTAAGCATCTGCAAACTACATCAGTGTTATGACTGAGATTTGTAATTTTTTTTATCAATTGTAAATGAATCTTCTAGGTCTTTAAGTATGTTGGTTAGTTTGTATGGACAATTAGCAAATAGTGTGGAAGATATTTACTAGTATAGACAAAATAACAAGAAGTATACATGTCCACTTTCATACACTGATTTTGGTCCTGAAGCTACTTGATAATGTCATCATTCAAAGCTATTTATGACTCTGTTTACTTGTATTTATCCTGAGTACTGCAATACTGTATCTGACTGGAACTTGAGTTGTGGGCAGACTCATGCCCATGGTCATCACAACTGTGTGTGTGTGTGTGTGTGTGTGTGTGTGTGTGTGTGTGTGCACGCGCGCGCATTCAATAAGAGATGCAACTTCTGATTGAGGCTATAATTACTCTTTACATATAATTGAACTTATTGATGTGGTTATGAACTTTATTCATTTTATTGTGGCAAAACATTTTTTGCTGATTTGTACCTGATGTGGTTTGGATCATGGGTTGGTCCCACACTGTAAGCTTAGGCCCTAATATTTTTTTTAATTCTTTTGTCCTTTCATGAGTCAACATACCCTTATGTACTCGTTTATGTGGCTGATTGATTCTTTGCTATAATCCTACTCATGACTGAGTATATTCTTCTGATCTGTACCCATCATTGTGAGTTTTTCGAGTCGGCTCACTTGTTGTACACTTAGGCTCTGGATTTTTTTCTCTCCTCTTTTGAAGATTTTGAAGGTGTGATTTTATGGGCATAAACTTGCAATTTGTACTTCTAGTAATTTACCTTATCACTGTATTTATTTCTAGAGTTTAGTATTATAATGTTTAGTTTTGATTTTGTAATTTTTGTCTTGTGACAGTATGTTCCACAGATCTGAAAATCTGAATGCCATGTCCTGATATATGTACAGATTATGACTTGTAAAGTAAATATTTTTCTTACGTTTTCTGTAATATGTTACATATCAGATACTTCTGTACGTCTGTCTTCTATCTTTTGGCATCATTTTGTACACAATTTGGCAAACCTTATAGTCTGTACAGACAGTGTGATATAGGAAAATGTGAAAGAATAAAAATTACAGAAACAGAAATTACTTCTCAGGCAATTCTTTCAAAAGTTATTATGTCAACTGGAACCATGACAACCGATAATATCAAAAAAATTCAGCTTCAAGAATTAACCCCTAGATGTGAAGAACTAAAACCAACTACAAGAAAATAAGATAAGTAAAAAAGTTTATAGTAAATCTTACTCCTTTCAAAGCTTATTAAAAGAGTTAATTATGAAGTGAGTGACAATCAACAAATGATGTGAGGGACGGGTAGATTACAAACTCTATTATGTTCTTATTGTAAGTGGTCCAGTTTCTGTGTGTATTTACAGGGCTAATTATAGAATTAATAAGTGTGGAAATTTTCTGTATATCTATGCAGTTGACTAAATGTTATGCCATTTCTGATGCCTACCAACTTTGAATGGATCTCTCTCTGGTAATGACTTGTACACTGGAAGCTCAACATAGTGCTGACACCTCTCAGTGAGTTAATGAGCACACTTATTAAGAGTGAAAAGAAGATAATTTTGCTCTGGAATGTTAAAAATTAGGATATATATATTACCTTGCACTATAGAACTTGCATACCATACAATACTTTGATTTTCGTGCATTTACTGTCAAAAAACGAGGATAATCTGATGTAGATAAGAAATCATCAGCATGCAACAGCCTGAAAATTAGAAAATGTAAGTTACAAAAGAGTGTATGTTTCTATTTCAAACAACAGTGTTAATAAACTGATGGCTACTGACTACAGAGAAATATTTTCTATAAAAATATATAATGTGACATATTATGCTATTCACAAAAAGGATTTTTTATTATCCCTTTTAAAGGTTTGAAAATATATCACAGTAAAATGTATCATAATGTAAGAAGTCGATCAGACAAAATATTTTTATCTACAAAATAAGTAACTTAAGTTTGTATTTTATAATAGATTAAAATGTTTTATGATGCTATCAGGTTACCACACTGAAGACATGATCAAGACACTGAAAATACAATTTACTGTCACATTACACAAAACAAGTTGCAGCTGCCAGAATGAGATTTTCACTCTGCAGTGGAGTGTGCGCCGATATGAAACTTCCTGGCAGATTAAAACTGTGTGCCGCACCGAGACTCGAACTCGGGATCTTTGCCTTTCGTGGGCAAGTGCTCTACCAATTGAGCAACCCAAGCACGACTCACGCCCTGTCCTCACAGCTTTACTTCTGCCAGTACCTCGTCTCCTATCTTCCAAACTTAACAGAAGCTCTCCTGCAAACCTTGCAGAACTAACACTCCTGAAAGAGAGGATATTGCAGAGACATGGCTTAGCCACAGCCTGGGGGATGTTTCCAGAATGAGATTTTCACTCTGCAGTTTGCAGTGGAGTGTGCGCTGATATGAAACTTCCTGGCAGATTAAAACTGTGTGCCAGACCGAGACTTGAACTCGGGACCTTTGCCTTTCGTGGGCAAGTGCTCCACCAACTGCACTGCCATGTGTCTGCAATATCCTTTCTTTCAGGAGTGCTAGTTCTTCAAGGTTCGCAAGAGAGCTTCTGTTAAGTTTGGAAGGTAGGAGACGAGGTACTGGCACAAATAAAGCTATGAGGACGGAGCATGAGTCATGGTTGGGTAGCTCAGCTGGTAGATCACTTGCCCGCGAAAGGCAACAGTCCCGAGTTCGAGTCTCGGTCCAGCACACAGTTTTCATCTGCCAGGAAGTTTCAAGTTGCAGCTGGTTTTGTACTTTGTCCATTATAAATACTATTTTACAATGTAATCTCATATCTAGCATGATTACATAAATTTTGTGTGAACAAAAATGTAAAAACTAATTATTGTGAAATTACAATATTATGGGATGTTCTTGGTTTTATAATGAGTTGCCACACAATGCTCATCAAAAACTAGCCCTTCTGATAATTAGTGAATAGGACTATGTTAGATGATTACATATGGCTGATTCTATGGGAGCCAGATTGAAGATCCATACCTTCCAAAAGAATAGAAAGGGAAAATAACCAGTAAGATGATGACATGTTAAAGAAATAAAAAGACTGTCACTCTAACGAGTTCAATATTGTTAAAAAATTACATCTTCAAATTACTGGCAAATTCTGAATGATAATCCAGAAAGCTGTGGCATTGACAGTAGCTCAACAAAATGTTTGAATTCCTTGTTTTAACATCAGAAAATAAGCAGAAATAACATGAGTACCAATAAAGAAATTTCTGAGTGCATTACTACAGAGCTACTTTACTCTCAGATTACGTATAGAAAGAAAACAAATGCCACACTTTGCTGATTTCAGTTTTTTATTACCACACACAATAAACTACTAGGTAATGAAACAAAGAAACAAAAAACATTTTCTTTGGTAAAGTATAGTCAAACAGTACCTTATGAAAGCCGGCTGGTGTGGCCGTGCGGTTCTAGGCGCTTAAGTCTGGAACCGCGTGACCGCTACGGTCGCAGGTTCGAATCCTGCCTCGGGCATGGTTGTGTGTGATGTTCTTAGATTAGTTAGGTTTAAGTAGTTCTAAGTTCTAGGGGACTGATGACCACAGATGTTAAGTCCCACAGTGCTCAGAGCCATTTGAACCATTTTTGAACTTTATAAAAATGATAATTAGACATCCTGCACCAAATATCACACTCAAGAGTTAAAATATACCCTTAGTGATAATGCATGTGTCAACCATATGTTTTTGCTGGTCCTGGTTTTGATTCATTAACTCATTTGCAGTTATTAATGTCGTGCACTGGTGTAATACAGTGGTGGTTGATACGGAAAGATGTGCTATGTGGAACATTGGTATACCAAACTCTATACCAGAGAGCCTTATTGTTCATATACCAGAAGGATGTGCACATTTTGTTGTGTAAGAATGTATAAATGAAATGCTGTCATTTAAGAAAATATAACTACAATCCAAGCAGCAGTGTTGTAATCATGCCACATGTCACAGACTGAAAGACTTGACACAATGTGTCAAGTAAAAATTGTAGCCCAAATTCCGAAAGAATTGTGGAATCTTCTAGGTGTAAAGAATTGTGGAATCTTCTAGGTATAAACTTCTGGTCGACTACTTAGCCCAGGGGTCCTCAAAATATGACCCATGGGCCAAAACTGAACCGCAAATACCATCAACCCGGCCCACAGTAATTGCTCAGACATGCGTGATATTCGACCCACCATGATTTTTTTGTTACAGTCAATCCTTGCTTATCATGCACCTCCCATTACAGGTAAACACTGGACTCGCATTCGGGAGGACGACGGTTCAATCCCGCGTCCGGCCATCCTGATTTAGGTTTTCCGTGATTTCCCTAAATCACTCTAGGCAAATGTTCCTCTGAAAGGGCACGGCCGACTTCCTTCCCAATCCTTCCCTAATCCGATGAGACCAATGACCACGCTGTCTGGTCTCCTTCCCCAAACCAACCAACCAACCATTACAGGTAATTATCTCAATGAGTAGAAGAAAATGCAAGAAATTGCCTTGCCTAATGAAGGCTATTTTGCATTAGGAGTCTGTTTGGTGTAATTTATTTTAGTCTTTAATAACCATTTCAAAAACGCCTTCTGGCCTTGACTGGTCTTTTTGGCCACTGTAAAAGAACATTAAGTCATGCATTCCCCCATAAACTACCACTCTGTAAAGCAGAAGCTCCAACGATGCTGTATTCCGTTAGCTGTGTTGATCACAATGTGCCTCACACAGCGATTGTTGTCACCCATACTACTATTCAGGATTCCACTACGATGTTGCAAAATCTTTGCAACGATGTTGCAAGATCTTTCCTTCGCCGGTACATGGTAACCCACATTTTCCCTTGCACTGTCTGTTTATGAACTGCAGTTTCCATTTGTCATTGATAACTAACATGAATTCGTTTAAGACGCTAGTGTGGCAACAGTTGTGCCTGAATTTAATTAACAATAACACTATGTTCCTTTTTCAACAGACTTTGAAGCACAGGCATAAACAAATATCTTTAAACAGCTTCCTTTAAAATATATTGCACTATAAATAAAAAATTACAATACCTATTATAAATCTGTTTGAGTATCTATTTTTTTTGGAATTCAATGCATTGATTCCTACAGACAAAGTATTTCAATTAATGAGGGTTAATGATGAGTAATATTCAGCAACGAATCATGCTCATTATGTGAAGTAACACTCTACAGTGTAAAATTTACAATGTGGATAAATAGTACAAAATACTTACAATCACTGGCTGTTTTTATTTTATGACCAGTTAAGAAACACATTTATTGAGAACTGTAGATTAAAACTGAAGAAATTGGAAAGATGTAGGCAAATGCGTAGCTTTAAGAGACTATAACAGGGGAAAGGAATACAGTAGAAGAAAAATGTGCAGCATTAAGAGACGAGATACTGAAGGAAATAGAGGATAAAATAGCTAAAAAGACAAGGTATAGCAGGAATCCTTGGATAACAAAAGAGATACTGAATTTAATTGATGAAAGGAGAAAATTTATAAATGGAACAAATGAAGTGGGTGAAAGCGAATACAAACATTTAAAAAATGAGACTGACAGGAAGAGCAGAACCGCCAGGCAGGAATTGTTAGAGGACAAAGAGGAAGCATTTGAAAATGTTGACTGCAATACTCCTTTCAAATCCTGAAGGTAGCAGTGGTAAAATAGTGGAGTAAAACGCTGTTTACAACTTGTCCCACTACCAGGCAGCAGTGTCAAGGGGCACAAAAGGGAAGCAGTGACTGAGAAGGGAGTGAGACAAGGTTGCAGCCTACCCCGGAAGCAGTGACTGAGAAGGGAGTGAGACAGGGTTGCAGCCTACCCCTGATGTTATTCAATCTGTACGTTGAACAAGCGGTAAAGGAAACAAAAGAAAAATTTGGAATACAAATTAAAGTTCAGGGAGAAGAAATAAAAACTCTGAGGTTTGTTGATGACATCGTAATTCTGTCAGAGACAGCAAAGGACTTGGAAGAGCAGTTGAATAGAGTGTACAGTGTCCTGAAAGGAGGATATAATATGAACATCAACAACTGCAAAACAAGGATGAAACTTCCTGGCGGATTAAAACTGTGTGCCGGACCGAGACTCAAACTCAGGACCGTTGCCTTTCACGGGCAAGTGCTCTACCAACTGAGCTCCCCAAGCACGATTCACACCCTGTCCTCACATCTTTACTTCTGCCAGTACCTCGTCTCCTACCTTCCAAACTTTACAGAAGCTTCTCCTGTGACCTTGCAGAACTAGCACTCGTGAAAGAAAGGATTTGCGGAGACATGGCAGTGCAGTTGGTAGAGCACTTGCCCGCGAAAGGCAAAGGTCCCAAGTTTGAGTCTCGGTCTGGCACACAGTTTTAATCTGCCAGGAAGTTTCATATCAGCACGCACTCCGCTGCAGAGTGAAAATCTCAATCTGCAAAACAAAAATAAGGGAATGCAGTCAAATTGAATCAGACGATGCTAAAGGAAACAGATTAGAAAATGAGACACTTAAGGCCAAAGCAGAGAGGATATAAAACGTAGACTTCCAATGGCAAGAGAAGTACTTCCAAAGAAGAAAAATTTGTTAACATCAAATGTAGATTTAAGTGTTTGGAAATCTTTTCTGGAGGTGTTTGTGTGGAGTGTAGCCATGTATGGAAGTGAAACATGGACGATAAACAGTCTAAATAAAAAGACAATAGAAGCTTTCAAAATGTGGCGCTACAGAAGAATGCTGAAGATTAGAAGAGTCGATCATGTAACTAATCAGGTGGTATTGAACAGAATGGGGAGCCAAGGAATCTGTGGCAAAACTTGACCAAAAGAAGAGATCAGTTGATAGGACATATTCTGGACATCAAGGGACCACAAATTTAGTATTGGAAGAAAGTGCAGGTGGTAAAAATCATACATGGAGACCAAGAGATGAATACAGTAAACAGATTCAGAATGATGTAGGTTGCAGTAATTATTCCAAGATGAAAAGGCTTGCACAAGATAAGAGAATCATGGAGAGCTGCAACAAACCAGTTTTTGGACTGTAGACCGCAACTCCAAAATAATGTAGTTGAACACTTTAACTGTAATTAATTATATGAGATTTCCTGAAAATTAAAGAGACTTATGTTGCTGTAACTTAACACTTACAACTGTTTGCAGTTATGGATCAAGTTTACTAGCAGAAATTATCTGCAGTGACTTCAAATGTTCAGCAGTTAGTTTTGATTTGAAAATATTTTCTGTACATTTATTTTGGAGCCCCCTCCACACAGACATAAGTAGTGGCAAAAGTGGAGGAAAGTCACAATAAACTTACACAACTGATCAGACTGTGTGAGTGGAAGATTCTTATAAAATTACAGTAATTATGAATTTAAATAGTTGTCTTCATAAATCTTGCTACATTGTAAATCAACCATTTCCATTTGAAGTTCTGCACCAAAAGTTTCTACATTGGCATTAAAAGAATTTTGAAAAATCTTGGTATATTTGCAATTGCATCAAAATCTGAAAATCAATACTCAAATTTTATTTTTAAAGAACTCAACAGTGAAATCTACCAAAAATGGAGTCTCTGACTGTTGACTGAATGTTCATGTATTAAAATGTGTGAAACATTTTTTGGTCAGTTGAGACTGAAACAAAACAGTTTTTTGTGTAAAGGATTTAATATGAGTGTAGAAATCAGGCATTAGCTGGTTTTTCTCCTTGTAATTTAAATTATGTACTTTTAATTTATATAAAATGATAACTTCAACAACCACTCATTTGGTTTGTAACT
Organism: Schistocerca cancellata; assembly: GCF_023864275.1. Taxonomy (NCBI): domain Eukaryota; kingdom Metazoa; phylum Arthropoda; class Insecta; order Orthoptera; family Acrididae; genus Schistocerca; species Schistocerca cancellata. Next base: position 595,579,315 of record NC_064631.1, on the reverse strand, counting down.
CTGCCAAAGGACGATTCCTTTCATTCAAGAAAATTGTGATTGTTGTTCATAGCTGAAGAAATTACATCACAGCTTTTCCACAGCAAAGGCAGCGTACTACTGTATAAGATGGTAAGTCAATATCTTCAATAAACTCAAGGAATTGACAATGATTGAGTGACTGTAATGTTGTATAATTAACAGCAGACATGACTGGCTTTACAATTTCTGACATATCCAAACATTTTCTGCACAAAGACTGTTGATGAATGATGCAATGCACTATTAAGTTTTGACCCACCGTCATTTTCTACCAACTCTGACACAAGAGCAATAAAATCTTTATTTTTATCTTTTTTTTTTCTACACATTTTTCTGTCACTTTCAGATGTAATACACTTTAAGTTTTCCACTAAACAGTATTTTCTCCTCCTCTAAATATTTCTTCCCCAGTGGTCATGGCCTAAATGCTGTGAACATCAAGAGGCTCTTCATACACTTAATAATTTTTGTTTATCCTTCGAATAAAAATTAACACCAGCGCAATACCCGAAACATCTGTTGACTCATCCACAGTGAAAGAAAACTACTCTAAGTGTCAAGTTTTCTCATACAATTGAGTTAGTATATTTTCAGCAATATCGCTTACTCTTCGACGCACAGTTTTTTGCTGACAAACAGGTGTTTTTACATAGATCAGCTTTCTCTGGGCACATTTCTTCAACTGATGCAAGCATGAAACCCTTTATTAATTCACCATCAGTAAATGACACAAGGAAGTAACAAGTTTTTTTGAAAGGGCATTACAATGACCAGCAAGAGTGATATTTATTTGCAGCAATGTATATGAAAAGACATTAAGGCTACATCTGAAGATCAAACAATAAGCTCTTCACTGCGTAACGACAACTGCAGTGCCACTCCAGTACTAGTGTATCAGGTCTCAATAAAACTTAAAGACAGTCTATAGGTAGGTCTTGGTCCTTGGGAATGCTTTACACTTTGAAAATAGCCACTAAACAAGATGAGACTTCTTTGTCAACTGGCAGATACTGAAAATGCTCTTGTCAACAAAGATAACCAGTTCATAACATTAAATATGTGTTGATATCAAAACACCATAGACAAGGAAACCCAGCAGAGTGAGTGATGAAAGAACTATGCCATCTTTGTCAGACCTTTTCTTCCAACAAACATCTGAGATGGGCTAACTTAACACCCGACTCCAAAAAAATTTTAAGCAAATTACCTCATTTGAGTACATCATGGGTGAAAAATAATTATTTAAGCCATTACTTTCCTTATTAGCTTGGCAACCTTCTGAGAATAGTAAATTGTTCATTGATGCTAAGTTAGTGTTTCAATCTTTTGATTCTACATGCTAACAGAGGTTAGTCAAAATATGACAATAAAGCTATTGAACCAATGTTTTGTATTGGTGGATCAGTAATGGCAAAAAGTCATGTTAGAACTGCCAAAATCAGTACAAAGACTAGAAATATTTTGCTTGTATGAGGTGCCTTTAGTAATAAGCAAAATCCCTCATCCCAAGGCCTTATTGTTGAAAGACCTGTCACATGAATCATTAAAGAGCAGTATAGTGTAGACCATACAAAACAAGTTTTGCATCCGAAATAAGTGTAGGGCAGACAAACATAATGTTAGTTACCAATTTTTTGTATTTTTCTATGTTCTTTACTGACTATTAGTACAGTTGCAATATTTTTTTTCTAGGAAAAGTGTTATTGATTTAGGAATTTACTGATCCATACTCAAACTGTAATTTCCAGAAATAAACTCACTATGAATATATCAGGCTACTGTGTAATGGTGGACACCTAATCAAGTGCATGTATCATATTGTTCTAGAGAAGAGTAATGATATGAAGTCTATGTTGTAATATGAGTGAATTGTATGGATCTCAGTTAAGCACAATAGTGGGAACTGAAACATACTGATAAGGAAGACGCACATCTCCTGTTCTGTAGGATCGTGACCATTTCTATCCTCTGGGCCATGCAGACAAGCCTTGCTTGCAGACTGATTATGGGGTTGTGGGGGGTGGGGTGGGGGTGGTGGGGGAGTGGGGGTGGGGGGTGAGACTGTCTGTCTGTCTGTGAGGACTGACTAGTATCATCTCTTTGGTTCCAATTTTCTATTTTCTTTTCCTTGCCACACAGTCCAAACACTGCCCTTAGCCACTCTATTCACAAAGACAATACCACTGTGCAAACTTGTCCCATTTCTGTTCAAATCTTCAATAATACATATTTTGTAAGCCCATTTCATATCTAATCACTCAAAGACCTTGCTTAGGGAGGGAGTGCAGTATTACTCAGAAACCATGTTAAGTGAAATCTTCCTCCAGATCCCCAAAGACCATGTTTAAAGAAGAAGTACAACATTATTCAAAATTTGTTTTTTCTACAGAGTTGTGGCACTATTCATATTTTTATGGGGAAGGTACAGCTCAAAACAAGATTTAGAAAGATATAGGCACTACAAGTACAGTTCTGTCAGCCCACAATTTAAGCTCATAAAATAACACACTCGTATAATGGCTTATATTCCACTACAGATATGAAATGGTGCTAAAACAAATTGTTAATGATACAGAAGGTAAATTTTGATAGTCTGGTGCGTGAACCATTTACAAGCGCAAGTGAATTGTTGTAAAATAATGTAGATGTATCTACAATCATATAGGACCATGGGCAGTTCTGGTCGAGATTGCTGTGTTGTAGGCAGTGGTACCCTCCAGTTGTACTGAACAAAATGTAAGTTCTTGTATCAGTAATATTTAGGTACTGCTATATCTGGAGTTGTGCGAGAGAATGGACTCCATATCTGAAATGTGGGATGCATTCAAATTTAGGGATCTGTAATGTCCCCTTGATGGTTCTATTATGCTGAATGCTGCTGGAAAAGGCACATTGAACCTTAAGGAGTAGTATGTACTTCACATTGCACTGTGCGAAGCATTCTATAGAAATTATAAACAAATATAATCTGAATGAGGATGTTTGTAATGTCTGATAGTACTAGATGGATCAGTATTGAAATATAAAGCTTGGATGCTTAACAGGAACTGTTCCCTTCTAGTAGTACACATAACTACTTGAAACTAAACGTTGTTACAAGAAATATAAAACTGTATATCACAGATGGGTCATGCGGACCAATACTGCAAATTTCTCGGATAAAAATTGTGCCTGTAAGAACAAACATGGAATAAGTGTCTTGCCATATTTCTGTTAGCAAGTTTACACTTTGAGAAAAGGAACTCAGTACCTCCATTAAATTGCTCACAGCTCGTGGTTTAGTGGTTAGCATTGCTGCCTCTGGATCATGTGGACACGCGTTCAATTTCTGGGGATTTTCTCCACCCGGGGACTGGGTGTTTGTGTTGTCCTCATCATTTCATCACCATTCAGCAAAATGGCGAGACTGGACAGTGAAAAGATTGGGAATTTGTAGGGGCATTGACAACCATGCCATCGAATGCCCCACAAGCCAAAAAACATCACCACAAGGACTGTGAATATTTAACAGAAATTGTACTGTACTTGGGTTGCAGTTTTAATACCTGATTACAGTCTGAAGTGTTACACTGCAGAAAACGAAGAGGAAGAGGATGTGTTTCTATTTTTGTTAAAAACTGTGTCATGTGTAATTCAATTAATGTACATGATTTTTATCTAAACTAATATTCTGAAGCATTTGTCATTGAGCTGTCAGTAAATAATTCTTGTTGTTAACTGTAGCGATATATGGGGCACCTTCTGATAATCTTGGAATCTTTATTATTAGTAAAATATTGAATGGTCTCTTTGACCATGGTGGTCAGAGGTGTAGTATTAATCCACATCTACATTTATACTCTGAAAACCACTGTTCAATGCATCGCAGAGGGTACATGCCTTTGAACCAGTTACTAAGGTTTCTTTCCATTCCATTCGCATATGGAGTGTGGGGCAATCTCCTTTGTAGACTGACTGCACTTCTCAAGTATTCTACCAATAAATCAAAGCCTGCTACCTGCTTTATCCACAACTGAGTCTGAGATCATTCCATTTCATATGCTTACAAAGTGTTACACCCAGGCATTTGTGTGTGTTGGCTAATTTCAGCTGTGACTCGCTGATATTGTAGTCATTTATCAAGATCTGACTGAATATTTATGCAGCTTTTTTCAGACAGTACTTCATTATAAGTAACCACATTATATGTAAAAAGTATGAGGTTATTATTATTATTATCTGCAAGTTCAGTCATATGATATTTGCCACAATAGAACTGAGCTTCAATAGAAGATAGTTGGACACATAAATGAAGAAACAATTAAGGTGTTTAAATCATGCCTCAAAATGTGAACTGGAGACATCTACATCTACACGGCTACTCTGAACCCCACATTCAAGTGACTGGCAGAGGCTTCAATGAACCACTTTCACACTATTTCTCTACCATTCTATTCTTGAGCAGCACGTGGGCAAACTGAATACTTAAATCTTTCCAAGTAAGCTCTGATTTGTCTTATTTTGTTACAATGATTATTTCTTCCTGTGCAGGCAGGAATCAAAAAAATTATTTTCACATTTGGAGGAGAAAATTGGAGATTGAAGTTATGTGAAAAGATCTTACCACAACACCTTTGTTTTAAAGATTACCAGCCAAGCTCACAAACCATAGCTGTGACAGTCTTACCACTGTTTATTATTTGTAATCGGGAGAACAAGAACTCTTCAGAAAATTTGCACTCTTTATTGCCTATTAGTTAATAACTTGCTGTTTTTTTGACATAAAATTAAATATAGGATATATAAAACCAATACTGACTAGAGATAGGCAAGAAATTACACATTTCTTCAAACCTTAGTTCCTAGCATTTTTTTCCTCTCTAATCTTGCTACAGCTTTACATGATGTGCTTTCCTTTCTGTGAAAGAATCTATTAACTCATCAAATTTCGTCAAACGTTCTGCTACATGAAAAATCGAAATGTTGTTACCTAATACTGAAAAATCTGTTAACACAAATAACACCCAAGACTGGTGTGGTGAGACTGTTTTGGCACAAATGGCCATTTTTATAAAACAACAGAATATAATCCAATAAGTACCAATATCAAATGCGTGTTTGGCCTACTACAAGCAAAATGCTTGATGTTAGAAAATAGTTTCACTTTTCATTTATACGCACCAGCTTCTCAAGCATGAGATCGAAAAGTAGTATTACGAAATTTTTATATAAATTTGGAATCGCCATATTCTTCCATAATTTGCATGATGTCACCGTTTCTTCTCCTTCCTCGTTCTAACAAACAATCTTGTCATCACCAGTTCTGTAGCTATTGCTACCACTGTCAAAATTTGTTCACCGATTAACTTCACTAACTCTGCCAGAATCACAGGTTTAGTTATCCCCCGATTATTTCCCGGTTAGGCGTTATTATGTGCTTGAACAACACGTTTTCTGCGTTACTTCCAGAACAGAACTTACGCGGCTGCTAGCCGGGGACTGTACTACTGGTCCGTACTAGTGTAGTGATCTGGCCAAAAATTTCCTGTCAAAATTTCATTTTCTTGGACACACCGAGAAGATAATACATGATCTTTCTCACCTGTTATTCCTGTCAATCGTTTATTTCCATTCTGGTAGTCTGAATCTATGGATTTCGCTAGTAATTATAACAATGCTGATCTTTCACAAACCCAATCAACCACATAATCAGACAGTGATTGACATTCAATCGTTTGGCTTTACTCCCTCAGCTCGTATAGCCCCGTCCCCTTTTGTCCGCGAAAAGTTTATTTCTAGATGCGACGAGGATTCTCCTGACAGAGACATCACATACACTACGCATGCATTCAAAAGTCAACTTATGATTCATTCAGAAAACAACTTAAAGTGTGTTCAAAAATGTCCACAACCAACATGGAAGCGTGTCAAAATCATATGAATAAGCGCTAGACAAACATGTGCTGGATGCTAGGTGCTTTGTGAAATAAGTTTTTTTCCTCAAGAATACGAATTTGGCGTCTCCTTTTCCTGGTAGCATCTAGCTGCTTGCTGCGACTGCTTGCACAGCCAACAGCCACATTCCTGTTGCCAGACGCGGGATAATTTGCTACTTAAACATGACTCAACTGCGCAAGTGCATGAGCCCGCGCATAACTGCTAAAACAAATCAAATGTAAACAGATGCAACTTCACGGTCACTGGAGGTAATTTGTTGTTATGAAGCACTGCATAGTCTTCCTAAAGCCTTTGACATGTTTTCAATTGGCAGACGCTTGTACGAGCAATGTGTGTCGTTGTTATATACGGCGCATTTCCTTTGCAATTTAAGTTATTTTCGTAATGTAATTTCTTAAGACTTTCCCGGCATTTGATGACATCTCGTGGAAATCTGGTTTTCTGCCGGATATCAGCATCTTCCAAACACGATATTTTGACGTCATTACTTGACGTCTTCATCAGGTGATCCCTGAGACTGGCTGCTTGCTGGACCGGGTCGCATATTTATGCCTGCCCGGTGCCTGGTGTTCTGTTTGCCGTTCCCCAGTCGGTCTGCGCCCGCGAGTCGCGCTATCCTGCCACTCTAGGTGTTCCCTATTCCGTCCGTGCCCACTCCGGCCACCTCCAACTGCGGTCGTGGCCTCCTGGTGTTGCCTTCTCGGTCCGCGCTCGTGAGTGGCGCTCCCCTGCCGCTCTGGACGTTCCCTATTCCGTCCGCGCCCGCTCTGGCCGCCTCCGACTGTGGCTGAGGCTTCCTGGTGTTCCCTTCTTGGTTCATGCCCACAGTGTCCGGATGTCTGAAGCTCGTTGTTGGTGTTGGAAACATATTTTCTCCGGTATTGCTTCAGAAGTTCAAATGCCGGGTTCCACACAGTGCTTAGCTGGTATCCTGCTTCCCAGTTAATCAGGTTTTGTGCCCTCTTTATCTCTATAGATTCAGTCATGACACTATCCCAGAACCTGGGGTCTGGACCATGACCTTGGTGTTCTCATAATCCATGGAATGTTCCAACTCTAGACAGTGTTCTGCTACTGCTGATTTTGTGGCCTGCCTTAGCCTGGTATGTCGCTGGTGTTCCTTACATCTGATTTCCACCGTTCTGGTCGTTTGGCCAATGTAGGACATACCGCATTCACAAGGAATATTGTAAATGCCAGGCATCCTTAAGCCTATGTCATCTTTGACTGTTCCAAGTAAAGCCCTGAGTTTGCTAGGTGGGCAGAAGACACTCTTGATGTTATGTTTCATTAGTATTCTGCGGATCTTGGCAGAAACAGGCCCGGCATACGGTAAAAATGCCAGCTTCTTGATTTCTTCTACTTGCTCATTCTCCGGTGTATCCTGACGTCTGGTGGGATGTAGAGCTCTGCGGATGTCCCTGGATGAGAATCCGTTGTTAGCAAACACTTTTTGAAGATGTTCAAGTTCCCCTGCCAGGCTGTCAGAATCAGACAGTGTCTGGGCTCGGTGTACGAGTGTTCTAAGCACACCGGTCTTTTGTGCTGGGTGGTGGCAGCTGTTGGCCTGTAGGTATAAGTGTGTGTGTGTTGGCTTTCGGTACACACTGTGGCTGAAGGTGCCATCCGCCTTCTTCTTCACAAGGACATCCAGAAACAGAAGCTGACCCGCCTATTCTAGCTCCATGGTGAATTTATTTTCATTTTTTTCTCTCGCTTATGTTTTATTGTTGAAGTGTTATTCTGCAGTAGCGGGATACAGTAATATCCTTTGTTAGAGTATCGGTTCTTACCAGTCAAAATTACAAAAATTTAACTGAAAACTAAAACAATGAAAAATTCCCGGAATTCTAAAAATATCCCGGTTTTCTCCTGGATAAAAAAATTCCCGGGTTTTTTCTGGATCTCACAGTTGTCCCAGGTCCTATACACCCTGTTCTCCTGTTGCCTCCAGTAAGAACTGCGTCTTGGTCTAATATTTTGTGGAACAATCCAGTAAAGGTTTACTGGGTTGTTCCACAAAATATTTCTTTCTAATCTGTAAAACTGACAAAATAGCCACTTTGCAAACAGCAACATTTTCCATCTCCTCATGCCTCTTTTTTGGAAAAGGAAAATGGTTGGTGATGGTTCATTTCCTTTCTTCGTCCTCACCAGATTTTCTTTTAGGGGACATGGTAGAGACATGTTGAGCTGTGTAGTTGCTCTGCCACTCTCGAGTTCTTTTCTTGTAAAGCATCTGGTGAATTTTTCTTACATCTTGCATGGTAGGTTCATTACACCTTAGTTTACAAAGGGATGTCTACAATCAGGCTTCTTTGGAAAAGCCTTTGCTTTGTATCTGAAACAAAGTCCCACACTCAAGTACGTAGAAGCAGTATCTGTACACGCAGATAAAATAAAAGGGATGATAAGCACGACAAGCTAAGTTAAAAAATCAAGTAGTGTACATAAAAAGGAGTGATTAAGCCACATGACTGATACAAAATTTCACTCCTTTCTCCAGTGGCTGCTCAATTCTCCCCAATGGACAACTTCAGTGTAACTGAAACTGTGAGCAATCTGGCAACTGTATAAATGAAGTGCATAGTATAACTACATGCGGCCACGTGCACTCCTTGCTGCTCCCTGCGATATCTACTGCATTTAATACAAATTTTCTACACTTTTCCTATGCACTACACTTTTCCTTTGTTTCCATACAGCTACGAGTTTCAATTTTACAGGAACTGTCCACTAAATTGGTCAGACTACACCACTGTGTAGAGGAGAACATAGACTGTACCACAAATTAGTTGAGATTCTGTGATAACAATTAATGTCAACACAGTTTTCACTACATAACACTGCTTTAGTAATACTTTTCATGTTCTTATCTTTCTGATTTGGAAATATTTCTCTTTCACTGATCAGGGTGCCTTTTCCATTTCTGGGAGGGACTGTCGCCCTCAGTTTGGTTCTGGTCATTTGTAACTACTGCTACAGACTCAAATTCTTGCAGAATTCCTACTATTTCAATTATTCCCACTCCATTTGTACCAGCTTCTTCATTTAAACCACCCACAAAATCACTCATTTTCTACGAAATTCTCATGTAAATACACCAACAAACACACTGCTGATCAGCTGAACAGTATTTATCGGAGCATTTTTCGACAATGTGCCAGCAACAAGAGCTTCATGGATGCATATTGCATTCACTACAGAGCAGCCAAAATAGCTCTGAATAATTAAAATATACCTTATAATTGTAATAAACTGAAAGACAGCTTTGAATGTCTAGACTGGTAAGTCTGTAGTTTGGCATCCCGACATGATATGGTGACCACTGTGCCTGTCGAACTTGGTCCCTTTCACAAGCATTGGTCATTTAGGAGGCTTTGCAGTCAAAAACAACGTGCACTTAGTGGCTTTAGCAACCGAACATGATTTTCTACAGCCTTTATCAATGATTTACAGTGGATTTTGCACCCTGAAACCTATTCCATCACATAGGAACTGAAAAAAATCTGTACAGCTATGTGCCCAACTCAAAATCAATTAAAAATGTATTTAGGGCTTTTGTATCTGGGCTATGCACTACACCAGAATTCCCAACTTTTTTAAATGAATATAAAATTTTTCTATTGAAAATTTTTTAAAATTCCTGTTAAAATTATTTTTGTTTCATGTTACTGATGAGTTAGGCAGTTTGTTAAACCAAATCACACCATTGAGAAATGGACTTCAGTCTAATGTTTCTAATTTTGCTATTTGCCAAAAATAGCCAAATTTTGTCCAGGAGTTGCTATCATGTACATTCCTACACTTACTTGTTTCATCTGATTAACTGAAATTGATGCAAAGAATATGCTGTTAATTATTTATGTTGCACAGACACTTGACTGTATAAATCTTATTGACCTCTGTAACAACAATATTCTGTTTGAGTGTATTTCTGTTCCACATCCCCTAAGTCAATGCAGTGGTTAAAAAAAGGATATAGACAGATTGTTAATGGTTGGCTAGGGACTATTCTTGACAGCTAAATATGGGGAAATACAAGCTACACCTGATATTTTCACATACAAACTTACCATAGTTTACTCACCAAAGATCAAATTAGTTACCAGTTTCTGTTGCCAATATACACTGAAGCACCAAAGAAACTTGTATAGGCATGTGTATTCAGATGCAGAGATATGTAAACAGGCAGAATAAGGCGCTGTGGTCTGCAACACTTATATAAGGCAACCAAGTGTCTGGCACAGTTGTTAGATTGGTTACTGCTGCTACAATGGCAGGTTATAGAGATTTAAGTGAGTTTGAACATAGTGTTATAGTTGGCATGCAAGTGATGGTACACAGCATCTCCGAGGTAGCAATGAAGTGGGGATTTTCGCGTACGACCAATTCCCAACTTATTGTGAATATCAGAAATCTGGTAAAACATCAAATCTCTGATATAGCTGCTGATGGAAAAGATCATGTAAGAATGGGACCAACAATTACTGAAGAGAATTGTTCAATGTGACGAAAGTGCTACCCTTCTGCAAATTGCTGCAGATTTCAATGCTGGGCCCTCAACAAGTGTCAGTGAACAAACCATTCAACGAAATGTCATCGACATGGGCTTTCGGAGCTGAAGGCCCACTCTTGTACCATGGATGACTGCACCACATAAATCTTTACACCTCGCCTGGGCCCATCAACACTGGCATTGGACTGCTGATGACTGGAAACATGTTGCCTGGTCGGACAAATCTCGTTTCAAATTGTATCGAGCGGATGGACAAGTGCGGGTATGAAGACAACTTCATGAATCCATAGACCCTGCATGTCAGCAAGGGACTCTTCAAGCTAGTGGAGGCTCTGTAATTGTGTGGGGCGTGTGCATTTGAAGTGATATGGGACCCCTGATACGTCTAGATAAGACTCTGACAGGTGACACGTACATAAGCATTCTGTCTGATCACCTGCATCCATTCATGTCCACTGCGCATTGCGACAGACTTGGGCAATTCCAGCAGGACAATGTGACACCCCACACATCGTGAACTGCTACAGAGTAGCTCCAGGAACACTCTTGTGAGTTTAAATACTTCCACTGGCCACCAAACACCCAGACATGAATATTATTGAGCATATCGGAGATGCCTTGCAACATGCATTCAGAAGAGATCTCCACCCCTCGTACTCTTATAGTTTTATGGACAGCCCTGCAGGATTCATGGTGACAATTCCCTCCAGCACTACTTTAGACATTAATCAAGTCCATGCAATGTCATACTGCAGCACTTCTGCGTGCTCGGGGGCGCCCTACACAATATTAGGCAGGTGTACCAATTTCTTTGGCTCTTCAGTGTACTATTTATATTATTTACATAGGAGTGATAAGAAGAGTCAGTTATCAATGCCAATAACTGAGAGTTTTTGACATTCACCTGCAGGCCCTAATCATTGAATTATTTATTGATCTCCATAATAATATTCATTTGTTTAGGTCAGTAATAGATGTTAGTTTGAAAAACAAAATCTCTAATAAGGAATTGTCACAACCCACAGACTTGTCTGAACACAGCAGTGCTCTACTAGGCTGACATTTAAACTCTATAATGCCTGACACTAGTGTTGTCATGAACTAGTGCAGAATTAATTGTTCACATAGTGCTCCCAGTGCTGTGTCACATGATGTAACCAAGTGAACTGCAGCTGTCAAAGCAGTTGCATGCCCAGCTGCCAGAGGCACTGTGTTTTTATGTATTTATTCCTTTTATTCCTTGTTTGGTGAATTTTTATATCTTGTTGTTTGCACCTTGTTTTCTCACTGTTACTGGTGACTACATTCACTAATTTAAAAAAAAAGGGGGGGGAAGGATCAATTGCTCTGAGCACTACAGGACTTAACTTCTGAGGTCATCAGTCCCCTAGAACTTAGAACTACTTAAACCTAACTAACCTAAGGACATCACATACATCCCTGCCCGAGGCAGGATTCGAACCTGCGACCATAGTGGTCGCGCGGTTCCAGACTGAAGCGCCTAGAACCGCTCGGCCACACCGGCCAGCTTCACTAATTCCCTTTGACAAAGAATTATGTTTTCTGCAAGGGATCAGTATGTTAAAATATGGATCTTTTTTCTATCGATTAGCAAGGATATCAGTACACGATGCACCAAAAATAAAGTTCTTACACCTCCAGATGAATGTTTGATTGCTAGTTTTCTGCTAATAAACATGTCCAAGCAAAAGTTACTGTATTTACTCGAATCTAAGCCGCACTCAAAGCTGAGCCGCACCTGAAAAATGAGACTCGAAATCAAGGAAAAAAATTTTCCTGAATCTAAGCCACACCTGAAATTTGAGACTCGAAATTCAAGGGGAAAGAAAAGTTTTAGGCCGCATCTCCAAATCTAAATAAAGTTAGTCCATTGTAATATGCGACACAATTTAGGTCGAATGAATGACGATACAGCTACAGTAGTTTGGCTTGAGTTGTAAGCTTAGCAGTTAAGCTTTACCAGGTAGTCATTGCTATGCGTCAGGCGGTCCGTCTGTATTTATACGGGTACCCTTCCTTATCCACGTGCTTCGTCTGGTTTGAATTGATTGCTTATTTTTCTTTGATCTGATAAGTGCCATTCTCTTTGTTATAGGTGTTTACGTCACTCTAAGCTGAAAATGCATTACTGTACTGTGTCATACATTGTTTGTCGCATTCTGATAGTGCGTGGTTATGGCCTGTCACCGCTTGCTTTTGTGCACGCTACCGCCGCTTAAAAGAGAGAGAGAGAGAGAGAGAGAGAGAGGAGAGAGAGAGAGAGAGAGAGGAATCGTCTCATTAGCGAAACAATGCAAGAGACTGCTATTTGTTGTCACTTACACTGCTGCTTCCTTTGATAATGATCAACAAGAACCAAATAATAGACGGCGTATGATAGAAGATGTTCTGAACGATAGTTAAGCGAAAATTTTTCTCCGTTTGAAAATCTTTGCAGGCACCTCTTTAGTACATTACATTCTGCACAGAAATTAGAATCATCTTAGATTTAAAAATCTAGTCATTTGCCATGCTTCATTTCTGACTGTATCACTATTAGGCCTAAGAATAATACCAATATAAACATGACATGATATGTATATTCTTCCGCGTTTGCTGTTGTCTCACTATAGTTTCGTAGTTTATTAGGCAGACAGGATTTAAATGAGATAGCAGCAAACACGAAACAATACATGGCAAAATGTTTATATTCGTATTATTCTTATGGTGAAGAGAATACTTCATAAAAGTTCATATTAGCAACTATCTCTTCTCACAGGTACGAAAAAATTCAGAACATAGAGTTGGCCATTATGACAAACATGCCAAACAGTCTTGCCAGTCGGATTTTCGTAGTACATTGAAATGCTGCTACATTCGAAGATGAACAATACAGAATTTGTATTTACTTTGTTGGATAATGTATGAAAATGCAGTGGTCGAAACTCAGGGCGGAGAAAAAAGCTCGTCTTCCACCTTTTTTTAAATTTATTTACTGACGCAGAGGTTTTGGTGCCAGTATTTATCTTTGTGCCTACAAAGAATGCCTGTGTAGCGCTACATATATTCGACGGCAGAAGTTAGTTGTGCCGGCATCCACCAACATTTTTCAGAACTTCCGCTTGCTTTGCACTCGATTCTAAGCCGCAGGCGGTTTTTTGGATTAAAAAAACCTGTAAAAAAAGTGCGGATTGGATTTGAGTAAATACGGTAGTCAGCCGAAGTTGAGCTGAAAGCAACAAGTGGTAACCCCGATATGGGCTGGAAGGAACTGAACTGCAACTGATTTTGTAAGAAGTGTATGGGATGTTAGAAGAATCAACAGTGTCAAAACTAGAGGTACAGTTACTTCCATTTTGGCCCAATAGCCCCGTACTGTGGTTTTCACAGGTGAAAGCAAGTTCTTGCTACAGCAAAATCACAGCTGATGCAACAAAGTTCGCCCTCATAGTGAGCCAACTGTATCACCACTTCGCAGCTGAGGTGTAACGCATCATCACTGGACCCCTGGAGGCTAATTTCTAAGAGAACTTAATGACAGAATTGATATGGAAAGTCACTGCCTCACAAGAGAAATAGTATATGCCAAATTCTTAAGCAACAGAATAATGGAGACATTAAGTCATTGCAATATCTAAAGCATCTGTGCAGCAAGGTAGATATCGTCGTTATACTTATTGCACACTCTGTCTATTACACACTCTGTGGAGTGGCAGATTACTACCACAAGTAAAGGCAATTGTGGCATCTCAAACAAATTTGTCATTGGACACTGTGGCAGAACTGGGAGACTGCATACAGGAAGCCATCAACCCAGCCCAATTTTGCACAGTCGTGGCACAATGCAGTAGTACAAAAGCCACAGTGACAGTACTGCGTGCCAATTACAACTCACTCGCAGCAAAGTTGGAAACATTATGCTTGCAGGTTGGTGGGCTGTTGTCATAAGGTGGCACTATAAGAAACAAGAGGGCGCTACCGCAGATATTCGAGGAGCCCGTCAGCCAGCAACACTAAATCTCCTCAGGTGAGCAGGCTGTATGTTGGTGCCACTGGAGTTTCAGCGAGCAAGCACAAAAATGTACAGCACCTGGCCTTCATCCAAATGCCGGCATCTGTCAGTCATAGGAGCAACCAACTGCCCATCACCATCTCATTGTCTTTTCATTATCAACAGAAGTCCTGGCCTGAAATACCTGGTGGACAATGGTTTGGACCAGAGTATCCTACCACACTCTCCAAAGCATCACTGCAGGCCACCAACTGCCTTCTGTCTACCAGCTGCCAACAATTTGACTATCGTGACCTACAACATCCAGAGAATGGACTTGAACTTAGGTCACACCATCCATCCACCTGGAATTTTACTGTCACAGACGTTACAGAAACTATAATCGACACATATTTCTTGGCACATTACAACTTATTGCCGGATGTGGTGAACGCCCGATTGGTTGACAGCAGTGCCAAGTTAACTGTCACTCTGTTTCACTGTAGCACAGCCATCCACTACACGATACTCGTACAGGCACAAGAGGGTGAGTATGTTTCTCTACTAAGTCTTTTTGTGAAACCCCAGGAGTGCCTACGCAAATACCGCACAATATGGTGCACTATATCAAAACAACGAATGGATGCAGTGTTTATTATGCACTTAATGCAGCAACCGTGTCTGACCATTATGCTGTGTCATTGTTAAGGGACTATAACTATGCATTACATGGTGCAACAATATTCAGTATATTGCACTGTGCAAAAGCCTATATGCACATACCAATGGAGAAAGAAGACATTCCAAATGTTGTAATTATAATGTCATTCACACTGTTTGAAAGCATGTATATGACATTTGGGTTATGGAATGAACCACAGACATGGCAAAAGTTTATTGAATCTGTTTTCAAGGCCATCTGCTCTGTGTCTGCGTCATGTGTACCTGGATGATGTGCTTGTGTTTTTGGCCACTCCAGAACAACATCAACAACACCTGTAGGATGTGTTCATGCAATTCGATCATTACGGAGTCATGTCAAACATTGGTAAGTTCATTTTAGTGTAAATTGAGGTTACCTTCTTGGGACACAGAATTTCATCTGTGTGCTCTCTACCTTTAACATAGGAAATTGAAGAAATTTTGCAGCTATCTAGGCCAACCACAATCAAGAAAATATATTGGCTTCTACACTTGCTGAACTTTTATCACCACACCTACCTCACGCACCACAATTGCAGGAACCGTTGACTGTAGTACCAGTAGGACCTAAAGAGAAAGGCAGTTTCCTAGTGCAGTGGACGAAGACTATGTGCTCCACATCAGAGGGCACAAAATAAGAGTATGGCTGATGCAGCACTCCTTGCATATCTCAAGCTTGATGCACTCCTAGCTTTAGTAGTGGACACAAGCTATTATGGCTATCAGCACAGTGCCACAACAATGATCAGATGTTCCTGGCATATTTCTCTCACAAATTATCGCCATGTCAGAGAAGTGGAGCACCTATGATGACAAGCTCTTGCCAATATACACAGCTGTTAAATATTTTCAACCACAGACTGAGGCACGAGTATCTGCAGTCTTCACAGGCCATGAACTGTTGATCTATGCATTTAAGTGAAACGGCATCAAATGCTCTCCTCACCATTACAACCATTTCGAATTCATAGCGCAGTTCAGTACTGACATTTCAAGCATTGATAATGTGGTGGCCGACTGTCATTCTCATGTCAACAGTGTGACAAGCCCTAGTAACTTTTTCCACACTGGTCCTAGCGCAAAAAGATGATAAAGGGCTCCGAGCATTCGATGACAATGCTATGTCAGCATTACAACTGCAACTTGTCAATATACCAGAAGAAGATGCCTGACTGTTCTGTGACATATCCCTTGGAAGACCTTCCCATCATTTCTTCCATCAGCATTCAGAATACGAGCTTTCCACAGCATCCACAATGTGTGCCCATCTGTCATCTGATGTCTCAATGCTCGGTTTGACCAGGGACAGAAAATGACTGTCGAGAATGGGAACAACAATGTCAACAGTGTAAGGTCTTTTGCCACATGCATGCACCAACCGGTGATCTTCCGAATGTAACTGTATGTTTTCTGCATGTTCACATTGATGTATTGGGACTGCTTCCTTCATCAAATGGTAAATTTTATTTATTCACCATGACAGATCATTTCACCTGCTGGCCAGGGGCAGAGCCGAATCATAACATTACTACTGAACACTGGACTCTACAACTTGTGTCAGTGTGATTCGGTTGCCCTCCACGTATCATTACTGATCATGCTCAGCAATTTGAGATGGACTAGTTCAGACAGCTTGCCAAGTCTAGCAGGTATGTCCACTACAAGAACTGGGTATGTCCACCACAAGACTAAAAGTTACCATCCCACTAGCAACGGCACGATCGAGTGTCGGCACGGCTCCGTGAAGCTGGCGCTCATGTCACGTGACACAATTTGGACACCGGCTCTTCTTACGGTCCTTTGCTACCGAACTGACATTAACTCTTTGGCCACGAGGCTAGTATATCGACATCTTCCGCATGATTTCATTGACACTGATGCCCTGCATACACCCGCACGAGCCCAGTCAGAAGTCTAACATTGTCTTAGTGACCATACTGCTCAGATCTGGCCTTCAAAGGCTTCCCATCACAGCACACCACCTTGTTATGTGCTTCAAGATCTAGACAACTGCTTCCATCTCAGGCTCTGTATTGACAGCACGAAACCACCACTTCAACACTGGTTTGTATCGTGTGTTACGAAAAGGTATGCAGATGTTGGACATCTCTGTGAACACCAATGCAATGGCTATTTCCCCCAACAAAGTCAAACCTGTGTATGTATTCAAAGAAGAATCATACCTGTCCACAACCCCAGGAAGACTTCAAAATCTTGTGGAGGCTGAGACCAAGTTACGAGTACTGCAACCACGGCGAATGACTGACACAACAACCAGCGGTGAAGAAAACACATTCTGAATGACATTTTCATTTCCCTGTTGGTTTCCTTGACATTGGTGCTTCATTTCTCCTGAGGGGGCTGATACAGCATCTGACACGAGTAGCATCATGCATAGTTGCAGAATTAAGTATTTGCATAGTGTTGGTAGTGCAGTGTCATGTCAAGTGAACCACAGCTGTCAAAGCAGTTCAACACCCAGCCAATAGGGCTGCTGTGATTTTTACATGTTTTTCACTTATTCTATGTATTCCTTTTATGACTTGTTTTGTGAATTTTCACACCTTGCTGTATGTTCCTCACTTTCTTACTACACTGCTGGCCACCGTAAATGCGACACCCTGAAGGAAGCATCCGAATCGAGTGAAATTTACACCACGAGTTTGCAGCGATGATATATGCGACCGATTAGAATTTCAGCGCAGACGCACATCACGCGCGCCTGTGGCGCCACCTCGTAGCGCCATTTGAGGCTTGGCGATTTCGATGAGTGTACGTTCGGCAGGTGTGTTTACCTTGTGGTTGTTTCACAAGACGATCGGTTATGCCTCGTAGAAAACAGCGAACATCTTTTGATCCAGTATCCGAGTTCGACAGAGGAAGGATAGTGACTTACCGAGATTGTGGATTATCGTACAGAGAAATCGCTAGTCGTGTTGGACGAAACCAAACAACTGTAATGTGGATACG
This sequence comes from Schistocerca cancellata, assembly GCF_023864275.1. Taxonomy (NCBI): domain Eukaryota; kingdom Metazoa; phylum Arthropoda; class Insecta; order Orthoptera; family Acrididae; genus Schistocerca; species Schistocerca cancellata. Next base: position 595,561,175 of record NC_064631.1, on the reverse strand, counting down.
TGACCGTCGGATGCAGGAGGGTACGACAGACCGACGTGGTCGATAGCATTCACCTCAGTGCACCACTGCACGTGCTGACAGGCAAATTGTGTGCACGGCAGTGACGGATCGCTCAGTGACATCCCGAACCGTAGCACAGCACATTGCGTCTCTAACGCGTCATCCAGTGTCTGCGCGTACCGTTCGACGCCGTTTACAGCAGAGTGGTCTGTCTGCAAAACGTCCATTGCTTCGTCTACCATTGACGCAGAACCACAGACGTCTCCGTCGCCAATGGTGTGATGACAGACGGATGTGGACGGCAGAATGGAATGCCGTTGTCTTTACTGACGAGGCACGCTTCTGTCTGCAGCACCACGATGGTCGGATTTGAGTGTGGAGACACCGTGGAGAGAGGCTGCTGGACAGCTGCATTATGCACCGCCACACTGGTCTTGCACCGGGTATTATGGTATGGGGCGGTATTGGATATTACTCTCGCACGCCTCTAGTACGCATTGCCCGTACTTTAAATAGCCGGCGCTACATATCCGAGGTGCTGGAGCCAGTTGTCCTTCCTTACCTTCAGGGCTCGGCCACAGCCATATTTCAACAGGATAATGCGCGACTACACGTGACACGCATTGTCCAAAGGTTCTTCGTTAATAACCAGACTGAATTGCTTCCCTGGCCAGCTCGCTCTCCAGATCTTTTGCCGATAGAAAATATGAGGTCCATGGTTGCTCAACGAGTGACCCAGATTACATCCCCAGCTGCCACACCAGATGATCTTTGGCAACGTGTGGAAGCTGCTTGGGCTACTGTACCCCAGGAACACATCCAACGTCTCTTTGACTCAATGCCGAGATGTGTGGCAGCGGTGATCTCCAACAATGGCGGCTACTCTGGCTACTGATTCTGGCAGGAACCACATGCCACAGACGTCTGTAAACGTAATCATTTGATACTTGGTCAACATGTTATCTACAAAATAAATTTTGTTGTGCTACCTCTTGTCTTTCTTGTTGTTGCATTTACCATGGCCAGCAGTGTATTACTGATAACTATGTTCACTAGTTCACTTTGACAAAGAATTCTGTTTTATGCACGGGATCAGCAAAATTAAAATATGATATCTCATTTTTATCAGTCAGCAAGGGTGTCAGAAGACAACACGCCCACTGTAAAGTTCTTACACCTTCAGGTGTGTGTTTGATAGCTGGTTCCGACTATGAGCACGTCCATCAAAGTCAGTCAGCCAAAGTTGAGCTGAAACCAACAATTCATTTTTTAGTTTCTTTGTAGATATGAAGTTGAAACACATATTTCACAATGGTTTCCTGTGAACAATAATCTTGGAGGAGCTGGGTGGAGCACAGAAAATGTCATACCACTAGCAAACAATTGTCAACCATGTGATAAACTGTCCTCACTTTCAGTCCATAATGAAGTAACATAACAGCCTTCTTGACTTTCTGAGTCACTAAATTCAATGTCAAACTCAGGATGATTATAGATTTCCATTTTGGAAATCATTGCCATAAAAGCAACAGGATGCAGGCTGAATGTGTGTTTTTCAATGTCGAGTATTCAAAGCTACACATAGTAAAGACAATATCTAGTAGTAACCACCACAACAACAAAAATTACAGCGAGGCTACAAATGTAGGACTGGATGCTTTCTGATGGCTGAAAACTTAACTATCCATGCTGTAATGGATATAACAGAGGCTAAGTTTTCAAAGGTCTGTTCATAAGTTGCTTGATTACACTCGGGTTTTAAGTTCTTGTTAAAATAATAAAAACAAGGTAACTCAGTGCCTCATGCTGAGGGGTTAATGTGGACTTCGAATTCTGGCACGATTTCACAATTTGCATAAGGTGAATGAAGAGATAAGTGACAGAAAAAAAATCTTAGGACTACCAGAGTGCTGAACCCAAAACCTTACAATGTGTAATCTGACACTTACCTAATGAGCCACCAAGTCAATAACTGGTTAAGTCTTCTAGCTATGGTGTTTATACTGAATATTAAACCCTTGTACTGACTTGATACCAATAGCCCTTACTAATCAATCAACAGTTCAAGGCATATTTCCCGAGTGAGTCAAAAATGGTGTAATAACACCAATCTACAAGAACTGCAACAAGCAAATTGCCTTTAATGGTAGGTTCATTGTAGTCTGACATCTTTCCAAAATATTTTGGAAATATGGACTCATTTTTCTGAGCAAAACATAGTGCACCTTTTATAAAGGATCCTTAAAAGTGATAAATCACATATACACTTCACAAATGGAGTTCTGGCATAAAAAGTAAATTACAACATTTCTTGCAGTCTAGTGTAAGTATTTTTGAGCCCCTTGCACTTATTTTCATCTAAATCATCCGTTCTGTAAAAAGTTGGATAAATTCCATGTCTCTGAACATTTACTTCCCAAAAGCATCAATGGAATTTTGGTTTTTGTGCATCTATATTTGATTTGATTTGTGTGTGTGTGTGTGTGTGTGTGTGTGTGTGTGTGTGTGTGTGTGTCACGGGCCTGAGAGGGAGAGAAATACAACAGATAAAACAAATCTGCTTGTCAAGATTCAGAAGCAAAATTTTCAGGCTGTAGGAAAATAAGGTAGGATTTCAGATACAATACACGTCACCTGGCATCACTGAATACTATCAGATGTTCACAATTTCCCAAGTGCTGATACACATAAGGAAAACCGAAACGAACAGTCAGATCCATAAATGCAGTTTCTTCCATTACTGCAGTTCCAAAATTACCAATTTTCTTTCTTTCTGCCCATTCTCTAATAACAGCACTGTAATCGATGTTATTTTCATGACGAAAATCATTATAGAATATATCTTCAAAGAAGAAAAATCCAGATTTATAAATTTCCTGTAAACAAAAAGGAGAAATTTTCCAACATTAAAAAGCCGACATAAAAAATTCTGATTATCTCCTAATCAACATTTGGGGAAAAAGTACATGCTAAATTCAAAAATAAATGTCAATACAAGTTGAGATAGAAAAAGACCAACACTTACCAACTGCTGAAATAGAAGACATTTGGGTAGCATTGACATAGGAAAACATGAAAAGCCAGTGATAAATCTGTAGCTCTCTAGCTTTTAAGACATTTAGGCAGTTTTCTATCAAGAGAAAAATAAAAAATAACTCCATTTAAATAATTTGATATTATACATGTAGGAAATATCCATTTTTCACCTGGCAGCACAAAAAGGAAGTTTTAAGCACTACTTCAAACTATTTCAAGCCTCAGGTACATTACATTGAAAAGCGATACCCATTTCAATCACATGGAAATATGATGGCATGAAAGAATTAAAACATTGAATGCTGAGTTGCCACCTCTCTCTTAAAATGACATATTTTACACCACCTTGTGTGTGTGTGTGTGTGTGTGTAAAAACATGCACAATCCATCAAGAGCAAACTGCCTCATTTTGGACCGTATCCCTTGATTCTCTTGAACCATCTTCCTGGAGCTACCTGACATTTCTGATCTTTCCCCTGCTCCTGCCTTTCTATTCCCTTCTTGGTTCTACCCTTTGTCCACAACCCACCTCCTCTTTTTCTCCCTTTTTTCTGTTTTTATTTGTCCTTACAGCATGCCAATGAGAAATCCTGGGTTGATTAAGAAATAAATTTAAAAAAATCTTTAACTAACCTGAAGGCAGTCTCACGGATATGAGCAAAACAGTTATAATATTTGGAGATTGGTTTCAGCACAGCTTTGAAACAGCTATGATCTTACAGCTATATTGGCAACAAACATACAACTTTCTCCATTCAGAGTCACAAGTTTATCCAGTGTCACTATTGATACAATACTGATAAACAAATGAAGACATGAATAAGCAGCTTCAAACGTCAACACAGGTTGACCACAATACACAGCCTCTTGAAATATCTTTAGCACTGAGCTTAACTATGCAAACAGCCTCCAGCCATCAAAACATTAAGCACTTTTAAGAATTTAGTAAGGAAGGAAACAATGATTGTTACTAAGGATGGAAACATGGACTGAAGTGTACAGATGTTGAAGCACACTTGAAAAGTTCTGCATATTTATGTATGTCTTCTCAAATCATTTTCATGACATTTCCAATTTAAAAAAAAAAAAAAAAAAAAAAAAAGAAAAAAAAAAAAAAAACAGAAGATCACATCTTGAAGGTTTAACAGAAAAAAAACTGCAAGTTATAACTAAGTCATAGATTGTCTCCAAGTCTTCCATAGTACCTAATGAATACCTTGCATATTTCAAAAAACAAAAAATGATATTTAAAAAATTTATAACAGAACCCAAAGTAAAGGCAAATGTCTGCTGTATAAGTAGTTCCAATAACAAAATGAAAGCTGTATTGAATAAAGTGTAACTGCACACTGATAACAATTCTCCTCAAAACTCCAATATTAAATTGTACTGTAATGGTAAAGAAATTACTGACCCTGTGTAAATATAAAATGTGTTCAATACTTATTCTAGCAACACAACTGAGCAATTAGTTGCTGAATTCTAACCTTGCACTAAAACTGTCCAGTATCATCTGAAAACATCAACATAAATCTTGCTTCATGCTTTCTTTTTCCAGCAACATAGAAAGAAGTACGATTAGTTATAAGAGCTAAAAATGAAGTACGCCATTGGAATAGATGGCATCTCAGGCAGCCTTATTAATATATGTGAAGATCTCATTGCTGAACCATTAGCTCACCTTTGTTGTTATAACACGTTTCAATAAGACTGTCTGAAATTTTCATGTCGTGGCTAAAAAGTGCCAACTCAAACTGCTATTTAAGAAAGGCAAAAGGAATGAAGTGGCTACAGGCCCATTGCTCTAGTGTCATACAAAAAATTTTCAAAGAAGAGTATTCGACTTCGTCAAAAAGCACAAATTAGTATCTATAGCACAACATGATTTCAGTAACAGCTGATTGCCTGACACAGCAATTTTTGAACATTTCACTGCAGTACTTCAAAACCTAAGTAATGCATGTGAAAATGTTACTGGAATATTCCTAGATCTCTCTAAGGCTACTGATACCGTAGACACACTAAACTATTACCTCAGCTTGATAACATGGAAAGGAACATCTAACATTTGGATAAAATCATACCTATATGGATGAAAGCAAGTGGTTGAAGAGCAACAACATAGTTTCAACGAATTAACTCAACATTATTCAAAATATGAAACCATTTAACGAATTAGCTCAACACTACTAAATGTATGAAACAATTAAATACAGAGTGTCACAAGGCTGTGCTGGGACCTCTTATATTTCTATTGTATGTGAGTTACCTGTACAAATGCTGTGAGAACAACACTGATGATACACACACTGATGATAAATGCAAGTGAGACTGTGGTTCTAAATTACTATAATGTGAAAAAAAAGGTACGCAAATTGTTCAGATTCAGATATCTGGTAAGCACCTTCAGAGTATAGACAACAAAAAGTTCGTCTCCAAAATAATTTTAAATGGGAAGTACACACTGAAATAAGTATGGGAAATTGAGCAATGCATTCCACTTAATGAGGATATTAGAAGGATGGTGGTGTGACATCACGTGTGGCTGGACTGCTGTTGAAACTGCTCGTCAATATTTTATAAAGTTTTAATCTTCAGTTACTTATTTCAAAGTTTATTTGTGTTAATATTTGCTGTAAAAGTAACTTATTAGTGGATTTTCATTAAACTCAGTCTTTCTTTGTGTGTTATTGACTCGAGTGGTCTGTTATTCATGAGTGGGCTTACGTTGTTTGTCCAAGCCTCACACCGCAGTAGTGTGTTTACATTTTGCAGCGTGCAGTTGCAACTGTAGTGGTTATAAAGCTAAGTACTGACAAAGTTATTTGTACACTATTATACAGTTACTAAATTTAATAGTTTTTGCAGTGTTTAGTGCTGTTTGTAGTGAAATAAAGATTTAATAAACTTCTGGAAACATTCACTTGCTGTGTTTTTTAGAGTTTACTGTGCATTGAAGTTTTTTAGTAAACTTTGTGTTTCAGTTTTCAGCAGACTTTTCTTATTGTTTCTAGTGAAATATTCCAGTAACATTTTCATTCAGTATATTAACTTCGTTGAGTGTTCCAGTGGCTGCTTGAATTTTTGGTTTTAGTTGATATTTTGTGAAGTTTTGTTGGTATTGGTACTAGCTGTGGTGTAGTAGTATAAATACAAGTAGTTGCTTTCTTAGTAGACAGAGAATTTTGAGGCCACTATTGTTAGTTTTTTAAAGTTCTATTGGTGTAACTGAACTTAGGTAATGTAGAGGTATAGTTTTTTTTTTTTTTTTTTTTTTTTTTTTTTTTTTTTTTTTTTTTTTTTTCAGTAAATGTAAAATTTTACCATGAGTGAGAAGTGTGGACTCTGTCATAGGTTTGTGAGTAGTGGGTTACAGTGTGGGATTTGTTCAAAGTATTTTCATTGGGGGGGGGGGGGGGGGGGGGGATGCAACGGGGAAGCCAGTGGGCATTCTAGCAAGATCCTCTCCTGGGAATTCAGAATCTGTAGTAGAAATAAGTTAACAGAGGTACAGAAGTGTAAGATCTGTGCCCTTCAGGTGCAGTTCAACACGCAAAGGAGGAACTAGATAGGTTGAGGAGGATGAAGGGTGGTGGGGAATGGGAACTGGCAGTTGGCAAGAAGGCAGCTAGACGGAGGAGGTATTCGACAGTTATACTTCGCATATTTGCAATAGATTTGACCAACTGTCAAGAGTTGAGTGGAGAGGAGCCTCTTGTAGCTGTAGATGTAGGGAACATGCAGCAGTCCTCAGCAGTTAGGAGGTCCAGGTCAGTTGCAAAGTCTAACAGAAAGAAGAAGGTTCTACTGCTAGGTAGTTCACATGGAAGAGGTGCGGGCCAGCAGTTGCAGGAAGTGTTGGGGAGTGAGCATCAGGTCACCAGCATTGTGAAGCCTGGTGCAGGGTTGGCTCAAGTGACTGACAGCATAGAGGAGTTATGTAAGAGTTTTATGAAGGAGGATTAGGTACGTAGGTGGAGCAGGGAACAGTCTTGATAGGGACGGGGAATTTGATGTAGGTCGTGACCTGGTTAAGATAGCTACTCAAACTGGTGGCACTAATGCGCATTTCATGCAACTATTTCAGCACCATGATCGGCCACATCTAAATGTGGCTGCTAGGCACATTAACATGGGGCTGGAGAGGGCACTGATGGCAGAGGTCAGCATGGGTCACATTTCAGTGGTGCCAGTTGGGTTTATCAGTAGATAGGGTTTCACTAGGCATGGTCTGCATCTCAATAGGTATGGGAAGGGGAGGCTGGCAAAGCTTATAGGTGACAGTGCAGTGGGTGGTGGTGGTGGGATCACTCATGGAAAAATTCCTGTAGTAGTTGGTATTAGAGCTGCACCTTTTTTAGATTGAAGTCAGCTGATAGGTACACCTGCTTAAAGGAAGTCCCTCTACCTAAGGGCTCATCTCCAGAGGAAATCATGTTTACAAGTAGAGAAGGAATTAGCATATTTCATCAAAATATAAGAGGTATTAGAGATAAAGTTAGTCAACTGCTTATAGATGTTGATTCTGAAATCATTGGTGTATCAGAGCACCACTTAAATAATTGGACAATTCAGAGACTTCCTTTACCAGGATACAGATTAGCTGGCTGTTTTTCAAGAAGTTCTTTGTGTGGTGGGTGAGTGGCTATGTATGTAAAAAAACAGTATTCCATTTGAGTCCGTAGACGTATCACAAAACTGCACTGAAAAGATATTTGAATGTTGTGCAGGGGCAGTTGAATTTAGTGAAACTAAACTTCTAATTGTCGTTGTTTATAGGTCCCCTAACTGTGACTTCAGAGCATTTCTGTTCAAACTAGAGAGGGTTCTTTATTCACTTTGTAGGAAGTACCAGAAATTAGTTATCTGTGGAGACTTCAATATAAATTTTGTATATGATGGTGCAAGAAAAAGGATGTTGGTACAGCTCCTAAATTCGTATGATCTGTGGCAGACTGTGTTTTTTCCAAACAGGGTGCCGGGGACCAGTAGTGCAGCCATAGACAATATTTTTATTCATTCTTCATTACTAGATGGGCATTCTGTTAGTAAAAGAGTGAATGGTCTTTCAGACCATGATGCACAAATTTTAATACTAAAAGGTTTTTGTACTCAAACAAATGTCACATGTAAATTAATTACAAACTAAGTAGCAATAGAGAATTTTTTAAACCTTGTCAAGAGTGGCAGGATGTTTATAGTTCCGATAACATAGATGATAAATACAATGCTTTCCTTTACACATTTCTCAGGCTCTTTGAGATTTGCTTTCCATTAGAACATTCTGAATGGGGTACTAGCAGCAATAGGCAACCCAAGTGGCTGACTAGTGGGATAAGGATATCATGTAGAACAAAGGGGGAATTATATCAAAATATTAGAAGTAGTCACAATCAAGCTACAGTAGCCCATTACAAACAGTACTGTAAGATGCTTAAAATGTTATTGGGAAGGCAATGAGTATGTGGTATGCAAATAGAATAGCTAATTCACAGGATAAAATTAAAAACATATGGTCAGTTGTGAAGGAAGTATCTGGTCAACAGCACAAGGTCGACGATATGAAGTCAGTTCATAATAAAAATATTTCTGTTACTGATGAATCAGATATATGTATAGTATTTAACAATCATGATCTCAGCATTGCTGGTGAATTAAATAAAAATTTAGTTTCTACAGGAATCATATAAGTTTCTTGGCAAATGCCTTCCCGAGATTGATGTCTGAAATACTCCTCTGTGGTACAGACAAGGGGGAGATTGAGTCAATAACTAAATCACTGAAGACTAAAAACTCTCATGGTTATGACGAAGTGCCTAGCAGAATATTAAAGTACTATGCTGCACATGTTAGCCATGTATTTAGCCATATTTGTAATTTTTCCTTTAGGAATGGTCAGTTTCCTGAACAATTTAAGTACTCAGTAGTAAAGTCGCTTTATAAAAAGGGAGAAAGGGATAATATAGGCAATTTTAGACCTATTTCTATGACATTAGTGTTTGCTTAAGGTATTGAAAAGGCTGTGTATGTAAGGATAATTGATCATTTTATATCACACGATTTGCTACCAAATGTACAGTTCGGCTTTAGAAGTCATTTAACAACTGAAAATGCTATATTCTCTTTTCTCTGTGAGGTACTGGATGGATTAAACAAAAGATTTCAAACACTAGGCACATTTTTTTTATTTAACTAAGGCACCTGATGGTTTCGATCACAAAAGAAGTTGGACCATTACAGAACATGTGGAGTAGCTCACAACTGGTTCACCTCTTACTTTTGCACAGACAGCAAAAGGTCATTATTCACAATGTTGAAAATGGCAGTGAATTGGGGTCTGAGTGAAATATGGCTGAGTGGGGGGTGGGGGGGTGGGGTGGGGGGTGCCCCAGGGATCACTGATCAGTGTTGGGGCCACTCCTGTTCCTTATTTATATAAGTGATATGCCCTCTAGTATTATGGGTAACTCTACAATATCTCTGTTTGCTGACGACACTAGCTTGGTAGTAAAGGATGTTGTGTGCAACAATGGCTCTGTTTCAAATAGAGCAGTTCATGACCTAAGTTCAAGGCTTGTAGAAAATAAACTAACTCTAAACCACAGTAAGACCCAGTTTTTACAGTTTCTAACAGACAATTCAACAAAACCTGACATTTTAATTTCACAGAACGGGCATATGATTAGTGAAACTGAACAGTTCAAATTTCTAGGTGTTCAGATAGATAGTAAACTGTCGTGGAAAGCCCACATTCAGGATCTTGTTCAAAGACTTAATGTTGCCATTTTTACTATTTGAATGGTATCGGAAGTGAGTGATCATTTGATATGAAAATTAGTCTACTTTGCTTATTTTCATTCACTTATGTTGTATGGTATTGTATTTTGGGGTAACTTCCCATTCTAAAAGGATATTTTTGGCTCAGAAACGGGCCGTTCGGGCAATAAGTGGTGTAAGTTCACGAACCTCTTGTTGACCTCTGTCCACGAGTCTGTGTATTTTGACATGGGCTTCTCAATATATATATTCCTTACTGTCATTTCTTATTAACAGTATTAGCTTATTCCCAAGAATAAGTAGCTTTCACTCAGTTAATACTTGGCAGAAATCAAACCTACATTTGGATCGGCCTTCCTTAACTCTTGTGCAGAAAGGTGTGCAGTATACTGCTGCATCCATTTTCAACAAGCTACCACTCAAATTAAAAAATCTTAGCAGTAATCCACGTACTTTAAAATCGAAGCTGAAGAGTTTCCTCATGGCTCACTCCTTCTATTCTGTCAAGGAGTTCCTTGAAAAATTAAGCTGATTCTTGTTGTATTGTTGATTGCATTTACATAAACTTATGGACTGACTTTTTTCAGGTTCATAAACATTTTATTTTTACTGTTATTACTTTTATGTTGTAATTTCATGTACTGACACGTTCCATGACCTTGGAGATTTGCTCCTCAATTTGATCCTACAGAACTTGATGTGTAAATAAATAAATAAAGATTGTCGATTATAAGAGTAAGAGTAATGCAAGATGTGGGATGAAACAAAACCTGTAGCCTATAGAGCACTCTTTAAATAGCTGGAATTCCTTCCACTTCCTTATATCTATCTTTCTGCTTTAACAATATGTTCTCATTCCACTTTAGTCCTGTGGCCCAACTACAGTGAGGGTTGCCATTGGGAGGAGTAATGAGATGAACTGGGAGGTAGCAAAGGGAGAGGGAAGGGCTACAATGTGGTGAGATAGCAAGAGAAGGAGATACAAATATGGCAGCAGAACAACCTCATTCTGTGCTGGGACCTCTTATATTTCTACTGTATGTGAATCACCTGTACAAATTCTGTGAGCACAACATTCTATTTTGGTTCAAACAACACACTGATAATAACTACAAGTAAGACATTGGCACTAAATTACTATAATGCATTACTGTCTAGAGAAGCTTTCTCTAGACAGTGATTCGTATCTTATTTCCTTGCTGTTCCACTCTATCCTAGAATTTGCCCTTCCTTCTTTCACCCTTTCTTTCATCTACGTTTACCTCACATGCTCCGCCTGACACACCCTGTAACCCCAGTGTCAGCCTGTGCAAGTGATGTAGCAGGTGCGAGTCCCAGAACATAGTTTAAACTTCCAGGAAGTTTCATATCAGCGTACACTCTGCTGCAGAGTTAAAAATGGATTCTAATGGAGCTTTGTGTGTATTTTCATACCCTGGCAAACAATGCCATTTCATAATCTGAGTCAGTATGTTCCAGTTCATCTCTATGCCTCAACCCATCTTTCTGTGCTTCCACTATACAGTATAGTCTATAATAGTCAGTAGTCATTTCATTTTTCTTATATCTCTTTGTTCTTCCTCTGCTTCATAACTTTCATTTTCATTTTTATTTTCTTTAAGCATTTACATCTGACTGTAGTCTTGCTATGCACTTGTCCCACTGGATATAAATGTTCCTTAGCCTAAGCTCAACACAAAACAGAACTCCTCGACTCCATTTAGCATTTTCCTTTATCCATTTTCTCTCTTAATTGTGTATAAATTTACCTTATGATGCTCTTAAATCCAGACCAGCATTTAATGGGAGGGTTGACAAAAATAGGGAAACACCAAAAAACACAACACATTATCATTCTTAATATGGTGCAGGAAACCCATTGGCATTCAAAACAGCTTCCAGTCATCTAGATAAATGTATATACTGTATGGTTTTGAAGAGCATCTTATGCCAGTCTTCCAGTAAGATAGTGGTAATTTCAGGTAATGATGATGGAGGTGGATAATGATCACACCTTTTTCTCTTGAAAGTAGACCACAAAGGCTTAATAATATTGAGATCCGGTGGCCGTGGTGGCCAGGGGAAATGCAACAATACATCCTCGTGCTCACAGTACCTGTTCTGGACAGCGCAAACTTCATGAACAGGGGCCCTATCATCCTTGGAAATAGCTTCACCATAGAGGAACAAACGCTGTACCATAGGATGGACCTGATCATCCAAAATGGTCAACAATCCTTTACAGTAATGAGACCTCACAGAATAACCATGGGGCCATTGAATTCCATGATATAGCTTCCAAATCATCACTGGAATTCTGCCATGTTTAATTCTTGGGATGTAAACTTGACCATAAGTTTGAAACAGACTGAAACAAGACTATTTGGGATTTTATGGCTTTCACACAATACTTTCCTGTTACAGGTGCTTATGTACTGTAGTTTTAGAATTCCGCCTTGCTCTGCAGTTCCCTGCTTGTGGAGCTGCCTTCATGTTATTTGCAGCTGTCATCCTCTTATTTTTCATCATAACCCTCTACAATAACCATCTGTCTGTCACTATTACTCAACACGCACTTCCATTTTGACTTAGCGGATGATGTTTTTCTGCTTTCCCTGTATTCAGTATAATTATTTCATACCAAATCTCCTTTAACACCAACATTTCAGCTACCTTGGTTACAGAAGCACCTACCATAAAAGCACCAACAATTTCCCAATGTTTGAATCCACTGAGCTCCAACATAATGCACGTGCAACTACACAAAACACTGTTCTGACCACAGCTGATACTTGCAATTAAGGAGATTGCACTGGTGCTGTTCATGGTCAAATACAGCCGTACTACCTGCTAGCATCTCCATTTATGTTCAAACATGAATGGCACTTCCACATTTTCGTTGACCCCTGTACACTGAATGCAAATCACACTATAATTAGCGTAAAACTAGGACAAAAATCGTTTAATGGTTTTTTAACACATTCAGCGAAAAGAAAACAAATAGAAATGGGCTTGGCAAGAACCAACTGGAATAAAAGATAAAACTGGTTTCATATGAACATATGGACTTATGTCAATATGAATTTAAAAAGTCTTCTTCCACCCATTTAAAGTGACATTGTCAACTAGTAACTGACTGTGGTGTCACTGATGTCATCATCATTATTAGTTGGAATACCAGCTGCAATGTCACTAATGTTCAGACCATCACCAAATAAATCAAAACTTACATCCCTCACTTGCCACATTCACTTTAACCTTGCAATAGCTAAATCCCCCCCCCCCCCCCCCTCACCCCTGTACAGAGTTCAAGCCACTGTCTTTACTGAGATCTTTCTCCAAGATTTTAATTTCAGTCAGTTTTCTTATTGCATTATATCAGAAAACATTCATCCATGAATTAATCACTGGATGGAGTTCAGTGTCCAGTTCCTAAAACTTGAAACTTCCCTCATGTTCTAGCTGGCATTGTTCTAAAGTGTACACTGACTGTCCAGTGTAACAGTAGACATACTCACAAACTATCTTACATACACTGGGAATTTTTAGTCCTATTATCTTCCTTTCATTGCTGAGAAATAAAATGTCACAAATTCTTCTGTTCTTTGGATATGTTTTGTTGCATGTCTCACCTGAAACAGCATGTGAAATTTGGCAGTAGCGGTATCCATTGTAGGGGAAGACCTTTTTCTACATGGCTCAGTTCATAGAGCAGACTTTCATTATTCAGGACACCTTCAACTCTATGAAAGGGTCTTCAGAATACTTTTCTTTTGTGCTACATGGTGGTGGTCAAGAGCAAACTGATACACAAGTTCATATGAATAAGTTTCCTTTACTCACTACGGATGAGACATCCTTTGGTTGTTTGGCAGTTGAGCATGTTAAGGAGCTCCAAGACTCCAAGTTGTGGTGCACTACTGTAGCCCAAGTTACTTGAAGGCCATTGTGTATGAGACAACTATGAGAACACCCACAGCTTCAGTTATCTTGTAAATTTTAAGGTGTCTGTGGTAGCTTCCAGTGAATTTTTGCTTGAAAACTATTGAGGTTTTCCTGGACCTCTCTCAGTTTTTCATGTCCATGAAGTGAGAAACAAAAAGGTTATTGACATAGCAATAAAAGCAATTAACATTTGTGGGAGTCATATCAATGCCAAAATCGCTATGTTCTCCATAACATAAACAGATCTGCTACTGAAGGGGCTAATGGGCTTCTCATCGTTACCCCATCCACTTGGAAGAAATATTACCCTTCTACAGTTCACGTCATGTAAGACGGTGCTTCCGCGCAGAGGCGGAGAGATGAGAACTGCACACACATGGCAGCAGAGAGCAGGCAAAGAGAATCCATGTTGCTCTGTCAAAGAATAAGAACATGCGTAGAATGTGGTTTTAACTCACTTCTAGAGATCCAAATGATGAAGTAACCATACTTCCCTATACGATACATCAACGATTTGGTTCATAAAAACAAAATTCCCTTTTCGGGAACATGTGGCAAGTGCAGCTATAGAAGTTCATTGTAGTTTAAAGCATGTATCTGATGAATCAAAATGTTTCGTATATGGTGGAATAGTCTGAAAATATTGTGGTGGGAATCTTTCATCTCTGTCTACTGTTGCTAAGGATTTGATCGCAGATAAATAGTTGTGACAAGCTGAAGTATGAAAACAATTGCTGCTAGTTTCATTCACAGTAATTTAAGTTGTGCTGTTAAGAGTTCTGCCTGACCACACACTCAGAAATCACTACAGATTCAAGAAAACATGGTGAATTATTTGTGACAAGAAAAAGTATAAATGTCACTGTCAATTGTTTTGTGCACCTTTGAAACAGCAATTTGTTGCCTTATTCACTGTGCTACAACAATTTGCACACTTTCAGCCATTTACTCCACATAATTCCAGTCGAGAGAGACACAGGCTGACTTGGTTGCCAAATGATGTGGGCATAATCTGTAAATGCATGAAATTTTGGAACTGGGGTGCCTTTGGGTGACTTTTGAAGATAGAGGATGACTGTTCAAATTTCTATTTGGTGTGATGGACAAAGCGCATATCGTGTGATAAAATAGTAAAATGTGGTATTAGAACATGCCCAGTGATGCATATGTAGTATCATCCACACTGCTTTGTGAAAGTAAATCTTGAAAACATATCGTGTGCTTGTGGAACAAAGTGCAACGATTATCTATCTGCGACTGGAATGTATTGTGAAAATCATGAAACCAATGTATTAGAAACACTGCAGAAAGAACTCCAAGCTACAAGAGAACATGCTCTGCTACTGGAAACCTTTCTGAACTGCCACATAAGGAAAAAGTTAGAAATTTGTACGGTGATGTTGTGTTAAATATTTTTACTAACAAAAGAAATGATGCTCCATTCAAGAAGAGTGAACATGAAAAATGTGGAACAGTAAACAAAGGTAACCTACAAAGTGCTTCTGAACACTTCTCATGTATGTAATTTAAAAATGGTTAAAAAAAATTGACTGCAGTAAGTTGAAAACAAACACGAACATGAGTAAGCTTACAAATAATAAAAAACAGGTACTGTTACTTTCAGATAGTCATGGTAGGAACTGTGCAAAAATACTGAATGAAATTTCAACAACCAGCTATAAATTTACATCTTTGATAAAGCCAAATGCTATATTCAAAGAAGCAACATGCAGTATACAAAACAAAATGTCTAGTCTAGGACAAAATGATTATGTTGTCGTCTTAGCTGCTGCAAATGATATTAATGAATCAAAACACGGTTTTATGACATCACTAGATGAAACTTTTGCAAAAACTAGGCACACACAACTAATTCTATGCACAATACCATATAGATATGCCATGCCAAATGAAAACTGCAAACTCTATTAAATGAACAGTTATTTGAAGCAGAAGGCATCTTACAGTGAACACATCAGAGTTTTAGATGTAAATAGCTTCCTCCTATGGAAAGACTTCACTAGGCATGAGCTTCACTCACATAAAAATGGGAAAAAGAAACTGTGTGTTAATCTGCTGAATGCCATCAAAAGTCCACTGGTAACAAGAAGTGCCATAAAATGTGTTACACCACAACATCGGACTTATTTGTGGTCCAATGAAGCTAATTTGATGGACAATCTCAGAAGAATGATCAATACTGCAGCTGAAACAACAGCAACACCAGGAGCTGAAGAGCCATCAGTAACAACAACAAAAGTGAATATGCAGTCAGGATCATCAAGAAAAAAAAATCAGAAACAGTGTTAGAAAAGAAGGTATCCACAGTCAGCACCAAGTCACCACCAACATCCTGTGCAAAAATCTCGTCAAGTGCCACAAATCAGTCAGCCCATGACATCCAAGTGGAAACAGCAAAAAATTTGCAGCCACACTCCAAATCAGTACCACTGGAAACAGTGACAAGATCTTCAACATGAAAACGCAGACCTCTAGCCTACAGCCAGGATTTTTATGGGCAAAAACACCAGTAGCTCCCTGCTAGCAGCAAACCAAAGGAAAACAGATGCAGAGCAAAATCTTCATGAACCAAAACTACAAGAAAACCCGGCGAGTGGTGTCAAAAATCATTCCATTGGAAAACAGTCACTATTATCCTTTAAAATATTACACCATAATGTGCAGTCAATGTTTAATAAGTTACTAGAAATATATCTCTTCCAAAAAACAAAGTCACACTTAGATGTTCTCTGTATTACTGAACACTGGTTAACAGAAGACAAAATTAAAAAAATGCCACTTGGCGAATTTACTCTAGCTGGTTATTCTTGTCAGAACAAAAGTAACGAAGGTGGTACAGCAATCTATGTCAAAAAAAATTTAAGCTACAAAAGCCTCACAAAGAACAATAATATGCCAATAGAAACAGACTTTGAATTCTCCATAAGACAAATATCCCACAAAAACTAAAATGCAAAGGCAATTTAATGTTGATAATATAAGGCTTTTTAACTATCTTTTAAGGGCTGAGAAGTGAGCAGAGGTGTAGAAAGAAAGTGATGTAAACTACATATTTAATTCCTTCCATGAAACATTTCTCCACCACTTCAACACTGCATTTCCACTGAAATCCAGGAAAATCAGAAACAAACACACAAACTCATGGGTAACAAAAGGGATAAGGATCTCCAGCCAAAAAAAGCATGACTTAAAAAATCACATGAAACACCATGAAGCCGATGATCAGTTTAGGTCATATTGTAAGACCTATTTTGCAATCTACAGAAAAGTAATCCAACATACAAAAAAATTATACAATGATAAATTTATAAAGGAATCTAACAATAAAATGAAAGGCTTGTGGACAGTTGTAAAAAATGAAACAAACAGTAAGCAGCATGTTATAAATAAAACATTAAAACTAAACCTAAATGATGAAGTCACATCAGATCCCCACAAAATAGTAAATGGTTTTAATGACTATTTTAGCAAAATAGCAGAAAACCTGATAAAGAAAAACTGACACAGACCAAATACTCAACACCAAACACTAATGGAAACCATACCAGTACAGGCATCAATGTTTCTTCACAAAGTCTCCAATATTGAAGTACATACAGCTATAAAAGGACTAAAGAATAAGTACTCCAGTGGCAGTGACAACATTCCTGATTTAATTGATAAGAAATGTGGAGAATTTATTGTAGAACCGCTAAACCACATAATAAATGCATCCTTTACAAATGGAGTTTTCCCTGACCTACTAAAGACTTCTAAAATTACCCCACTTCACAAAAAGAGCTCTAAAAATTATGCAGCCAGTTACAGGCCCATAGCACAAGTCAGCTCATTCTCAAAAATATTTGAAAAATTATTTTACACCAGATTGGAAGACATTACTAATAAACTATCCTTATTAACAAACCACCAGCATGGTTTTAGAAAACAAAAGACAACTACCACAGCTATTTATGAGTATCTCAACAAAAACTTAAAAGCACTGGATAATAAGGAAATCTCTACTGGTATCTTTTTAGATTTATCCAAAGCCTTTGATGTAACTGACCATACCATACTCCTTAAGAAGCTAGCAAATTGAAAACAAATGGTTAGAATCTTACCTGTCAAACAGATTATAAAAAGTTGAAATTAATTTTGAAAAAAAAAAAAAAATATAACCACCCATCAATGTACTGCCAACTCCTCTTACACAATGCCTATTAGATATGGTGTGCTACAAGGCTCAATCCTGGGACCCATACTGTTTCTGCTGTACATTGATGACATAAGCACAAAGCTTCTACAGGACATACTACACTATTTGCCGATGACACGAGTATACTAATAACAGGTACTGATACACAGGACCACAACCAAAAAATTAAACCGCTTATGTCGTCACTCAGCAAATGGTTCAACGAGAACAAACTGATTATAAATATACAGAAATCAACGTACATCAACTTAACACTCTCTCATCCCAAAAACAAGAAATGCCCAATGTGATTCTAAATAACCAAGAGCTTACGTGTAAGGACTCTGTCAAGTTTCTTGGCATATGGCTTGAAGAAAATCTTAAGTGGGAGATGCACACAAATTATATCTCACAAAAGCTATCAACTGTGTGATACATTTTAATGATACTCAAAAAATCATTCACAAAACCTGTTCTCATATATGTATATATTGCTTACTTCCACTCTACATTACAAGTATGCAATCATATATTTGGGGGAACTCACCTGGGGGTAGACATATTTTCGAAATGCAAAAAAAGGCAATACACATAATATGTAATCTAAGACATAACAAACCATACAGACAACATTTCAAAGCAAATGGCATTACAATACTGCCCTCTGCTGACATTTATAATATCTTCTCATTTGTCAAGTCATACCTGTCAAACAATGACTGCACATTAAAATTCAATGGAGATATTCAGAACTATGCAACAAGGCAGCAATCTTATCTACATATGTTTCAGTCCAGAACTACCTGCTACCAAAAATGTGTTTTAAATGTTGGGATACAAATGTATAATAATTTACCAAATGAAACCAAAGCAACAAAGAACCCAAGAGCCTTTACACGTAAGTTAAAAAAATATGTCTTGGACCAACGCTTTTATGTAGTTGATCATTTTTTTTGAAAAGGGGTTAAAATTGTAAAATATTATAATAAATGTTCAGTCATGGCTGAAAATTATATACTGTGAATGTCTATGAAATATACTGGATTATTATATATTGTGCATGTCTATGAAATATACTGGATTATTTTATTAATACATTTGTATTGGCTGTTTGTATTTTACTATACAACATCTGAATTTACTGTTTTGTTAAAGATAGACAATTTCCTCATTACAAAATAATGTAAAATCAATTTATTAAAAATTACTTGCAAATATGTTCTCTTGACCTGTCTATCCAATATCTTATGTGCAACCGTACAGTTCTATGATTTGTATTGACTGTGTTGTTTAAGATAGATAATTTCCTCCCTGCAAAATAATGCAAAAATCAATTTGTAAAAATTACTTGTAAATATGCTCTCTTGACCTATCCAATATCATAAGTAGAACTATACAATACTATGATTGCCTGGATCAATAAAATAAAATACAATACAATACAATACAATACAACAGCATGCTCTAAACATAGGAAAGTGTAAGTTAATGAAGATGAGTAGGAAAATCAATCCCGCAATGTTTGAATAAAGTATTAGCGTTGTACTGTTTTTCACTACCACACCAGTTAAATATCTAAGCATAATTTTGCAAAGTGATCTAAAATGGAATGATCAAGCAACATCAGTTGCAGGGAAGATGAATGGCCAACACATCAACTGTTGTACTGGCAATGTAAAACTGCTGGTAGCTCAACTACCCATCTAGAATGTCATAGATGTTCCTTTTTCCCACAGCAATTGTCATGACACCTTTTCCTCTTTGCCCCAAAGCTACACTACTGGCCATTAAAATCGCTACACCACGAAGATGACGTGCTACAGATGAGAAATTTAATCGACAGGAAGAAGATACCTCCCGAGGAGATCAGGAATGTAAAATTAGAGAGATTCAAGCGCACACGGAGGCTTTCCGGCAGCCGTTCTTCCTGCAAACCATACGCGACTGGAACAGAAAAGGGAGGTAATGACAGTGCCCTCCGCCACACACCGTTGGGTGGCTTGCGGAGTATAAATGTAGATGTAGATGTAGATATGCAAATGATTAGCTTTTCAGAGCATTCATACACGGTTGGCACCAGTGGCGACAACTACAATGTGCTGACATGAGGAAAGTTTCCAACTGATTTCTCATACACAAACAGCAGTTGACCAGCGTTGCCTGGTGAAATGTTGTTGTGATGCCTCTTGTAAGGAGGAGAAATGCATATCATCACATTTCCAACTTTGATGAAGGTCGGATTGTAGCCTATCACGATTGAGGTTTATCGTATGGTGACACTGCTGCTCGCGTTGGTTGAGATCCAATGACTGTTAGCAGAATATGGAATCGGTGGGTTCAGGAGGGTAATACAGAATGCCATGCTGGATCCCAACAGCCTCGTATCACTAGCAGTCGAGATGACAGGCATCTTATCCGAATGGCTGTAACGGATCGTGCAGCCACATCTCGATCCCTGAGTCAACAGATGGGGACATTTGCAAGACAACAACCATCTACATGAACAGTTTGACTGCATGAATGGCAAAACGTCATTTTTTTGGATGAATCCAGGTTCTATGTACAGCATCATGATGATCGCATCCGTATTTGGCAACATTGTGGTGAATGCACATTGGAAGCGTGTATTCATCATCACCATACTGGCGTATCACCCAGCATGATGGTATGGGGTGACATTGGTTACACGTCTCGGTCACCTCTTGTTCGCATTGACGGCACTTTGAAGAGTGGACATTACATTTCAGATGTGTTACGACCCATGGCTCTACCCTTCATTCAGTCCCTACAAAACCCTACATTTGAGCAGGATAGTGCACAACTGCATGTTGCAGGTCCTGTATGGGTCTTTGTGAATACAGAAAATGTTCGACTGCTGCCCTGGCCAGCACATTCTCCAGATCTCTCATCAATTGAAAATGTCTGGTCAATGGTGTCCGAGCAACTGGCTCATCACAATACGCCTGTCACTACTCTTGATGAACTGTGGTATCATGTTCAAGCTGCATGGGCAGCTGTACCTGTACAAACCATCCAAGCTCTGTTTGACTCAATGGCCAGGCGTATCAAGGCCGTTATTACGGCCAGAGGTGGTTGCTCTGGGTACTGATTTCTCAGGATCTATGCACCCCAATTGCATGAAAATGTAATCACATGTCAGTTCTAGTATAATATATTTGCACAATGAATACCCGTTTATCATCTGCATTTCTTCTTGGTGTGCCAATTTTAATAGCCAGTAGTGTACTACTCTTCAACTCTTTCTGTTATCTCCTAGGTGGGACTGTATTAGTGGGCATTTGCACCCAGAATACAGACATCACAGTCACACATCCTGTGACTCGACAGAGTTGACTGGAAATTTTTGTGATCATCACCATGCCAGTACAGGCTAGGTGGGGCTCCATGTCTTACAGAAAGAAGGGTTTATTGGGAGAATTCTGAAAAGTGTGTCTCATCTATATATGAGACAGCATACATGTCACTTGTGCAACCCATTCTTGAGCATTGCTTGACTGTTTGGGATCCCCACCAGTTTTGACTAATGGAAGACACTGAATTCATTCAGAAGCATACTGCTTCATTTGTTACTGATAGGTTAGTTCAACATTTGTATGTTGGCTTGTGGAGTATGGATGTGCATGTGAAATTTAAAATTTTCCGTGCATATTAAATGTCCGGTGGCAGTGCCCTCACTGGTGGAACTGCAAAGATCAGCTGTCTTCTACATTGCTGCTCACTGCAGCCACCAGAGTATTCTGCCATCTTCATCTAGAGCAAGTCTCAAGATGATGGGATTCCATGCATTATGCAGCTGGCAGCCAGTCACGGTTCATTAGATTTTCCAAGATGCATATTTCAATGGATTCTTTTATAACCGAGTCCCAAAAAGATGTTGCTGTTGCCAAAACTAATGTTTTGTCATATGCTACTGAATGTCCATTGGAAATACAATGTTCCACAATTGCAGACTTGCAGGGTTGCAATAGATGAGTGCAACGTTTATGTCCTGTGCAGTGTTCTTCCAATGTGCATGTTGCTTGTCCTATACAGGCCATACCACACTGACAAGGTATTTTGTTAATTCCCTCCTTCCGCAATAAAAAATTATCTATCACTGATTGCAGCAGGTCTGAACTCTTAGATGGTGGGCGGAATATCATTTTCACCTAAAAATTACTAAGGATTCTTGTTATTTAGAAAGAAATATTTTCAACAAAGGGAAGAGGCTCCTGGAAATCCCTAGCTTTTCTTCAATTTGTTGGAAATATTTTTGCTGAGGAATTCTCCAACAAAGTCCCTACCTTTTCTTCCCTTTATTGGAAATATTTTCTTCGAGGAGGGGGGAGGAGGATATTGGTGTTTAACGTCCCGTCGACAAAGAGGTCAGTAGAGACAGAATATTTTCTTCAAAATACAAAGAATCCTTAGTAATTTTCAGGTGATTTTCCATCCACCATCTCAGATTTTGGACCTGCTGCAATCAGTGAAGGATAGTTCATTATTGTGGAAAGCGGGAATTTGCAGAATCCCTTGACAGTATGCTATGAAGTATATAGGACAAACAATGTACGCAGTGGAAGAATGCTGCACAGAACATAAATGTTGCACTCGCTTGTTGCATCACGGCAACTGCAATTGTGGAAGATTGTTATCACCAATAGACATTCAACGGAATATGACAAAACATCAATTTTGGCTGCAGCAACATCTTTTTGGGACTTCATTATAAATGAATCCATTGAAATATGCATCATGGAAAATTTAATGAACCGTGACAGCAGCTACCAGCTGGATACTGCGTGGAATCCCATCATCTTAAAATTTGTGCTAGATGAAGACGGCAGAATACTCCAGGGGCTGCAGCGATCAGCAATGCCGAAGACAGCTGATCCTTGCAGTTCCCCCAGTGAAGGGGTTGCCGCCAAACAGTGTGGTCCATCTGTTGCCATGACTCTGACTCATGCGCAGCAATACTCTCAGCGCACTACGCAGGGCAGAGTGGAGAACATCTTCATCAGTCTTCAATGGCTTGCTTGAAGATGACTGACAGAGTCCAGCTGAACTGCTTTTTTTTCTTTCTTTTCTTTTCTTTTCTTTTTTTTTTTTTTTTTTTTTTTTTTTTTTTGTTAATTATGGATAAGACTGTTATTAAAATGAATGTCATCTTTTTATGAACATACCCTGTTTGTGATCACCAGACAAAGAAACAAAAATTAAAAATTAACTGTTGCTGATGCTTGTGGAGTTTACTTGTATAATTTGTATGTTAATTTTTCTTTTTTATTTACGGAACAACAAACAGATTAAATTATGGGTATGAAAGTTATTTTATACTGACCATATCTTCATAAATGAATCAGTTTCCCAGACATATCTGTCAAACTCCTTTTAATGTCGCCTTTTGAATTTTTCTATAATTTAAAGAATTTTTTTTTTTCCAAAAACACCAATTGAGAAAAGTTAGATTTTTTTCTGTTAATTAAAGCCATTTAGTGCTATATTCTCTGTAAAGAAGAGCTTCCACTTTTAAGTTGGGCAGGTTTTAATTTTAAAAAAATAGTTTTTTTTTCTTTTTTTTTAAGGGTAATGTACATCTTCACTGAAGTTGTTTCTTACTAATTCCTTTGTTACAATGTTTACTTCTATTATCTTTGTTGTAGCTATTTCTCGTCACTTTCTGTGTTGCAGTTATTTCTTTTCACTTACAGTGTTATAGGTATTTCTTACACTTTGGTGCAGTTTCTTGTCAGTTTCTTTGTCGTGGTTGTTCATTGCACATTTCTGTATTGTAGTTGTTCTGTTCCATATTGTTTACTGAAGAGGCTTCTAAGAAATCTGAGATCACCCAGTGAGTTCTATGTTTTCGTGAGTAATTTGCCAGTTGACACAGTTGCAGTGTGTGTTTTGTGAAAAGGACTGTTTGAAATGTTTTCTGACTGGAGCCACAGGAGAGTGAAGTGTGCAGACTATTTGCACATCCATAAAAGAGTAATATATAAGACGAACAAAAAATCAGACTTTGTTCAGGTTGGGAATAAGTGTTCTCATTTGAGGACTCTGCTTCAAAGTGAAGATGTTCCCAGTGACAACTTTTTCTATTCTAAATGTTTTGACAGAATAACAACAATGATAGTATCTGAACAAAGTGAAGCCTCCCATGGTGCAGATGATGCAGATTTTGCATCAATAGAATAAGATTTAAATACCCTGAATCAGTCAACTACAGCGGTAAGTGTTAGTCCTGTTAAGAAACTGTCATCAGTGAAGTCATAAGCTCTAAGTATCAAGAAGGCGCAGAGAAATTACTAAAGCTATGGATGAATACACTACAGCAAACTGTCCACACTCTTCAAAGTAGAAATTCAATCTTCAGAAGAAAATGAACCAAAGCACTCTTGCACCTCTTGCCAGGAATTTTTCACAAATATCAATTCAACTGTTGAATATTGTGCATCCTATAGTGTAAAGGTGCAAGTTTTAACTATTATTCTAGAGACATTTTCAAAGAAAACAATTTTGAACCACATTTCATCAGTATCAAAGTACATGATATGCAAATCAAGAAATGTGAGATCTGCACCAGATCCCTATTATCATCACCCTGTAGAGGCAGCTCAAGTTCAAATAGTGCAGTCACTTTATCTGGACAGTAAGTGAGACTGTTCTCACCAGAGTGCCAACAAAAAAGACTCTATAATTGTAATAGTTGAAGGTCAAAAAGTTGTGAAAGTGAAGATATATATGACTTGCAGTATTACAGAAACATTTGCAATTTATTAGAGCAACTATGCAACTTCACATATTGGAAGATCAAAATTTTATGCACTACAATCTAAGTGGGTAGTTCCACACCCACCTAGAGATGTCTGTTTATGTGTGTACTGTGCAAATTATGAACTTTATGTGGTAACTTTTAAGCACTTACTGAAGCACGTGACATATGACACCTTGGTTGGGCGTGTGAGGTCATTAATAATATGTGACTTAAAGCGAGAGACTCGTTTGTTTCAAGAATGTGGTGACTGCCCTGGAATGGGAGAACTGTCTTTACAGGCACTTGGCATGGAAGATATAGCAGATAACTCTGCAGAAATTACATATGTGACATGGGAGGAAAATAAACTAATTAAGGAAACTGTTGCCTTTGACAGTTCCACTGATGAATTTGGAAAATGGTCAGTGAAAGCAGTAACAGACCACCTTCTAAAGAAATTGCAACAACACATGGCAGAAGTGAAAGGGTGCGTACAGGCTGAAGAACTGTGTTTAATGCTTCACTGTGTTTTGCTGAGAACTGGTCTGTAATTCTCCCACAAGAAGTACAAGGGTATAAGTGGAGTAATGACCAGGTTTCAATTTTTACAGAAGTGACACATTTTCAAAACAAGACCACAAGTGTTGCTGTTATAAGTGATGACATAGGACACGACTCAGCACATGCTTTTCTACCAATGCGCAAAATTCTTCAACTATAAACAGGGGCAGAGAAGATCATCATCATTTCTGATGGTGCTCCTAGTCATTTTAAAAATTATTACCAGCTGTTTGAATTGAGTAAGTCGCTTGTGCCAACTAACTGGGTATACAGTGCTACTGGTCATGGGACGGGGCCTTGAGATGGTGTAGGAGGCCTGCTGAAGCAACATGCTACAAAACATAATTTTTCCAGACCGAATACAGCTGCAATTCAGAATGCTGAGGATTTTACAAGAGTTGTGAAATCTTACACATCCACAGCCCTCATTCTTTTGTCCAAAGAGGAAATCGAAGAATTCCATGAGCAGAAAAAAGAACAATGGTCCAGAAAAACTACTCCTGTGACTGGAATTCAGAAGACACATTTTTGGACTCAAAGTGATGAATGAACTCATATTGCACGCACTTTCAAGAGCAAGACAGAAGAAATTACGTTCATTCGACCAGCACCTCAGAAACAGCACGATAATATTCAGATTCACAATCTGAGAAGGGGGATGTTCGTGGTGATTGTGTATGACTGTGACTAGTGGATTGCAGAGATTATAGACATCAGTTACAAGTGAACTTTATGCTACCACATGGACCAGCTGCTGGATATAGGTTTCCAGCTGAAGGACAGCAACAATGCCATCAGTGCTCACTTCCTGTTCACAATGTTTTGAATATTGAAAGTACTCCAGTTCCTATTGGTACAACAGGAAGGCATAACTCTATATCAAAGGAAGGTACTGAAGCAGTGGAACATACTTTTAGTTCATTGACTGGCTAAGTTCAGCACAAAACAGAGTGCACAGAAGTTGTCTAAATTGAAACCTCTAACTCTGTGGACCTTTCACTCACATTTTGGAACCATTTAAAATGCTAGAAAAATGAGTCTCTTACTCATCTTTCAAAATTAAAATTATATCTAAAAAGAAAGATGATGAGACTTACCAAACAAAAGCGCTGGCAGGTCGATAGACACACAAACAAACACAAACATACACACAAAATTCTAGCTTTCGCAACCAACGGTTGCCTCATCAGGAAAGAGGGAAGGAGAGGGAAAGACGAAAGGATTTGGGTTTTAAGGGAGAGGGTAAGGATTCATTCCAATCCCGGGAGCGGAAAGACTTACCTTAGGGGGAAAAAAGGACAGGTATACACTCGCACACACACACACATATCCATCCGCATATACACAGACACAAGCAGACATTTGTAAAGGCAAAGAGTTTGGGCAGAGATGTCAGTCGAGGCGGAAGTACAGAGGCAAAGATGATGTTGAATGACAGGTGAGGTATGAGCGGCGGCAAATTGAAATTAGAAATTAGCGGAGATTGAGGCCTGGCGGATAGCGAGAAGAGAGGATATGCTGAAGGGCAAGTTCCCATCTCCGGAGTTCTGACAGGTTCGTGTTAGTGGGAAGTATCCAGATAACCCGGACGGTGTAACACTGTGCCAAGATGTGCTGGCCGTGCACCAAGGCATGTTTAGCCACAGGGTGATCCTCATTACCAACAAACACTGTCTGCCTGTGTCCATTCATGCGAATGGACAGTTTGTTGCTGGTCATTCCCACATAGAACACTTCACAGTGTAGGCAGGTCAGTTGGTAAATCACGTGGGTGCTTTCACACGTGGCTCTGCCTTTGATCGTGTACACCTTCCGGGTTACAGGACTGGAGTAGGTGGTGGTAGGAGGGTGCATGGGACAGGTTTTACACCGGGGGCGGTTACAAGGGTAGGAGCCAGAGGGTAGGGAAGGTGGTTTGGGGATTTCATAGGGATGAACTAAGAGGTTACGAAGGTTAGGTGGACAGTGGAAAGACACTCTAGGTGGAGTGGGGAGGATTTCATGAAGGATGGATCTCATTTCAGGACAGGATTTGGGAAGTCGTATGTTAAATAAGGCTAGGTTTTGATTTTTATGAACCTGCTATGTGATAATGTGATAATAAAACAGGTTTTATGTATGGCAAAAATTTCAATTGTTTATAAAACATGTTCAACCTAAAAGTGGAAGCTCTCCTCTTCACGAAATGTGGAACTATATGGTACAAATCAACAGAAAAAAATCAATTTTTTACAGAATGGCATTTTTGAAAAAAAATTTTTTCTCCACAAATTATAATAAAAGTTCAGAACACTATAGTGAAAGAACTTTGACAGATAAGTCCAAAGGGAGGATTTCTGTGTAATCATAAAGTAATTAACTTTCAAATAAAATAAAATGACAAAATATCTAAAACTGTTCCAGAGTACAGCATTTTATATTTTTTTTTTTTTAATTCAAATCTTCAAAATGGTATGTGCAGTGCCACCTTTGGAGGGCTGTATCTTGGAGCAAACAGTTTTTTGGAGAAAACAAAAAAATATGTGCTCCTTGTTTAATCCTTCATTTTAACATACGCTACATTAACCAACACCCGAGATGCCAAAAGCTGTTTTCCAGTCCAATGTTGTGTCATGATAAAACATTTTGTTACATATGGTTTATGGGAAATAAACTCATTTGTGTTTTAGTAAGATGTATAAGGAGGCTGCTCCTTCATTTTTACAGTCAAGAATGGATGGCTGAATTTATTATGTTGTACATCTCTCTAAAATAATTTTTGTTTGGAACTCTCAATACTGTAAGCAAAGCTTAAAACATGGTCAAGTGCAAAATATGGTATTGGACTATTGGCAATTAAAGTTGCATGAAACAGTCAACACCACATGCACATCAAAAGGAAAAGTACACTAAATTTTACATGAAAAAACACCACATGCATATCAAAAGGAAAAGTACACTAAATTTTACATGAAAATTACTACCACAGAATTTAGTGGAAGCCAATGATACAGCAAAAGGAAAGCTCCGAAAAAAGTGAAGTCAGTTTTATCTGCCAGAAAGTTATGACTAGAACTGTCTGGATTTAATGAAGATTCTTTTTATTGATCTGACAGTAAATCATATGGGTCAACTGAAGGAGAGAAAACGAGAGAGAGAGAGAGAGAGAGAGAGATAGAGAGAGAGAGGGAATATGAGGGGCAGCCAGGCAGAGGGGGTGGGGTAGCATCTTTTAACCAGGGCCCTGTACCGCCCACAAAGATGCTTGGAAATACTGGAACATCCAATATATCGAGTCAGCTTTGATCAGTGGCGTCATAAAGAAGGTACACAAAGCCATATCACCTCTATTCAACATGGCAACCAAAACTCACATACTCAATGCATTATTTTAAATAAATAAATAGAAAAATAAGAACTTGAAACTAACAGGACATGCAGGAAAATTAGAAGATTTTGGTCAGGCAGAAAGAAAATAAACATCGTTCCTAACCCAACATGGACGCCCAATCAAAAATATTACATAAAAATCAATAATGCCAACATTATGCCCACAAAACCATCATACATTTTAGTACCATGATGTTTAATTAACCAGTTTATGTAAACTGAATTAACGATACCATTTAACAAGTAAATCAGCAAAAATTGGTGTCGAAAAATCACTAACCAAACAAACCAAAATCTTGTTGCAAATACCATATCAAAAACTTCACTTGACCTAGATAATTAGAACAAAGTCCACGATATAAATGAACCAAATATGAATGCATACACAAGCATCGAAAACCTCAGTTAATCTATAAAGCTAGAATGAAGTCCACCATACCAAGAAAGCAAAATTTTCTGCCAAAAACATTACTGAAAATTTCACTTGACTGCATAGCTAGAACTAAGTCCACAATATCAGGAAACTGGTAATCACTGCAAACCTGGTACCAAAAATGTCAATTGACCTACATAGTTAGAAGAACTCAGTGAAACCAACCAACAACAGGTAAACATTAAACTTCCAAAACAAAGAAAGCAATCTAGAAATTCATACCAGGTTTTATTAACATTAATTTACATATACAACTAAAACACAAGCCACTGCACTAAATAGGCACATTATAACATACTTTAAAAAATTAATTAATTAAAATTATATTTAAAAAAGTCCTTACCAACCAAAATCCACTCTCTCACAAAAATTCTGGGCTAGTGCAACAAAAAGAAATAAAAGATAGGTAAAACTTAACACTACATCTGGAGCCAAGATAGATGAGATATATGAGAATCATATGCAGGACACTGAAATGAACCAACAAAAATAATCAATTTTTGACATTCTAATGTTGGCAATATAATGCAACTGGATAGATAAGTAATCTACTCACCAAGCAGCTGCAGGTGAGCATACATATAAAAAAAGCTTTTACATATGCAAGTTTTTGAAGTCAGTGGCTCCTTCTTCTGTCAGAAAGGTTGAAGGGGAAGGATTAGGGGTGAAGGATAAGGACTAGAGAGGTTTAGGAAAAGGGATAGGGCAGAGTTCAGAAAAATCACCTAGAACTCCAGGTCAGGGGAGACTTCTTACTTCTCATCCCGTCCAGTAAATCTCCCCTACCCAGGTTTCTAAGTGACTTTTCCAACCTCTACCCCTTTTTCTAAACCTCTCCACTCCTTTTCTTTAACCCCTTTTCCTTTCCCTTCAACCCTTCTGCCAGAAGAAGGAGCCACTGGCTCCAAATGCTTGCATATGTAAAACCTTTTTTTGTATGTGTGTCTTCCAGCCACCACTTGGTGATTGGTTTCTTTATCTATCCAATTACACTGTACTGAAATGTAGCCAAGGGAAGAACCACCTACTTAACAAAGGGGTGGGAGTGGGGCTGAAACAGGTGTGTAGCCTACATGACTTGTGAATACCCAAACTTAATTCATCCAGTATTTGAGGGTGAGAGCTCTCAGTGACTTCAATCGAACTTTATGCATAAATTCAAACCTTTAAAAATTTTTTCTCGCTGATAACCCCCATAAAATGATGAAAGAAAAAAAATAATATCACTTACCACGTTTTTGCTGTTCATGCAGTGAAACTGCTACATCAGGCATGACAGTTTAATTTATTAGTTCTTTACTAACAACTTTATCCATGACACATTTTGCAGACAGTATTCACATATATCAATGAAATGTATCTGCAAATATATATCACTGTACAACAAACAGTTCTGGAGATATGATGTCAAAATCACTTAAATGCATTAAAACATCATGCATGTTGTTTGAAATTATTATTTCTTTGCTTCTAACTCAATTTTCAACATGTTTCACAGGCAGTATCCACAAATGCCACTGAATGTACCTAGGGAATTGTATCACTGTCAACACGTAGTGCCTCATCAGGAAAGAGGGAAGGAGAGGGAAAGACGAAAGGATGTGGGTTTTAAGGAAGAGGGTAAGGAGTCATTCCAGTCCCGGGAGTGGAAAGACTTACCTTAGGGGGAAAAAAGGACGGGTATACACTCGCACACACACACATATCCATCCACACATATACAGACACAAGCAGACATATTTCAGTTTGTTGCGAAAGCTTGAATTTTGTGTGTATGTTTGTGATCGTTTGTGTGTCTGTCGACCTGCCAGCACTTTCATTTGGTAAGTCACATCATCTTTGTTTTTAGGTATATTTTTCCTACGTGGAATGTTTCCTTCTATTATAATCAACACGTAGTGCAGAAGATATGACATGATAGGCATTGAGATGCTTGAAAATTAATGTCCTTAATGAAATCTGCCAGAAATTCAGGTGCACTACATCTACAAATATCTGTGAAATATGTTAAATGTAAGTGACATATACATATGCAGGCAACATCACTTGTAAAAAGCTCCTCCTAGACCTCTGGATCAATTGCAACTGAACTTGGAACACATTTCTATCTGGAAAGAAATACTGGAGAGTATGGACCAAGAACCTCCTATTGGGGTAGGGGTGATAACATGGAGAGAGGGGTGGAGGGGGATGGAGGGGGGAGGGGGAGAGAGAGAGAAGCGGGTAGGATGAGATGGACAGACAGAGAGGGGTAAGAAAGAGAGAGATAGGGGACAGCAGGAGATGGACAGAGAGAGAGAGAGAGAGAGAGAGAGAGAGAGAGAGAGAGAGAGAGAGAGAGGAGGGGGAAATGGACAGAAAGGAAAGAGAAGGAGATGGACAGAGAGAAGGGAGAGGAGGAGATGGACAAAGAGAGGGAGGAGGAAGAGATGGACAGAGGGGGAAGAGGAAACAGAGAAAGGGAAGAGGGGGAGATGGAGAGAGGGGAGAAGAAGGAGTTGAAGAGAGAGAGAGGAAAGAGGAAGAGATGGGCAGAAAGAGGGGGAAGGAGGAGATGGACAGAGAGAGGGGAAAGGAGGACAGACAGGGAGTGAGGAGATGATGGACAGAAGAGAAAGGGGCAAGAAGGCAGAGGGGGGAGGAGCAGAAAGACATGAGTACAGAAAGAGAAGGAGATGGAAGAGGAGATGGACAGAGTAAGGAAAGAACAAGAGATGGACAGAGGACGGGGGAGGGGGAGGTGGAAGAGGAGATGGACAGGGAGGGGGAAGAAGAGTTGGAGGAGATGGACAGAGTGGGGGAGGGGAGAAGACTGACAGAAATAGTGGGATGAGAAAATGTTCAGAGAGGGGGAAGGAGAAGATGGACTTGGAGAGGGGGAGAGAGGCAAAGAGAGGGGAGGAGGAGATGGGCTTGGAGATGGGAGGAAATGGACAAAGGGAAAAGGAGCATATGGACAGAGGGGGAAGAAGCAAATAAACAGGGGGGGAAGGAGCAGATGGACAGTGAGAGGGAAGAAGAGAAGCGGGAGAGAGAAAGGGAGGGAAGTGGGGCAAGGAGGATCTGGACCAATAAAACACTGAAATACAAATATACCCAGGCAAATCCGTGTACTAAGCTAGTTAAATATAATTGTGCAGAATGCTGTCATATAAAACAGAGTGTTCCACAAAATAAGCTGTACTCTCAGGCTCCTATCGAACTACCACCTCTGAAACCAGAACATTCTGAAAACACCCATAATTTTTTCGAAACGTACATGGCATTTCGCCAGTTTGGGTAATTGGGAGTAATTCACAAATACTTTATTGATAATTTAAAATTCCCTTTCATGTACGCAGCTGCAACCTAGCTATAGATGTACATTCCAGCATTAGTTCTTGCAATGTCTACATGACAAACCATCCTATCCTTCAGTAAAAGCCGCTGACAAGGTACACATTCTGCCCGTTGTTGAATGCACTAACATACAGACACCACTTGCAAGCAAATAGGGAGGTGTGAGAAAGGAGTCACTTGACTGCTGCTGGCCGTGGCCTGGGCTGGGGAGCAGAGGAAAGTGAAGTCGCTCCCTTGGTTCCTAGTTTCACAATGGAGAAGATGGCCTCATGCTGTCTGCCTCTGTCTCTGCTCTCTCCTACTGGCCACTGGCTAGTCTGAACATGAACCTTCCTATTCCCGTATTTTGCTAACATTTAAACTGGATTTTAGTTTATTTTCATCACTATGTGGCCAGTTACAAAGAGTTTCCACAGTTAGATCACAAAGGCCAGAGGCGTGGCTGTGCATTGCCGCACTGTCCGGAGCACGCCCCATCAATGTATTCGAATGTGCCATGAGCAAAGTCCAGTTTGCCTGCCCACCAGCGCAATCAGAGTCTTGACAAGTGCACTGAGCCACATCTTGCACCTGGGCTGCATATCAGCCTGGGGCTCACAGGTACTCTATGACTGCTTTAGCTGGCCAGAGCTCCCCTGTTGCCAAGCACAACACGTCGCTGAGCTGGCTGCATGTTTGCAGAATGCAAATCATGCGCTGAGTTTATGCCACTTCCACAGCCTTTCGAAGCACATGAGCACTGTTTATGGTCAGTGTGGCTCATATACCTCTGCTCTGTATCTCAAAAGTATCACCCACTAGCTGCATGTCATCCACCTGCTGAGCCCACATTCTGCCTGCCAGCCTTTCCCATTGAGCTTGTAGTTGGGCCCAGCAATACCACTCGCTAGTCGATTACCATGTGGCTGGTCTTGCTGCCCTGCTGCCATCCACCATGCTGCCTGCCTACTGACCAAGTCGTTTCATTCCTAGTTGTGCAGTCCATAATGACCAGAGTTGTACCACCTTCAGCTGGGCAGCACCATATCACTGTTACTTATGGCTGCACAGCCATTTGCCTCCTATTCATTGGTATACCCCACCTACTCTACTACATGAGTATCATGGTGTTGACCCTCAATGCTGGGGACATACTGCACCTCATCACTGTGGCAGCAGCTGCCACCTGGCTCGTGCCATCCACATACACCATACTACCATCACTCGCCACCCAACAGACATAGTGTCACACCACAATGTTCTATGTCGATCTACTATTGGATAAGGTACAGAGGAAAAGACACTTCCTGTGAATGGCTTTAGTTATAGATGCAAGTTTTCTATGTGTTACTTTTTAAGTGACTTTGTTGGAGTGGAAATTTGAAGCTAAATTTATTGGTATACAGAAGCTCTAGTTTTGAGGGTGCTAAATGATTTGCTAGGAAATATTTGTTTATTAATCTTACTATTTTAAGTTATATTCTGATAAGCCAAAATAGAAAGAAATATTGTTTCTCAAAAGAACAATTAGCACTTTTACTATGTGGCTAGATAAGATTCTTCTTCCTACAATGGCTCAACTTTAACTATATGTTTGCAGGTTCTGTGATTACAAAGGAAATATGGAGGATGATTTATGGAAATATCTGAATACATTTATATTTTATGAAATTACATTTTTATGATTCTTGGGTAGGGCTTTCAATTAATGTCCAGCGACTTGTGACTAGCAAGACATGGTTGGCTAACACAGCGTATTTCAGCTGTTTGTGACATTTGCTTCCCCACTGATTTTGTGTCGCTATCCCATCTGTCTTCTTTCATCTTTCCTATTAGTATCATTTGCAACCACTGTGTGTAGTGTCTGCCCCTTCGACACCTTGCTCCACAGACGTGAGAGCCTCAAGGGCTTTGCAGCCCCCTGTGGCAAAACACGTGTCTGCAGCCTCCAAAACCATCAGCACACTGAAAGTTTAAAACCTTTATGCAAATTTGTTCTGTACAATTATGAATACTTATGCTAATTTATTATATCTTGAAACACTGATGCAGTCTATCCAGTCTTGACCAGCAAACAACACAGCAATGGTAAAGTGGGTTTTGGTTTTAAGACCGTATAAAGACACCATGGTTTTAGTCTTCCCATGTGATTGTACTCAAGTTGCAAGAGTGGCATTTTATAAGATGATCTGGCTCATGTATAATGCTGTTTTTCCAACTGAGGTTACAATGTTAGTTAATCTAGATCCATATGTAGGATTTAATTGTGTATTTTCTTCAGGATTCATTCAAACTCATTTTCAGAGTTGTTCCCTTCCTCATTAGTTATGAGGGACTTAACCCAAGATAGGACAGAACTAGTTTGGGCACATTTTCTGTGGCACGATTTTTTTCCTGCTGCTGAGAGGACAAGACCACAACAGACTGCTCTGCCGAACTTGATGTGTCATTGCCAGCTTATTTTCACCCTCCCGTGTCTAATTCTTATCCACCTTCTATGTCACTGATGCTATTGTTTATTTCTATTTTTGCTGAAAAAGGATAGTGCAGACTGAACTCTTCTGGCAATATCAGTTTTGCTCTCTCACCTTTACATCCATAATTTTGAGGCAACGAGCCTCCCTTGTTGCAGCATCCCTCTAGTAGTCCCCTCTTGTGGTTCTACCATTGGTAGTGAACGTCCATTTATTTTTCTTGAGCATAATTAGTAAACTGCTGATTGACCTACCAATGACTTTATGTTTAGTTCTTGTTCAGTACCAGTCCTGCTCTTAACTTTGGAAGTCTCATTAACATTAATTGTATCTGAGTCATACATCATTCTCAATAACATCTTAAAACTATCGGAAGGTACCACTCCTAACGTTAATCACACATGTGTACCCAAAAGTTGTAGTTATAGCTACATTTTGCTTTTAAGCTAGATGTACTAGTTAAATAAACATTTTACGGGGGTTACATCTAGAATCACAAACTTCATCTTACATGGAGTGTTTCTGTCATTTTAAATAGGAATATTATCCTTAATGTTTCTGCACTAAGTAAAAGCTTTTATACTTTTGTATTTTGGCGTGACTGAATCAAGCAAGAGTTATGTATATTGAACAAACTTCTGAGACATTAGTTAAATCCCATTGTGAATAGAGATTTTTGGATTGTACCATGTTAGGTCTATATTCTGACAACTGGGATTTACTAAATTTTTGTGATTCTGAGCAGTAATTTGTATTTTAAGACTTTTTGCAGATGATGCAGTTATCTATAATGAAGTACTGTCTGAAAGAAGCTGCATAAATATGCAGTTAGATCTTGATAAGGGTTCACAGGCTAGCAACTTGCTTTAAGGGGGGTAGAACGTCACACGGGCTGACTTGGAGCAGGAGAGGCACCACAGGACGTTTTAATTTCCACTGTCTATACTTTTGCAAATAAATTCATAAAACTTTGTCAGCATGACCAGGAAGGATTCAGAATTCACACTCATAGCAGTGGAAGTTCGAAAACATAACGAATTTTCTTTTTCTTTTTTTTTTTTATTTATTTTATTTTATTTATTTATTTATTTATTTATTTATTTATTTATTTATTTTACATGTGAAATTTCATCATTTTTTTCACTTACTAATGGCTGCATTTGTTGCTATAGGTACACTTTTCTTCATTAAGTAAGAGAGATTCTTCGATGAATTTTGCACAGCATACAAACCATACTTAAAGGTGTATGAAACTCGAGGATTTTCAAAATCTATTAAAAACTGTGGTAGAAATTGAGGTAATTAACTATAAAACTTGTGTTTTTTCTAAACATGAAGTTTAAAATATAACAGCTCATTCGTTTTTGATAAATTAAATAAATTCTAGAGTTTCATACACCTGTAAGTATGGTATGTATTTGTGCTGTGCAAAATTCATCGAAGAATCTCTCTAACTTATGAAGAAAAGTGTAGCTATAGCAACAAATGCTGCCATTAGCAAGTGAAAAAGATGATGAAATTTGACACGTAAAAAAATTTATTTCGTTATGTTTTTGAACTTCCACTGCAATGAGTGTGAA
The DNA here is from genome assembly GCF_023864275.1 of Schistocerca cancellata. Lineage (NCBI taxonomy): Eukaryota > Metazoa > Arthropoda > Insecta > Orthoptera > Acrididae > Schistocerca > Schistocerca cancellata. The sequence continues at coordinate 595,524,730 of NC_064631.1, read as the reverse complement.
TCCTGAATCCTTCCTGAAGATGCTGACAAAGTTTTATGAATTTATTTGTAAAAGTATAGACACTGGTTATTAAAATGTCCTGTGATGCCTCTCCTGCTCCAAGTCGGCCCATTTGAAGTCCTACCCCCCTGTGTTCAGAAATGTAAAATTGTGCTCTTCACAAATTGAAAAAAAAAATGTAGTACCATATAACTATAATATCAATGAGTCACTTTTGGAATCAGCCATCTCAGAAATACCTTTGTGTAACACTTTGTAGGGATGTGAAATAGAATGATCACACAGGCTCAGTCATGGGTAAAACAGGTAGTAGACTTTGGTTTATTAGTAGAATATAGTAGAATATGGGGCAAGTGCCAGCAGTCTACAAAGCAGATTGCTTAGAAATCACTCATGAGACTGGTTCTAGAATACTGCTCAAGTGTGTGGGACCCGTACCAAACAGGACTAACAGGGGTTATTGAATATATACAGAGAAGGGCAGCATAAATGGTCACAGCTTTGTTCGATCTATGGGAGGGTGTCACAGAGATACTGAAGGAACTGTACTGAAAGACTCTTGAAGATAAAATTAAACTATCCTGAGAAAATCTGTAAACAAAGTTTCAAAAACTGGATTTATATGATGACTAGGAATATGCTACAACCCCAGATGTATTAATCCTGGGAAGAAAGCCAAATAACTGGTACAATGGGACATACCCTCTACCATGCGCTTCTCAGTGATTTGCAGAGTATAGATGTAAATGCAGATGTAGAACAAGCCCTTCTTTACAACAATAAAAACAAACAAGTGTAACAAATTCCTCCCATAGAGTTACACCCCAACTAAGTTTGATCCCCCACTAATGTGAGCCTTACAGAAGCTAAAAGGATTGTACAAGTCTCCTAGCCAGTTTTGGGTATTACGAGTAACTCATTGACACTTCACTGATAATTTTTTTTTCATGCATGTAGCTGCAACCAAGTTACAAGCATAGGTTTCCAGCATGAGTTCTTAATGTACCTACATGACAAACCAGCCTGTCCATCAAGACAGAAGCAGCTAATTCCAGAAAACTTGATAACAGGGTACACTTTCAGCCCTCTGCTGGATCCACTAAAGTACTCATCACCAGTGGCTAGCCAATAGGGCCATGTGAGAAAGGAGTCACATGGTTCCTGCTGGGCATGTCCTGGGGAGGAGACTCGGTGGAATTGCTATCTCAGTTTATAGCTTTCAAACAGAACAGATGGCCTCAAGCCGTCCTCCCTATATCTCTGCACTCGCTGACTGGCCACTGCCTAGTTCAAACAGTAATCACATTTCTCTCCCCTTCCTATTCTCGCATTTCACTAACACTGAGATTGGTGAGCACTCCTCCAGTCAAACCTGGATGAACCCTCAGGTACACCACACTGCCGGAACACAGTCAAAAGTTTATTTTATTCCTCTCTTTCATTTAAAAAACCACCGCCCTTCAAGTGCCCCCCCTCTCCCATCCTTGACACACGCTGGCTCCATACCATGTGCATCTTATACTGAAACAATCAGTTTAAAAGTGATTGCTGCGAGTTAACTACCAAACTAACCTAGAACTCAGGCTGTGTTATGGATCAGTCCATCACCATAGCTTGTCCTCTTCAATTCATTTTCATTGGCTTCACTAACTCACAACCAAACAGTAACATTCCAACCTAACATACACCATGGGTTACAATAAATATTGGACCTTCACCAAATCCATTTATCCTCCATGCTAGTTTGCATGTTAACTGAAAGAGGCGCTACTTCAGTCTCTAGTTAATAATGTCAACTTTCCTTCAGTCTGCACTTCAGCCAAAGAAGCCGCCATTAATTAACAAACAAAACAATAGAAACTAAAAAAGAAAATCCATTCCAACCATTACTTGCAAAACTCAGTCTCCTTAAACCACAGCCCACCCATCAAAAACAATTCGTCTACTAACGACCATCCCTAACACCAAATACATTATTTTCCATAATGGCATTCAAAAAATGACTGTTGAATTTCTTTGTCACATCCATGACAGCTACTAATAATTCCAAACCACAAAACAAAGCAATCACCACTATCTACCTATAATTGCAACTACTCGCTAATAACAACACAACAAACAAGTTTCAAAAATTGGAAATTCCACACTAGAAAGCCGCATCATGTACAATCAAACACCCTCTTCAAATAACCCACAGACCGGTGATACCACATAACTTAACATTGTTATGTCATCAGTCAAAAACTGTAGTCCAGTACCGTACATTCCAGTTGATATGCTTTAGTAATGAGAAATTTGACTCCCTTTCACTTAGAAGGATTCCCTCATTTTCTAGCTGAAAAATGTTTTGAAGCAACTGAAGATGTTATCCATTAACACATAAATATTTGCAATTTTAAATTTTTTCCAGCAAACTGAATGTTCAAGCAAATACATTTCAGGCAAGCAGCCAAAATTTCTTTGAACATGAACATTTTACAAACCCTTCATTATTACACCCAGAGGATGAAATCCATTCACTGGAAAAACTGTGGATAAAGTGCAGTGTCCAAAAAGAGAACTATGTTTAAAAATAAGTGCACATTCATCTAACAAGTCTTTCATGTCAGATCAAGAACTTTTCATTCCCATTGTAAAAGTCACACAATACCATTGCTTAATGAACAAGTTATTACAAACCATGGAAACAAAGCAATCAACATTGGAATATTGGGATTAGAAGATAATAAGACACCATGAACAAGACTGTTAATTTTGGTACTAATCACTGTCATTGTTTTTTTTATTCAGTGCAGGACAAGAGAAACTAAACTATGCCTTAAGCACAAAATGTTATTTCCCACGCTCATAAATTATTTTGCACTTTTAAAAAATATATACAATTACAGCTTTGAAATGTCAGTCCTGAATTGAAAAGTTACTGAAAATGTACATATGAGAAGATTTAACAGTTAGTATATTTTAAAACTATAATGCAAAATCTTTAGTAAGTATATAAATAATTTGTTCAAGGATTATATATTAAGAACAGGATTGGATGCATAAGATGATCTATCAAATTGAAGTGTTTCAATTTAGATAAAAAATACTTCATTTATCAATATGTTTTACCTCTGCAACCTTATCCGAGCTCTTCTCAGGATTTTCACTCAGGTCACCATCGACTGCCAACCCAGATGGACACATGATTTTATCTCTAAGTTTATCAAGAGTTTGGTTGCCCAGAACAGCTATCTCATGGCTGCAAGTGATTGGTCTGATTTTTCGAGAGCCAGAAATGGATGAGAAAGGTTCATACACTCTAATGATTAACAGGATGTCATCGCCAGGATTAAGGTCTCTTCCTTGGCCTTTTTTGTCATCCTGAAACAATCAAAAGTTAAATCTCTAGCAGGTTTGGAGATAGTTAAATCTCTAGCAGGTTTGGAGATGAATGGTATAGAAAATTAACTTCAACAATATATGAGCAGAAAGGAAACACCTCTTGTTTAGCACAATGTTTTAAGTTTGTCTTCACTGTTGTATTTAGATTTTATTACATTAACTTTGTGTAAAGATTGTGGCATTATATTCTAGAGTAGGTCATCCTTTAAACAGAAAGTTTATCATTCCACAGAGGGCCAAAGAAGAGTATTCAGAAGGCTTGCTGCTGAAGATTCATTAATTTATAGATACTTATTCAAATACTTTGGGTCTCTGACATCAGCTTTATTTATACTCTATAGATGCTCCTCATTATTTACCTTAAGGACTGGTTTGATGCAGGTTCAAGTAGTGTGACAAGGTATTGGAGCTGTGAACACAGTTGTACTTGAATCCAAATGACGTACTAGTAATTTAAATAGTTTATGTGAATTTAAATGATTTTATTTGTGTGATACAATGTTATATGAAAATATATTTCATAAATGTCATTTTCTTTTTTTTTTTTTTTCATACTGAGAGGGCAAGCAATGTGATGTGCTAACAGTTAAATCTTTGCTGCTGGAGCTACAGATGTTGAGCCAACTATTGCCACTGCTTACACAGCAGCCAGCAATTGTAACAAGGTCCCAATGCTAACTGTTGTAAATTTCTTGTGAATAATTTATTGTAACAACCCAAAAAGGAAAAAAGATTATCTATCTGTAGTGTAATATGTTCTGCTGTTACTGCTCGCTTCTACCTGAGGTTTAGTAGCGTTCATATGCACTGTTCTTACATGCTGCAGTACACTTGTGTCTGTACCACTGATGAAAATAAAATACATTGTCTTGAAAAAGTTTTTTCTACCCAATGCTGCTATTTTTGACAAGGAATAAAACTATTTTGGCATAATATGAAAATTAAGCTGACGTATTTATGGCTAATGTGGACGACAAATGAAAAGAAGAGAGATAAAAGGAAATTTTTTTATGAGGCACTTTCAAAGAAGCATAATGAGTACCTTTGGACACGGAATGTAACGTATTCTTCAAGAATAAACATATCCCTCTCTGTATTACACACAACAAATTTAGAGGAATTTGCCTTGATTCAACTTTGGCAAAACAAATGTGCAACTAAGAGAAAATAATTATTTTACATTCCAAAGCTTGGGTTAATGTGTCTAGACTCAGATGGAAAATATCATTCTGAGAACAGTCAAACTAACAAGCAATAATATTCAGAACCCAGTGGCAACACCACATGTGATGACATAATTACAGGACTTAGAGAAGAAGAAATGGAGATTCAAGAAGCAAGAAAAAGAGGGCTCATCAATTACAATGCCAGTGTACGTTAATGCATTATATTCATATCTAATGAAGTGGCCAATATATTTATTTGTATACAGAGATTATTTTATTCAATCAGTTTTGTAATTAGTATAAGTTCTTCTTTTGAGTGACAGCAATATCCACCATAAATGATCTGTAAATCATAGGTATGTTCGTCACCACATTACATATTTGAATATGAAATATGTGGTTAAAGCAAGGTGGAACATCTCCACTTACTATAATACCACTCCTTTCCTAAGACCGGCATTTGATTTTTTCTACTCTCTGTCACATAAGTACTGTATACTGTGCAAATATGAACTATCCAAATTATTCTTCCAGCTGTATTTTCCTCAACTTCATTGTTTAGTAGAGAGAAACAATTATTCAGTATAGAGCAACAATGTAATTACTTAATTGCTTTACCAACGATCAGGGATCTGTAGACCACGCACTGACCTTACAATCTGCCTCCAGCACATCCTGTACTGTGCAGTATCAATTCATTTTCTTGTAAACCATACCTGTTGCAGATCTCCCCTCAGTCCATTCTCCTATCTTGTTCATGTCTTCCCTAGGGACAATTACTTTGTGCTCTTCCTACCAACACGATTTTTGGAATAGCATTATCTGTCATCCACCCACATGGCCAGCCCCTTTGTCGTCACTTAACCTTTGCTTTTTGTACAATATTACGAAAGTTTATCATGGTGTACTGCAATAACCAAACTGCTTTGCTTCAATTAAGCCGAAAAAATAGCATTTGAAAATTTTCAATACCACATTCCACTGTACAATAACACTTCAACAGCTGAAAAGTACCGCAGCTTTATATAGATGGTGTATGAATTCTTATTATCTTGAGATTTTAGATTGTTTTCCAATAGCAACAAAATATTTTCGCGAAGTTATTGGTTGACCATACATAATGCTGTCATCTCACTGCATATTAATCTTCTTTTAGTTAAGTATATTGCCCCCACAGAGTGTAAATTTGTTGCAGATCCTTTAACCGAAAGACAAAAGATCATAAATCTTTCAAATAACTTCCTATTAAAGTTTAAGTTTAAAAATGCTCATTTGAGAAAAATGATAACGCGTCATTGCTCAGATCGACAATTCACAGATGATGTTTGACTGTAAGTCTCTGACTTACTTCCATATAAACATTTCTTGAAGTTATGATTTGATAAATTTATTAAGATTACCCTGTATAAAGTAAGTCCAATCAGTCTTCCTGATTTTCCTTTTTCTAACCACCTTCAGAGAGAGTTCTAACACTGAATAAGTTATGATCCACACTCCAGAGAGGCTACTCTTCACCCCTATTCTTAATACAGCTTTAAAACTCATATTGTGATACAAAACAAGCACCTTTCCTGTAGTTAGTATATTTTAAATAAACTGCTTGCAAGCTTGTTCACTTTTAAAGAAATTTACAAAGACTGAACAATATTTTCCTTAATACTGGACTACACTCGTAAGGTATTGCACTCCTCAAGAGAAGTGTGGACTTTTTCATACATATTCAGGACACAACATGCTACGTAACAGTTAATACTTCTGGCTTACCTGATTATACTCGAGCAGGAAAATAAGGCAGTCCTTTTAATCAAAATCTGAAGCACTACAGCATATTTCTTCATTTTTCAGACTCCTCCACCCCGTTTCTTCCTTCCGACCCAAAAATCTTTCTCTCGAGCACCATCGGTTTTCCTCTATCACTCTCGGTAGTACTCTACTCAGCAACTCTCCACCATATCACAGCACTGGAGCAATTACTGTATTATATGCCTTCATTTTTAATTTTTGTTGATATTACCTTTCTTTTGTTTGGTTTTAGGCTGTTATATGATCTGTAAGCATTAACAATTCATTGGTTTACTTCTAGTTGGATGTTAGTCCTCCAACTGAAGTAGATCTCAAGCATTTAAAGTTTTCAGTTACCTTCAACTTAATCTCCCGCAACTCCCGGGCACATTGTGGTTCTACTTAGTTCCTTCACTTCTGTCTTTTCTGGGTCATTCTCAAGCCCACTTTCCCTGCACTACAGCTCAGGACATGCACTATTTTTATCATTTCTTCTTTTGACTTTGATATAGCTGTCATATCATCCACATATGCTAGTGTCTATAGATTTTCTACTCTTTTCATGTCACGTACAACTTTTCCAGAGACATGGTTAAATAACACAGCTGACAATACTTCACCATGTCCATACCTCTACTTCCTCCCTGATAACTTACTTTAACTTTCGTCTCTGTTGCAGATGATTTTACCAGATTGAATAATTTCTCAGATGCTTCAAACTCCATAAGGGTACTGTAAAGGCTCAATCTATGCCTTTGAAAACTCTATGAAAGTGGAAAATTTTGGTTTGTTAAATTCCCAAAACTTTTCCTATACCTTTCTCATAGTAAGTATATGGTCAATTGTATATTTTCGTGACTTGCTTAATACCTGATAACTATGTCCTTCACATATGCCTTAAGTTTTTCCAGTATTATCAAGACAAGGCCTTGTAGCTCATATTCAGCAATGAGATGCTTCTATAGTTATTACAGCCACTCCAATTTTCTTTCTATGAACTCTTACAATGATAGATAGCTCCCACTCTGTTGATCATCTCTTTTCCATATGATTCTGATTAACCTGATCAACTCTTTAACGAGATCTCCATCTCCCTCTTTTATCGCCTCTGATGTAGTTTGATCTTCTCCTGGTGCCCTTCTCTTCTTCAGACTATTTATTGCCTTTCTCACATCCTCTTCAATAAAATCAGCTACTCCACAGTTCTTTTCCTGTTCTGCTTGCTGAAACAACTCTTCTGGATCTTCCAAACAGACTATCAATATGTTCCTCCAATCTTTCTAGAATCATTTCTTTGTCAACTATCATCTGAAAGACTAATCACTTTCTCCACTTCTCACTTGCTTGATATTTTGGAATATATGTCTACTGCTGTTTCTTTGACCTGCCTCCTCAATTTCTATCCATGTGTTAGTTTGACACTTTTCCATTTTCTGCCCTCCTCAATATTCTATTTGGTCACTGTTTCACTTTAATGTATTCTTCATGATTGTTTTCATAGTTTATGTTGTTTATCCATCTTTCTCTTGCTTTTCTTCTTGCTCTTACTGCTTTCTCACTTGTTTGATGAAATCAATTTCTTTTATTTTTTTCTTTTCACCTATCACCTCCTTTGTTGCATATGTAGCCCCTTATATCAACAGTCACCTCTTCACCATTCAGCTCCTTTGGCAAACTTATTCTTCACAGCCACATGCTATCTTCAAGTCATTTCAGTCTGATATAGTTTATCTACAGCAGATGTGTTGCTGATGCTCATTTGTTTCATCCAGTATTACACATCCCAACAAGTAAAAAGTAATCTGTGTTTCCATCTGCTCCTCTGTATGACCTTACATCTTCTATGCTCTTTTTATGCTTAATGTCTAATAACAGGTGGTCAGTTTGGTTTGTAGTTTTCCCAACTAGTGATTTCCAAGAACCTTTATGAATCTTCTTTTGGAGGAATATATCAATGAAAACGATTTTGGAAAATATAATCTATCTGGAAAGATAAAAAAATCTACTCATCAAGTGGAAGTTAAGGAAATGTGCAACCTTTCAGAGCCAGTGGCTCCGTCTTCTGGCAGAAGGGTTCAAGGGGAAAGAAGAAGAACAAAGGAAAAGGACCAGTGAGGTTTAGGAAAAGAGGAGAGTTATGAAAAAGTTGCCCAGAAAAGGAAAGAATGATTGTTGGGAACTGCACCACATGAGATTTGAAAACTGAGAGCTTAAATGTGGAAGATAAGAGTAATAAGCAAATCAGAGATTACTGACAAATAATCATGCAAGAGTTAGTAAGAGGGGAAATCTAAGTGCATTGTAAGTGATAGACATATGTGGTGTGTGTGTGGGGGGGGGATACAAAAAACTATACAGGGGAAAGAAAGAAATAGTTACTGAAAAGAAATGCTGAGACAGAGGATTAATGTAAATTATAGTTAGATGGGTGCCAAGTATTAAGAGCATGTAACGCCAGTGCCCAAGCATGCAGTCATGAGAAACTGGAGTGAGGGGGAAGAATCCAGAGAGCACATGTAGTGAAACAGGTGCCGAGGTCATGACTGTCACGTTACAGGATATTGTATGCCGCTAGTATACACCCTTTGTCTATGACTCTTCATCCTAACTGATAACTTAGTGGTAGTCATACCAATGTAGAAAGCCAACCAGAGTTTACATAATAGCTGGTACACCACATGTTGTTTCATAGGTGGCTCTTCCTTTGATGGTATGTAGTGTACCAGTTACAGGGCTGGTATAGGTGGTGGTATGAGGGTGCGTAGGGCAAGTCTTACAGAGTTGACGTTCACAGTGGTAGGAGCCTTGGGATACAGAAATGGGTGCAAAAGGAGCATAGGATCTGATCAGGATGAACTATGTTTTATTCATCTCATGACATACATTTGCAATCCATTTGGTTTGCCTACAGGAAACATGTCAAAAATTTATAATACAGTTACATTTTACATCATATGCAGTGCCCTCATCAAAAAAATCCAAGTTAATTAGATTAAAAGATGCAAGCAAATAGGTAAGCATAGAACACCCAGAGCATAGGACATTTTCTGGATGATTGGGCCTGCAGTAAAATATATGTGTCTTGGAAGGACATAATAAGTAAGGTTCCAGTACCACTGCTTAAAACCTTTATCAATTATTACAAAAACTGTTCTGGAACATTACAATTTTTAAGCATGTCTGCTTTGTCCTAACATACATATAACATCTGGCGTGACTGTACCTAGTGACTGTTCTCATTATACTTCACATGAAATTCTAAAATATTGATTTCATGTCAATTTTGTGTTGTTTTATACAGTGTCATATAATGTTTTGATATGATATCATAAATATTTCCATAATTTTTTGACAGTTCACAACATATTTATAATACTGCCTGTCATTTTTTGGCAGTTCACATTGCATTTACAACACTGTATCAAAATATTACAACACGCTGTATAAAGCAGCAAAAATTCATGAAATCGGTATTTTACAATTTGCTTAAAATAAATAAGAAGAGTCAATAGATACAGTCACACCAAATGTTATATATACATCAGGACAATGCAGGAGTACTTGAAAATGGAAATCTTCTGAAACAGCTGTAATAATCAATAAATGATTTTAGCAATGATACTGGAACCTAACTTACAATAGCATGCTTTAGTTATATCAGTAGCAAAATCCCATTCCTTAATCATTGCTCACTGGAATCCACACCATTTGTTCGACTATATGTAAACAAAAACAGTTACTAAATGTTTCATAGATGGAACTGTTAGTACAAACATGAAAAACTGACGCATACAGTATATAGCTACCTCTGCCACTGGATTTGCAAATGTCTATCTTTAGTTTTAAAATGAAAATAGCTTTTAATGCAATGTTAACTTAAAATGTGATTGTAACTGACTTCGTAAGCCACATGTGAAAGAGTAACAAGAGCTTTGAGCTTGGGGTATTGTAGCTTGTCATGGCCAAATCTCAAAATATATCACTTATTTATTCAGTACTGTAAAGAGGTTCTCGTATTCAGTAAGCTATGAGTTTAAACCCACCAAACATAAATCGGCCAATAAGAACGTTCTTCACTGAAAACTTTTCAAAATACGCCCAGTGGTTTATATATCTGCAAAGTATTTTAAGCAAATAATTTCCTTGAAATCAAATGTATAGACAGAACATGTGAGACTCCCAATATAACGGTCTTCAATATTTGACACAAAAAGTAAAAGTTTTACTAATAACTATCTACAGACATGGATGTAGTTTTGCTTCATCAACATAAAACAATTTTTTTAAGGCACCTCCGATGACTTCAAAGGAATGAAAACAGCAGTGCACCACTCCAACTTCTCCACCACACATCGCTTCCGCGTGCCACATTGTGGCTGCAAATGGTGACCAGTGTGGATGCTGGGAAGGTAATAGATTTCCAGATTTTAACCAAACATTGTTATAACAGGGACACACTCACACTGACCTTTTGTAGACAACTGATCATGAATGGTGTAATCCATTTTTTTGGCAGACCTCTGACACAATACTGTTCAATTTTTATTAGCAATATTTTATGATCCACTGTATCAAAAGCCTTTGACAGATCTAGAAATATGCCCGTTGTGGTTGGTTGGTTTGGGGAAGGAGACCAGACAGCGTGGTCATCGGTCTCATCGGATTAGGGAAGGATTGGGAAGGAAGTCGGCCGTGCCCTTTCAGAGGAACCATCCAGGCATTTGCCTGGAGTGATTTAGGGAAATCACAGAAAACCTAAATCAGGATGGCCGGACGCGGGCTTGAACCGTCGTCCTCCCGAATGCGAGTCCAGTGTCTAACCACTGCGCCACCCCACTCAGTGCCCATTGTGGACTGCTTTGTATCCAAAAGAGCTCGTGTCACATTAATACGATGATACACAGCCATCTCTGTAGATTCATTGTTTCAAGATATCTTCAGTATATCTCTTTGGCACTGAAACTCATCAGTTGTTTGTACATAATATTTTCCAGTTTTTAGAGAATCAGGATAAAATTGTAAAATTGCAAAAACTTTTCATTTTTGTCCACCTTTTTGGAAACACAAATTACTTTTGAGTTCAGTGGCTCTAGAAAAGTACATGCCTGGAAAGAATAGTCACAGAGGCAAGGTAGTGCTCAGCAATAGTGTGCATACATTTCTTGATGGCAGTTGGTGGAACACAATCAATGCCCAGGGCATAAGAATTTTTTAAACCTCTGACGTCTTTCACTACATTATTTTTAGTGACTGAACTAATGAATATTGACTTCGTGCATGTGTGAATTTTCTGATTAACTTTCTTCCTTGAGAAAACAGGTAATTCCATCCTGATGCAAAATTTCAACAATGTATGTTCTATGTTGTAGTCTGATAGAGTATGTAGTGTAACATATAACTCTGATGAAGTGACGTATGAAACGTTTATTTTCATCATGTATCTACTGTTTGGGCATAATTTTTGTTTATTTGCTTGTGTCATGGGATGGATGGATGCAGCCTATCTGAAAGCTGGTACAACAACAAACATCGTACAGCATTAGCAGTATCTGCTGGTTGGACAATTTATTCCGTGTCGTCAGTTCCAGAGGAAGCGCAACCATGACGAAGCCTATGAAGTCAAGAAGACAAGAGACAACTTGTTATATAAATACATTCAATAGACATCTCTTAATTGACACAGAATGTTTTTCTACTTTGTCCTTATCAATGTTTTTGCAATGTTCCACATAATATAACAATTTTGTAGCATCCATTTAGTGTAAACAAGAGTTTGAGATGTTGATGATAAGCCTCCTATTTATTTTGAGAGATGAATGCTGGATTTGTGTTCTTAATTGCAGCAGAAACTGCAGCACTTCGAGAAAATAAATTCGATCAGAAGAGGTTGGCGAGTGTTCTGAAATAATAAGGTAAGTTTAAATATCAGGCTCTCTTAGCTCTCAATCAGACTTCACCTTTCCACCTGATATCACAGTAAAGAACCAGTGTAACATCACAAGTATAATATAATCAAGTACATCTAGTGCTTACATAACAAGCTTCGTATGTCTTACTTGCATTTTCTAACCCCAAGTCCATGTTGTGCAACTTAAAAACACTCTGCATCACACAAATCACTCATGGAATTTGTGAAACATTAAATGACAAATACTTATGTGGTAACAAATCTGGCTCTTGCATTTAGAAAATCTTGGAAAATGCTCCTGCCACAATATGAAAGTACATAAAAATTACAGGACTTTCATCATCACCTGCCATACAATCACTAAATGTGGTGCTTGGTTGCAAACTGCAATGTTTTATCTGCAATAATTTTCAGTCTGTATGCAGATTTTAGATGATTTGCCAGCTGATTCTTTGACTGTAAAAGGCAAACAAAAACAAACTTTCACAGGAAAGCTTCATTTTGATAAAGAAGTATGGCATTAAGGATCCACTTGAATGTATTGGAAAAACAAAGCTTAGCCAAAAACCTGAAGTGGTGAAGGTAACAACAAACAAGAATATTGGTTACCATTTCAAAATAAAACACACACCTCTTGTGTCTGTTCTCTTCTGGGTGAGCACCCCAGCCTCGATAAATTTGAAGAAAGGCATTATTCCAGCAGGCTGTATTTTTAAATTATTAAGCACTATTTTCATGTATGGGCCATTTTCAAGTGCATCTAAAAGCAACACATATTTTAACAACCATGCTATGCACAGGTGCACATGGCATGCGATTTTTGTATGACAAGATGAGGGTGGTGTACCTACATCTGTTATAAGTAATTACTATGTTTGTGAAAATGCTACATCCAGTATGTCGTATGGCTTTTACATTTATTATGGTGTGCTGTTATGTATTTAGGTGCACTTGAAAACAGGCCAGCCCAAACGTAACAGTGATTAATAAAATACAAAGCTACAGCAAACGATTCATTCGCTTTCAAAGCTCCATGTTTACTACAGTATAACACATACAAATATAATTGATGCATGAATAAATGGTAAATCACACAATACATGTCCAAGAGGCAACTGAGTTCATTCCATACATTATGTAGTAACGTCAATGGTCATCACAGCAGCACTGATGTGTTCTCTGAGCTGCTGCTGTGTTCTTGGCAGTGGGGGTACATAAACATGGCCCTCAATGTACCCCCAAAGGGAAAAGTAACAAGCCATTATGTCAGGTGAGCTGTGTTGGTTAAGAGGGGGGGGGGGGGGGCAAGGGAACAAAGCCACATTGTCTTCATCAGTAGATCCAATCCATCAATGCAGATGTTCATTGTTTGGGTAATGAAGAACATCAATGCTCCAATGAGGAGGTACCTCGTCTTGTTGGAAAATAAAATTCTTGAAATCAACAGTCAGTTTTGGAAACAACCACAACTGCAACTTATCAAGGTAAGAGGTACACATCACAATCTTTTAACAGAAGGAAAACAGCTCACACACCTTTGTCTGTGACACAGCACAGAAAGCACTAACCTTTCGCGAATCTCATTCATGTACCATAATTTCATGAAGATTTTCAGTGCTTCATACTCTCACATGCTGGCAATTAACCCTTCTACATAAATACTTCATTTCTCAATAACAGTTTGGACACTTTGGAAAATCAGAATTTTGAAGACAAATGGTAGGTTGGTTGATTTGAGGGAGGAGACCAAACAGCGAGGACTTTGTCCCATCAGATGAGGGAAGGATGGGGAAGGAAGTTGGGATATGCCCATTCAAAGGAACCATCCCGACATTTGCCTGAACTGATTTAGGAAATCTTGGAAAACCTAAATCAGGATGGCCGGATGCTGGTTTCACCCTTTGTCCTCCTGAATGCAAGTCCAGTTCGCTAACCTCTGTGTCAGAAGACAAATGACTCATTTATACAATTTTAAAATACAGCTGGTGGAATATTGTCTTTCTTGTGTTTCTTGATAAACATTTCCTTCCTACTTACAAATATTTAGTGAGTAGTCATTGATACAATGCCACTCTAAAAATGGAAGTGTTGGAATTTTGTAACATCAGTGACTGGGTACTTGCAACAAGGCATAGCTCAATTAAACAATTAAAAGAAATCCTAATGTTAGATGTAGATGTAATGAGAAAGTACTTTTGCAAATGCAGACCTCAACCAAAAAGCACCAAAACAGAAGTTGCTTAAATAATAAACTTGCAAGAAGAAAACTTGACATACAGTTTGAAAACACTACTCATACTGAAAATAAAACACCAAAGTACCAGGGGTAGCCCTTGGCTGAACTCTATCTTTCAGAGAGTATGTAATAACAATTGAAAACAAGGAATATCATCTAAAAGCTATGCGAAAGAACCTGGGGAGCTTCAGCACCCAACCTGCAATCTTCTGCTCTGGGTCTTGTCTTCTCATTCACTGAATATTGTGCCCCAGACTGACTAAACAGCCCACATGAACAAAAAGTAGATGTCCAGGTAAATAATTCCATGAGAATGTTTGCTGGTGTCATCAAATCAACTCCTATAGAGTACTGAGCCACATTCCACTCTCTCACCTACAATTCATAAATGCTTTCACGAAGTGCAAAAGGTTGTGGACAATAAAAATCTACAGATCTATCAAAATATAGATAATACAAACCACAACCAACTCAGCTCTCTACAGCCACTATATATTAAAATGCACGTGGGCGCACACACACACACACACACACACACACACACACACACACACACACACACACACACCATAAAGAGTCATGTGGAAGATGAGTTCAGCCTTACAAATGCATCGAACAATGCCATGTATCACCCAAAAACCTAGATTTGAGGTACCACACAAAATAGAATTAAAATCCAACAAGGGAGATGTGCAACTTTTTTTGACACAAATGGGGCAAGCAGTTATCCCCACTTTTTGATTGCAGAGAACCACAAACCATCAGACACAACACACAAAGATGCCCCACAAGTTCACAGAATGGTAGACCAGATGATTTCCTGATGGCAGTCCCAAATGTCAATAAATTACATAAATCCCATGTATTTTTTTTCCAGTGTCTCAGGAAGCCATACAATAAATAAATAATAATAATTTGGGAAGTTTGTGATTTAATGACTTAAACATGGATTCATGATAAATTTTCACATTTGGAATTGGCACCTTTTTTAGCATGTTTAATGCCTTAAAGTCACACCATTTTTAAACTTTTTTCATCACATTTTTGCATAAAAAATCCTACGTCTAGTAATCACATACCTATAAACTGTAACTACAAATAAAATTTAATAGAATGTGGACAACAGTTGTGTAAATGACTCTGTCCATATATTAATCATTTGCGTGAATTATACACAAATACCATTTGACACTTTACTATTCAGCTGTAAAAATTCTATGTGACTATAATTTACAGGCTACTGCTTCTTTCCAAGAGAAGGAGAAATAAGTACTGTAATATGAAATGCAATGGAACACATAACGTGATGTTGACATCCACGTTAAGCTTCAGATGAACAGACTAGTGGGAAATGAGTGAACACACAGACATGATCATACAGATATGAGTTGTCAGAAATTACTGTTTCATGCTTCTTCCAACAGTTGTCATAATTCATGAATCTCTGTTGCCAATTCCTATCACTCACTTTGACTTTGATACAAAAAGAAGTATAAAAAGAAAAAGAAGTATTTTTATCATGTTTCTGAGAACATATATTTGTCTTTCATAAGAGATAAAATGCAATGGAAAATAAAATGACCCACATGAGCAAGGTATCACAGAACAAAGCTCTGTACAACACAGAAAAGGTATTAACGCTAACAAAGAGATAGAGGGGCTGGCCAGTACTTACCTCAGCTCAGTACAGCCGATAGATACACATAAAACAGAACCGAAAATTTACATTCCTAGCTTTCGGAACAAATGTTCCTTCATCAGGGCGGAGAGAGGGGAAAGAAAGGGAAGAAGGGAAAGGAGATTCAGTTACTCACAACCCAGGCTATGAAGCAACAGGGAAAGGAAAATAGGGAGGGTAGCAAGGATGGAGGCATGGTTGTCAGAGGGAAGCCAAAGATATTCTACTGTAAGTACTGTGCCAGCTTCAAACCAAAGAGGATGCATACAGAAGTGAAGAGGTATGTAGTATAAAGATAAACACAACTATGTAGGATGAAAAGATGCGTGAATGGCTAAAGAGGAAAGGGAAAGAGGAGAAGACTGAAGAGTAAATGGGAGTGAGGTTGTTTAACGTAGGTTCAGTCCAGGGGGATGGCGGGATGAAAGGATGTGTTGGAGTGCAAGTTCCCATCTCCGCAGTTCAGAGGGACTGGTGTTTGGTGGGAGAAGCCAAATGGCACATATGGTGTAGCAGGTTCCTAGGTCCCTAGAATTATGCTGGAGGGCATGCTCCGCTACTGGGTATTGGGCATCTCCTAGGCGGACAGTTCGTCTGTGTGCGTTCATGCGCTCAGCCAGTTTAGTTGTTGTCATGCCGATGTAAAAGGCTGTGCAGTGCGGGCATGTCAGTTGATAAATGACATGTGTAGTTTCACATGTGGCCCTGCCTTGAATTGTGTATGTTTTACCAGTAGCGGGGCTGGAGTAGGTGGTTGTGGGGGGATGCATGGGGCAGGTTTTGCAGCGGGGTCGGTTACAGGGGTAGGAACCGCTGGGTAGAGAAGGTAGTCTGGGAATATTGTAGGCAACTCTGGGTGGTGTGGGGAGAATTGAGGTTTAGGACTGAATTGGGACTAGTGATATGTGGCATTTGGCTGTGGTTATAGTTGAGATTTGGTCTGTGTGGGGTATGTGCTGGGATGGGGAGATTGAGTAGGGTGGCTAGGCTAGGTTTGTTGGCTATGAGAGGGGTTTGTTGAAGGTTCTGTTGTGGTTGGTGTTTGTGAGGGATAGGGAGAGGGATCCCACTTCTTAGGCGTTGTGGACAGTTTTTTCAGGTGGTGTGTGGCATGGAACTCAAGTTTGCAGCTGGGTTCTAGGATGATGTTCCTGAGTGTGTTCTCCAAGCAAGGGTTTGAGAGGTGAAGGACTTTGAAGAGAGATAGGAGCTGTTGGGAGTGGTGGTTACATGAAGTAGTGTAGAGATTCAGGACAAGTTGGGTAAGGGCTAAGGATTGAAGGTTCTGGAAGTCCAGGAGAGACTGGTGGAAGGAGGAATTGCACCCGGAGATGGGAACTTTTAAGGTAAGCCCTTTAGGGATAATTCCAAAGGTTAAGCAGGACCGGAGGAAAAGTATGTGGGATTGCAGTTTGGCTATGGTGAATGCATGTTTCCGGAATGACTGTAAATAATGTGGTATAGGATTAGGGTACATAGTGGGTAACTGGTGGGTAGGGAAATTAAATAACTGAAGTTGAAATAGTATTCATAAGAAGGAATAAAACGGGGAGGGAAGGACGAGAAAGAAAGAAATTGTGTTGGTAATGTTCAATACCAAAGGAAGACCACTAAATAAGAAAAATACGGAAAAAGTTGACCAGAATAAGCAAGTATGTCCAGATCAGGGGAAAAGGACACACGTTACTCAAAAACAGAGATAGCGAGTGGCGAAAAAAGATCGCGCGTGCCGCAAAAGCGATCGCGCGTGCCGCAAAAGCGATCGCGCGTGTCGCAAAAAAGATCGCGCGTGCCGCAAAAAAGATCGCGCGTGATGCAAAAAAGATCGCGAGTGCCGCAAAAAAGATCGCGGGTGGCGCAGAAATGTCCCAAAAAAATTTTCTTGTGGCAGAGAAAGATAGCCAATGCCACAAAAATATCGCCAGCAACAAGAAATCGACGGAAATGGATGATACTGGTAGGTGTGGAAGAGATTGTTGGCAGTGATTGTTGGCTGGGAAACAGCGCATAACGAACGTTAAAACTATGGAATGTTGAATAAATAAATCAATAAATAAAAAAAAGAGGACTATAAACGGAACAAGATAATAGGAGGAAGATGAAACTAGCACAGTTGGTGACGAAAATATGTATTTATGTATATATAAAACACTGAAGAAGAGAAAGTGTTAAGATGACAGACGTAAGTGATAGCTAACAAAAGGGACAAAACAATGAAGGATGTGGACCATATAGGTGATCTAAATGATTAATGGAAAATCTCATATAAAGATGTGAAACAAATACTAACAAAGAGATAGAGGGGCTGGTCAGTACTTACCTCAGCTCAGTACAGCCGATAGATACACATAAAACAGAACCGAAAATTTACATTCCTAGCTTTCGGAACAAATGTTCCTTCATCCGGGAGGAGAGAGGGGAAAGAAAGAGAAGAAGGGAAAGGAGATTCAGTTACTCACAACCCAGGCTATGAAGCAACAGGGAAGTGAAAATAGGGAGGGTAGCAAGGATGGAGGCATGGTTGTCAGAGGGAAGCCAAAGATATTCTACTGTAAGTACTGTGCCAGCTTCAAACCAAAGAGGATGCATACAGAAGTAAAGAGGTATATAGTATAAAGATAAACACAACTATGTAGGATGAAAAGATGCGTGAATGGCTAAAGAGGAAAGGGAAAGAGGAGAAGACTGAAGAGTAAATGGGAGTGAGGTTGTTTAACGTAGGTTCAGTCCAGGGGGATGGCGGGATGAAAGGATGTGTTGGAGTGCAAGTTCCCATCTCCGCAGTTCAGAGGGACTGGTGTTGGGTGGGAGAAGCCAAATGGCACATACGGTGTAGCAGGTTCCTAGGTCCCTAGAATTATGCTGGAGGGCATGCTCCGCTACTGGGTATTGGGCATCTCCTAGGCGGACAGTTCGTCTGTGTGCGTTCATGCGCTCAGCCAGTTTAGTTGTTGTCATGCCGATGTAAAAGGCTGTGCAGTGCGGGCATGTCAGTTGATAAATGACGTGTGTAGTTTCACATGTGGCCCTGCCTTGAATTGTGTATGTTTTACCAGTAGCGGGGCTGGAGTAGGTGGTTGTGGGGGGATGCATGGGGCAGGTTTTGCAGTGGGGTCGGTTACAGGGGTAGGAACCGCTGGGTAGAGAAGGTAGTCTGGGAATATTGTAGGGTTTAACAAGGATGTTACGGAGGTTAGGGGGGCGACGAAAGGCAACTCTGGGTGGTGTGGGGAGAATTTTGTCAAGGGATGATCTCATTTCAGGGGTTGAGTTGAGAAAGTCATATCCCTGGCGGAGTAATTTGTTGATGTTTTCGAGGCCAGGATAATATTGGGTGACAAAGGGGATGCTTCTGTGTGGTCTGGGGGTAGGAACATTGTTGTTGGACGGGGAGGAATGTATTGCTCGGGAGATCTGTTTGTGGACAAGGTCTGCAGGATAGTTGCGGGAGAGGAAAGCACTGGTCAGGTTATTGGTGTAATTGTTGAGGGATTCATCACTGGAGCAGATGCGTTTGCCACAAATACCTAGGCTGTAGGGAAGGGAGCGTTTGATGTGGAATGGATGGCAGCTATCGAAGTGAAGGTACTGTTGTTTGTTTGTGGGTTTGATATGGACAGAAGTGTGGATGTGAGCTTCAACAAGATAAAGGTCAACATCCAGGAAGGTGGCTTGGGTTTTGGAGAAGGACCAGGTGAAATTCAGATTCGAAAAGGAGTTGAGGTTATGGAGGAAATTAAGGAGTGTTTCTTCACCATGAGTCCAGACCACAAAGATGTCATCTATAAACCTATACCAGGCCAGGGGAAGCAGCTGTTGGGTCTTCAGGAAAGCCTCCTCCATGCGGCCCATGAAGAGGTTGGCATAGGACGGAGCCATCCTGGTTCCCATGGCCGTTCCCCTGATTTGTTTGTAGGTCTGGCCTTCAAAAGTGAAGTAGTTATGGGTGAGGATGAAGTTGGTAAGTGTGATAAGGAACGAGGTTTTTGGAAGATCTTCGGGTGGGCGTTGGGAGAGGTAGTGCTCAAGGGCAGAGAGACCATGGGTATGTGGGATGTTTGTGTAAAGGGATGTAGCATCTATGGTGACAAGAAAGGTTTCAGGTGGGAGAGGAGTGGGAATGGATTTGAGGCGTTCTAGGAAGTGGTTTGTGTCTTTGATGTAGGATGGGAGTCTGCGGGTGATAGGTTGGAGGTGCTGGTCTACCAGAGCTGAGATACGTTCGGTTGGGGCTTTGAAGCCTGCTACAATGGGACGGCCAGGATGGTTCTCTTTGTGGATTTTGGGTAATAGGTAGAAGGTAGGGGTACGTGGCTCAGGTGGAATGAGTAAGTCTATGGAAGCCGTTGTGAGGCCTTGTGAGGGACCTTGGATTTTTAGGATTTTTTGCAGCTCAGTCTGGATGGAGGGAATGGGATCCTGGGTAACAGCTTTGTAGGTTGAGGTGTCGGAGAGTTGACGCAGTCCTTCTGCCACATACTCCACACGGTCAAGTACGACAGTTGTGGAGCCTTTATCCGCCGGGAGGATGACAATAGAGCGGTATATTTTCAGCTCCTTAATGGCACGGGATTCAGCTGGGGTGATGTTGGGGGTTGTCGGGATGTTCTTCAAGAAGGACTGGGAGGCAACACTGGATGTGAGGAATTCCTGAAATGTCTGCAAGGGATGGTTTTGGGGGAGGGGAGGAGGATCCCTTTGGGAAGGCAGTCGGAACTGTTCTAGACAGGGTTCAACACTGGGTCTAGTATTTGGGGGCTGTGTTTGGGTAGTGAAGTGATATTTCCAGTTGAGGTTCCGGGTGAATGAGAGGAGATCTTTAACCAGGGCAGTGTGGTTGAATTTAGGCGTGGGGCTAAAGGTTAAGCCTTTTGATAGAACAGATGTCTCTGGAGGAGAGAGGGATCTGGATGAGAGGTTTAGGACTGAATTGGGACTAGTGATATGTGGCATTTGACTGTGGTTATAGTTGAGATTTGGTCTGTGTGGGGTATGTGCTGGGATGGGGAGATTGAGTAGGGTGGCTAGGCTAGGTTTGTTGGCTATGAGAGGGGTTTGTTGAAGGTTCTGTTGTGGTTGGTGTTTGTGAGGGATAGGGAGATGGATCCCACTTCTTAGGTGTTGTGGATAGTTTTTTCAGGTGGTGTGTGGCATGGAACTCAAGTTTGCAGCTGGCTTCTAGGATGATGTTCCTGAGTGTATTCTCCAAGCAAGGGTTTGAGAGGTGAAGGACTTTGAAGAGAGATAGGAGCTGTTGGGAGTGGTGGTTACATGAAGTAGTGTAGAGATTCAGGACAAGTTGGGTAAGGGCTAAGGATTGAAGGTTCTGGAAGTCCAGGAGAGACTGGTGGAAGGAGGAATTGCACCCGGAGATGAGAACTTTTAAGGTAAGCCCTTTAGGGATAATTCCAAAGGTTAAGCAGGACCGGAGGAAAAGTATGTGGGATTGCAGTTTGGCTATGGTGAATGCATGTTTCCGGAATGACTGTAAATAATGTGGTATAGGATTAGGGTACATAGTGGGTAACTGGTGGGTAGGGAAATTAAATAACTGAAGTTGAAATAGTATTCATAAGAAGGAATAAAACGGGGAGGGAAGGACGAGAAAGAAAGAAATTGTGTTGGTAATGTTCAATACCAAAGGAAGACCACTAAATAAGAAAAATACGGAAAAAGTTGACCAGAATAAGCAAGTATGTCCAGATCAGGGGAAAAGGACACACGTTACTCAAAAACAGAGATAGCGAGTGGCGAAAAAAGATCGCGCGTGCCGCAAAAGCGATCGCGCGTGCCGCAAAAGCGATCGCGCGTGCCGCAAAAGCGATCGCGCGTGTCGCAAAAAAGATCGCGCGTGCCGCAAAAAAGATCGCGCGTGATACAAAAAAGATCGCGAATGCCGCAAAAAAGATCGCGGGTTGCGCAGAAATGTCCCAAAAAAATTTTCTTGTGGCAGAGAAAGATAGCCAATGCCACAAAAATATCGCCAGCAACAAGAAATCGACGGAAATGGATGATACTGGTAGGTGTGGAAGAGATTGTTGGCAGTGATTGTTGGCTGGGAAACAGCGCATAACGAACGTTAAAACTATGGAATGTTGAATAAATAAATCAATAAATAAAAAAAAGAGGACTATAAACGGAACAAGATAATAGGAGGAAGATGAAACTAGCACAGTTGGTGACGAAAATATGTATTTATGTATATATAAAACACTGAAGAAGAGAAAGTGTTAAGATGACAGACGTAAGTGATAGCTAACAAAAGGGACAAAACAATGAAGGATGTGGACCATATAGGTGATCTAAATGATTAATGGAAAATCTCATATAAAGATGTGAAACAAATACTAACAAAGAGATAGAGGGGCTGGTCAGTACTTACCTCAGCTCAGTACAGCCGATAGATACACATAAAACAGAACCGAAAATTTACATTCCTAGCTTTCGGAACAAATGTTCCTTCATCCGGGAGGAGAGAGGGGAAAGAAAGGGAAGAAGGGAAAGGAGATTCAGTTACTCACAACCCAGGCTATGAAGCAACAGGGAAAGGAAAATAGGGAGGGTAGCAAGGATGGAGGCATGGTTGTCAGAGGGAAGCCAAAGATATTCTACTGTAAGTACTGTGCCAGCTTCAAACCAAAGAGGATGCATACAGAAGTAAAGAGGTATATAGTATAAAGATAAACACAACTATGTAGGATGAAAAGATGCGTGAATGGCTAAAGAGGAAAGGGAAAGAGGAGAAGACTGAAGAGTAAATGGGAGTGAGGTTGTTTAACGTAGGTTCAGTCCAGGGGGATGGCGGGATGAAAGGATGTGTTGGAGTGCAAGTTCCCATCTCCGCAGTTCAGAGGGACTGGTGTTGGGTGGGAGAAGCCAAATGGCACATACGGTGTAGCAGGTTCCTAGGTCCCTAGAATTATGCTGGAGGGCATGCTCCGCTACTGGGTATTGGGCATCTCCTAGGCGGACAGTTCGTCTGTGTGCGTTCATGCGCTCAGCCAGTTTAGTTGTTGTCATGCCGATGTAAAAGGCTGTGCAGTGCGGGCATGTCAGTTGATAAATGACTTGTGTAGTTTCACATGTGGCCCTGCCTTGAATTGTGTATGTTTTACCAGTAGCGGGGCTGGAGTAGGTGGTTGTGGGGGGATGCATGGGGCAGGTTTTGCAGCGGGGTCGGTTACAGGGGTAGGAACCGCTGGGTAGAGAAGGTAGTCTGGGAATATTGTAGGGTTTAACAAGGATGTTACGGAGGTCAGGGGGGCGAAGAAAGGCAACTCTGGGTGGTGTGGGGAGAATTTTGTCAAGGGATGATCTCATTTCAGGGGTTGACTTGAGAAAGTCATATCCCTGGCGGAGTAATTTGTTGATGTTTTCGAGGCCAGGATAATATTGGGTGACAAAGGGGATGCTTCTGTGTGGTCTGGGGGTAGGAACATTGTTGTTGGACGGGGAGGAATGTATTGCTCGGGAGATCTGTTTGTGGACAAGGTCTGCAGGATAGTTGCGGGAGAGGAAAGCACTGGTCAGGTTATTGGTGTAATTGTAGAGGGATTCATCACTGGAGCAGATGCGTTTGCCACAAATACCTAGGCTGTAGGGAAGGGAGCGTTTGATGTGGAATGGATGGCAGCTATCGAAGTGAAGGTACTGTTGTTTGTTTGTGGGTTTGATATGGACAGAGGTGTGGATGTGAGCTTCAACAAGATAAAGGTCAACATCCAGGAAGGTGGCTTGGGTTTTGGAGAAGGACCAGGTGAAATTCAGATTCGAAAAGGAGTTGAGGTTATGGAGGAAATTAAGGAGTGTTTCTTCACCATGAGTCCAGACCACAAAGATGTCATCTATAAACCTATACCAGGCCAGGGGAAGCAGCTGTTGGGTCTTCAGGAAAGCCTCCTCCATGCGGCCCATGAAGAGGTTGGCATAGGACGGAGCCATCCTGGTTCCCATGGCCGTTCCCCTGATTTGTTTGTAGGTCTGGCCTTCAAAAGCGAAGTAGTTGTGGGTGAGGATGAAGTTGGTAAGTGTGATAAGGAACGAGGTTTTTGGAAGATCTTCGGGTGGGCGTTGGGAGAGGTAGTGCTCAAGGGCAGAGAGACCATGGGTATGTGGGATGTTTGTGTAAAGGGATGTAGCATCTATGGTGACAAGAAAGGTTTCAGGTGGGAGAGGAGTGGGAATGGATTTGAGGCGTTCTAGGAAGTGGTTTGTGTCTTTGATGTAGGATGGGAGTCTGCGGGTGATAGGTTGGAGGTGCTGGTCTACCAGAGCTGAGATACGTTCGGTTGGGGCTTTGAAGCCTGCTACAATGGGACGGCCAGGATGGTTCTCTTTGTGGATTTTGGGTAATAGGTAGAAGGTAGGGGTACGTGGCTCAGGTGGAATGAGTAAGTCTATGGAAGCCGTTGTGAGGCCTTGTGAGGGACCTTGGATTTTTAGGATTTTTTGCAGCTCAGTCTGGATGGAGGGAATGGGATCCTGGGTAACAGCTTTGTAGGTTGAGGTGTCGGAGAGTTGACGCAGTCCTTCTGCCACATACTCCACACGGTCAAGTACGACAGTTGTGGAGCCTTTATCCGCCGGGAGGATGACAATAGAGCGGTATATTTTCAGCTCCTTAATGGCACGGGATTCAGCTGGGGTGATGTTGGGGGTTGTCGGGATGTTCTTCAAGAAGGACTGGGAGGCAACACTGGATGTGAGGAATTCCTGAAATGTCTGCAAGGGATGGTTTTGGGGGAGGGGAGGAGGATCCCTTTGGGAAGGCAGTCGGAACTGTTCTAGACAGGGTTCAACACTGGGTCTAGTATTTGGGGGCTGTGTTTGGGTAGTGAAGTGATATTTCCAGTTGAGGTTCCGGGTGAATGAGAGGAGATCTTTAACCAGGGCAGTGTGGTTGAATTTAGGCGTGGGGCTAAAGGTTAAGCCTTTTGATAGAACAGATGTCTCTGGAGGAGAGAGGGATCTGGATGAGAGGTTTAGGACTGAATTGGGACTAGTGATATGTGGCATTTGACTGTGGTTATAGTTGAGATTTGGTCTGTGTGGGGTATGTGCTGGGATGGGGAGATTGAGTAGGGTGGCTAGGCTAGGTTTGTTGGCTATGAGAGGGGTTTGTTGAAGGTTCTGTTGTGGTTGGTGTTTGTGAGGGATAGGGAGATGGATCCCACTTCTTAGGTGTTGTGGATAGTTTTTTCAGGTGGTGTGTGGCATGGAACTCAAGTTTGCAGCTGGCTTCTAGGATGATGTTCCTGAGTGTATTCTCCAAGCAAGGGTTTGAGAGGTGAAGGACTTTGAAGAGAGATAGGAGCTGTTGGGAGTGGTGGTTACATGAAGTAGTGTAGAGATTCAGGACAAGTTGGGTAAGGGCTAAGGATTGAAGGTTCTGGAAGTTCAGGAGAGACTGGTGGAAGGAGGAATTGCACCCGGAGATGGGAACTTTTAAGGTAAGCCCTTTAGGGATAATTCCAAAGGTTAAGCAGGACCGGAGGAAAAGTATGTGGGATTGCAGTTTGGCTATGGTGAATGCATGTTTCCGGAATGACTGTAAATAATGTGGTATAGGATTAGGGTACATAGTGGGTAACTGGTGGGTAGGGAAATTAAATAACTGAAGTTGAAATAGTATTCATAAGAAGGAATAAAACGGGGAGGGAAGGACGAGAAAGAAAGAAATTGTGTTGGTAATGTTCAATACCAAAGGAAGACCACTAAATAAGAAAAATACGGAAAAAGTTGACCAGAATAAGCAAGTATGTCCAGATCAGGGGAAAAGGACACACGTTACTCAAAAACAGAGATAGCGAGTGGCGAAAAAAGATCGCGCGTGCCGCAAAAGCGATCGCGCGTGCCGCAAAAGCGATCGCGCGTGCCGCAAAAGCGATCGCGCGTGTCGCAAAAAAGATGGCGCGTGATGCAAAAAAGATCGCGAGTGCCGCAAAAAAGATCGCGGGTGGCGCAGAAACGTCCCAAAAAAATTTTCTTGTGGCAGAGAAAGATAGCCAATGCCACAAAAATATCGCCAGCAACAAGAAATCGACGGAAATGGATGATACTGGTAGGTGTGGAAGAGATTGTTGGCAGTGATTGTTGGCTGGGAAACAGCGCATAACGAACGTTAATACTATGGAATGTTGAATAAATAAATCAATAAATAAAAATAGAGGACTATAAACGGAACAAGATAATAGGAGGAAGATGAAACTAGCACAGTTGGTGACGAAAATATGTATTTATGTATATATAAAACACTGAAGAAGAGAAAGTGTTAAGATGACAGACGTAAGTGATAGCTAACAAAAGGGACAAAACAATGAAGGATGTGGACCATATAGGTGATCTAAATGATTAATGGAAAATCTCATATAAAGATGTGAAACAAATACTAACAAAGAGATAGAGGGGCTGGTCAGTACTTACCTCAGCTCAGTACAGCCGATAGATACACATAAAACAGAACCGAAAATTTACATTCCTAGCTTTCGGAACAAATGTTCCTTCATCCGGGAGGAGAGAGGGGAAAGAAAGGGAAGAAGGGAAAGGAGATTCAGTTACGCACAACCCAGGCTATGAAGCAACAGGGAAAGGAAAATAGGGAGGGTAGCAAGGATGGAGGCATGGTTGTCAGAGGGAAGCCAAAGATATTCTACTGTAAGTACTGTGCCAGCTTCAAACCAAAGAGGATGCATACAGAAGTAAAGAGGTATATAGTATAAAGATAAACACAACTATGTAGGATGAAAAGATACGTGAATGGCTAAAGAGGAAAGGGAAAGAGGAGAAGACTGAAGAGTAAATGGGAGTGAGGTTGTTTAACGTAGGTTCAGTCCAGGGGGATGGCGGGATGAAAGGATGTGTTGGAGTGCAAGTTCCCATCTCCGCAGTTCAGAGGGACTGGTGTTGGGTGGGAGAAGCCAAATGGCACATACGGTGTAGCAGGTTCCTAGGTCCCTAGAATTATGCTGGAGGGCATGCTCCGCTACTGGGTATTGGGCATCTCCTAGGCGGACAGTTCGTCTGTGTGCGTTCATGCGCTCAGCCAGTTTAGTTGTTGTCATGCCGATGTAAAAGGCTGTGCAGTGCAGGCATGTCAGTTGATAAATGACATGTGTAGTTTCACACGTGGCCCTGCCTTGAATTGTGTACGTTTTACCAGTAGCGGGGCTGGAGTAGGTGGTTGTGGGGGGATGCATGGGGCAGGTTTTGCAGCGGGGTCGGTTACAGGGGTAGGAACCGCTGGGTAGAGAAGGTAGTCTGGGAATATTGTAGGGTTTAACAATGATGTTACGGAGGTTAGGGGGGCGAAGAAAGGCAACTCTGGGTGGTGTGGGGAGAATTTTGTCAAGGGATGATCTCATTTCAGGGGTTGACTTGAGAAAGTCATATCCCTGGCGGAGTAATTTGTTGATGTTTTCGAGGCCAGGATAATATTGGGTGACAAAGGGGATGCTTCTGTGTGGTCTGGGGGTAGGAACATTGTTGTTGGACGGGGAGGAATGTATTGCTCGGGAGATCTGTTTGTGGACAAGGTCTGCAGGATAGTTGCGGGAGAGGAAAGCACTGGTCAGGTTATTGGTGTAATTGTTGAGGGATTCATCACTGGAGCAGATGCGTTTGCCACAAATACCTAGGCTGTAGGGAAGGGAGCGTTTGATGTGGAATGGTTGGCAGCTATCGAAGTGAAGGTACTGTTGTTTGTTTGTGGGTTTGATATGGACAGAGGTGTGGATGTGAGCTTCAACAAGATGAAGGTCAACATCCAGGAAGGTGGCTTGGGTTTTGGAGAAGGACCAGGTGAAATTCAGATTCGAAAAGGAGTTGAGGTTATGGAGGAAATTAAGGAGTGTTTCTTCACCATGAGACCAGACCACAAAGATGTCATCTATAAACCTATACCAGGCCAGGGGAAGCAGCTGTTGGGTCTTCAGGAAAGCCTCCTCCATGCGGCCCATGAAGAGGTTGGCATAGGAAGGAGCCATCCTGGTTCCCATGGCCGTTCCCCTGATTTGTTTGTAGGTCTGGCCTTCAAAAGTGAAGTAGTTATGGGTGAGGATGAAGTTGGTAAGTGTGATAAGGAACGAGGTTTTTGGAAGATCTTCGGGTGGGCGTTGGGAGAGGTAGTGCTCACTAGTCCCAATTCAGTCCTAAACCTCTCATCCAGATCCCTCTCTCCTCCAGAGACATCTGTTCTATCAAAAGGCTTAACCTTTAGCCCCACGCCTAAATTCAACCACACTGCCCTGGTTAAAGATCTCCTCTCATTCACCCGGAACCTCAACTGGAAATATCACTTCACTACCCAAACACAGCCCCCAAATACTAGACCCAGTGTTGAACCCTGTCTAGAACAGTTCCGACTGCCTTCCCAAAGGGATCCTCCTCCCCTCCCCCAAAACCATCCCTTGCAGACATTTCAGGAATTCCTCACATCCAGTGTTGCCTCCCAGTCCTTCTTGAAGAACATCCCGACAACCCCCAACATCACCCCAGCTGAATCCCGTGCCATTAAGGAGCTGAAAATATACCGCTCTATTGTCATCCTCCCGGCGGATAAAGGCTCCACAACTGTCGTACTTGACCGTGTGGAGTATGTGGCAGAAGGACTGCGTCAACTCTCCGACACCTCAACCTACAAAGCTGTTACCCAGGATCCCATTCCCTCCATCCAGACTGAGCTGCAAAAAATCCTAAAAATCCAAGGTCCCTCACAAGGCCTCACAACGGCTTCCATAGACTTACTCATTCCACCTGAGCCACGTACCCCTACCTTCTACCTATTACCCAAAATCCACAAAGAGAACCATCCTGGCCGTCCCATTGTAGCAGGCTTCAAAGCCCCAACCGAACGTATCTCAGCTCTGGTAGACCAGCACCTCCAACCTATCACCCGCAGACTCCCATCCTACATCAAAGACACAAACCACTTCCTAGAACGCCTCAAATCCATTCCCACTCCTCTCCCACCTGAAACCTTTCTTGTCACCATAGATGCTACATCCCTTTACACACACATCCCACATACCCATGGTCTCTCTGCCCTTGAGCACTACCTCTCCCAACGCCCACCCGAAGATCTTCCAAAAACCTCGTTCCTTATCACACTTACCAACTTCATCCTCACCCATAACTACTTCACTTTTGAAGGCCAGACCTACAAACAAATCAGGGGAACGGCCATGGGAACCAGGATGGCTCCGTCCTATGCCAACCTCTTCATGGGCCGCATGGAGGAGGCTTTCCTGAAGACCCAACAGCTGCTTCCCCTGGCCTGGTATAGGTTTATAGATGACATCTTTGTGGTCTGGACTCATGGTGAAGAAACACTCCTTAATTTCCTCCATAACCTCAACTCCTTTTCGAATCTGAATTTCACCTGGTCCTTCTCCAAAACCCAAGCCACCTTCCTGGATGTTGACCTTCATCTTGTTGAAGCTCACATCCACACCTCTGTCCATATCAAACCCACAAACAAACAACAGTACCTTCACTTCGATAGCTGCCAACCATTCCACATCAAACGCTCCCTTCCCTACAGCCTAGGTATTTGTGGCAAACGCATCTGCTCCAGTGATGAATCCCTCAACAATTACACCAATAACCTGACCAGTGCTTTCCTCTCCCGCAACTATCCTGCAGACCTTGTCCACAAACAGATCTCCCGAGCAATACATTCCTCCCCGTCCAACAACAATGTTCCTACCCCCAGACGACACAGAAGCATCCCCCTTGTCACCCAATATTATCCTGGCCTCGAAAACATCAACAAATTACTCCGCCAGGGATATGACTTTCTCAAGTCAACCCCTGAAATGAGATCATCCCTTGACAAAATTCTCCCCACACCACCCAGAGTTGCCTTTCATCGCCCCCCTAACCTCCGTAACATCCTTGTTAAACCCTACAATATTCCCAGACTACCTTCTC
The DNA here is from genome assembly GCF_023864275.1 of Schistocerca cancellata. Lineage (NCBI taxonomy): Eukaryota > Metazoa > Arthropoda > Insecta > Orthoptera > Acrididae > Schistocerca > Schistocerca cancellata. Next base: position 595,494,650 of record NC_064631.1, on the reverse strand, counting down.
TACCCAGCGGTTCCTACCCCTGTAACCGACCCCGCTGCAAAACCTGCCCCATGCATCCCCCCACAACCACCTACTCCAGCCCCGCTACTGGTAAAACATACACAATTCAAGGCAGGGCCACGTGTGAAACTACACATGTCATTTATCAACTGACATGCCTGCACTGCACAGCCTTTTACATCGGCATGACAACAACTAAACTGGCTGAGCGCATGAACGGACACAGACGAACTGTCCGCCTAGGAGATGCCCAATACCCAGTAGCGGAGCATGCCCTCCAGCATAATTCTAGGGACCTAGGAACCTGCTACACCGTATGTGCCTAATTTGGCTTCTCCCACCCAACACCAGTCCCTCTGAACTGCAGAGATGGGAACTTGCACTCCAACACATCCTTTCATCCCGCCATCCCCCTGGACTGAACCTACGTTAAACAACCTCACTCCCATTTACTCTTCAGTCTTCTCCTCTTTCCCTTTCCTCTTTAGCCATTCACGTATCTTTTCATCCTACATAGTTGTGTTTATCTTTATACTATATACCTCTTTACTTCTGTATGCATCCTCTTTGGTTTGAAGCTGGCACAGTACTTACAGTAGAATATCTTTGGCTTCCCTCTGACAACCATGCCTCCATCCTTGCTACCCTCCCTATTTTCCTTTCCCTGTTGCTTCATAGCCTGGGTTGTGCGTAACTGAATCTCCTTTCCCTTCTTCCCTTTCTTTCCCCTCTCTCCTCCCTGATGAAGGAACATTTGTTCCGAAAGCTAGGAACGTAAATTTTCGGTTCTGTTTTATGTGTATCTATCGGCTGTACTGAGCTGAGGTAAGTACTGGCCAGCCCCTCTATCTCTTTGTTAGTATTTGTTTCACATCTTTATATGAGATTTTCCATTAATCATTTAAAAGGTATTAATGAACTATTATTCACCATTCAGTAACTGGGAAGAATTTCGTGCGTCTGGTGAATGAAAACATTGCAAAAAACTTAAGGCAGCAATGAGAAATTAACCAAATATATATACATACCAGCCAAATAGTTCCAGTATACTTCAGATAAGCAGGATTTTCTTTTTCAACATCCTTTTCTTTAGCGTGATAAAGTGTGGCCAAAGGAACATATCTAGGTGCTTTCGAGCCATCAAAGAGCCCACGTTTAGCTTTTATTAAATCAACATTAACACTGGGAGGTTCGTCAGGAAAATCCAGTAATTGAGGACTGAAAAGTACAAAACAGTTTGTTTCTGTACACATTGTTGAGGAGATACTGTACAAATTGTTGAGGAGATACTGAGTAATTACAATCAACCAAAATTAAATTTGATGAACATTATATCATAATCTGAAATCTGTTTGCCAGGTGGCATCAGATGCACAAAAAAGCTGACATGTAGACTTTAAGAGGAGTACCTTAGTCTAGTAAATGAAAAAGCACAGGGCAGAAACATTAATTTATAGTCAAAATCCACATCTGTCCCAATAAATGTTTTGTCAGTTTAAAATCTGGTTTTGAAGTCTCTGTCTTACTATAATAAAATCTATTAAAAATGTCCCAGGTCTCTTCCATGTATACTTTCAAGATCAATGAACTAAGTGACCACAATAATGAAATGTGCTCTGTGTGAAATTCACCAGGCGGATTCTGCTTTCATTCCTCTACCACAGTTCACGTTCTCCTAATATACATTTTTTTCTCTTATTTTCCTCCAGTTGAATTCCAGTCTCCTATCACAATGAAATTTTCATCTACCTTAACCATCTCAACTACTTCTTTTATCTCTTTCAATCTATTCACCAACAGCTTCGCCAGAAAGCATATACAATTCTTTTTGTTGGTCTTGGCTACAGTAATGCGTTTACTATGCTGTGCACAGCAGTTGACCTACACAACTACTTTCTTATTCATTATCAGACTTACTGCTGTATTACTCTTATTTAATTTTGTCTTACCCTGTAATCAACCAACCTACCAGAAACCCTGTTCTTCCTGCCACCACACCTCACTAATTCCTACCACAACACTCTCCAAGCTATTCATCCTTCTGTATAAGTTCCATAACCTATCTGTGACAAAACTTCAAAATGCCATGACTGCTTTAGTACAGCATTTAATCAAATTACCAGTTTCAGCAAACTATGTTGCCAGCTTCGGATCTTATGCACTACACTTCAAAGAACCACATCCACGTGTACAATAATTTGTGTCGCATAATAAATAGGCATGCCAAGAATATGCATGGCGTACTACATCGGCATCTCAAAAGTAAAACGATCATTGTATAATAATGTCATGACAGTGCACCAAACATACATGCTCACACTCCCTTAAAAGCTGCAGTGGGTTGTATGCGGTTTTAATGTGATCATGAGCAAGTATATTTGGTGCACTATGTATGATATGCTACTAAAGCATACGATCTGAAGATGGCAACATTGTTTGCTGAAACTGATTAATCAGAATAAATGCTCTACTAAAGCGATTGTGGCATTTATGAAGTTTGTTATTTCCATTTTCATATCAATTCAGATCACCACCAGAGTGGAATGATGTCAAGCACATACAACAGAGTGGAATGATGTCAAGCACATACAATACATTCCATGTTGCAGCCTGTAAAATGGCAAAACCTATTCCTCCCTCCTCCCCAAGAAAGTAACAAATGGTTCCAAAAACTGTGAAAGTGTATGTATTTTTATGTATGTCAATCAGCATTACTAAAATTTTATATCCTGAAGTATGTACTGGCCAGAAATTCTGCCTCATAATTTAATAGTTTCCTCAAGTGAATTTTCCTTTTGATACAATTAAAGATTTGTTTTTCATGATGATACCCCCTCCTGAGTAGTCTCCATGCAGAGGTCCAAATGGTTGACTATTTTATGCCTGGAGAATATTTTACCCATGAGCAGAGTTGCAGGTTCTTGGGAACAAAAAGGTATGTAGGTTTCCCTTGATTTCAGCTGTTGACAGTACCAAAAATGCAAGGCTATGCTGGCTGATGTTAAGAGGGCAGATCAGTTACTCACCCAGACTGTTGCCCCTTCAACTGCTTTAGAGCCTGCTCCACCTCTTCAGAAACTGTGTGTTTACCATAAGTTATTTAAACATTCAATACACTCGGGGAAGCTGAACTTCCACATAACTGAGTAAGCTAACAGCTAGTTCACAGCCAACAGCTTAACACTTAATCTTGCTAAAACTCGTATTATGCAATCCCAAACAAATAATGATGATTTACAGGTATCATAAGTTGGGGTCAACTTACATAAACTGGGAGAGGTTACATGTGTGACGTTTCATGGCATCCAGATGGATAACAAATTGAGATGGCACCATGACATTGATAAGTTTAGCAAAAACTTCGATTATGTTTGCTTTGTACTTAGAAATTTCTCTCATTGTGTTGATCTGCAGGCAGGACTGCCTGCATACTATCATATTTTCATTGAATATGGTCTTATAACATAATCTTCTGGGGCAGTGCAACTCTTGAGTTTTACATGGTTCCTGCAAGGTAGAAGAAGTATGGGCCCAATTCAGTTCTAGTAAAAATGGTGTCGGGACAGCAGAAAGTACTTCATGTTCTACGTTTTGCGCAATGCGGGTCAGTAATAACTGTTCAGTGTGACTTTCATACTAGGTATGGTGTGGATCCTCCTACAGTGTAGAGCATTAGATGATGGCATGAATAATGCCGAGAAGTAGGTCGTTTGTGTAAAGGCAAATCGCCGGGCCTCCCCAAGTATCTGATGATGTCAAACGCATCCACCATAGTTTCACACGGAGTCCACAGAAATCCATTTGCATATCAACAGCTCAACTGATTCGAACAACTTCATTTACCATCAGGATAAGGCACCTCCACACTGGCATCTGGAAGTGCAGGAATTTTTAAATCAAAGGATTACTGAATGATGGATCAGTCACACTGGACCAAATGATTCAGCCTTACATTACTGGCCTCCAAGATCACCGGACCTGACTGTATGTGATTATTTCTTGTGGAGGTTTTTAAAAGACTCTGTTTAGTGCCCCCTTTACCATGAGCTATCAATGAACTGAGACACTGCATAACAGCAGCTGTGGAAGCTGTAATTCAAGACCTGCTTGCGCTAGTGTGGAAACAATTTGAATACTGCAATGACATATGCTGTACATCTCATTGGGGGCATAGTGAACACCTATGAAAAGGTACAAAAAAAAAACCTCTGGGTTTCCCATTCGTCAAAAAACAAAATTTATTGTATGTTTCTAATAGTTTCAGAAATATAGACGTGCCAAATTGGATGATTCTTTTTTATACACCCTGTATTTATTCTGCAGATGCAGTTGATAACCAGATATCTTGCAGAAGCTTCTCCCTAGCCAATATTCTGAAGAAAATGTCTTTAACAGCTTGCCAGCAGACATCAGGCAGCAGCATGAACATTCTTAAATGTTCTAACATAAAATAAACGAATACCTCATTAGCCACTCCTACAATTCATCACAATAAAACATTGGAAAATATCAGATGGAAAACGACAACTGAAATGGATAGATTACTACACACCACACAGAGAAGACACTGAATGGAAGACAAACACATTGAAAGAAGACTGCTAGATATTATCAGCTACTGAACTAAGTCCTTCGTCAAATATAGACAAAACACACACATATTATTCACACACAGCTACTGAACTAAGTCCTTCATCAAATATAGACAAAACACACACATATTATTCTCACATTATAGTGGTACATAGTGCTCTCATGGGCAGAATCTCTACCCTTGTGGAACAACACCTTCAGCCTATTAGCCATAACCAACTTTACTGTATACAACAGTTAATCATTCCCTCTATAAACTCTACACAGTTCCTGTTCCTTTATGAAACAACACCCTGCTTGTCACTGTCAATACCACCTCCCTCTACACTAACATTCCCAACGCACATGGTCTTACCACCACTGAACACTACTTTTCCCAACACCCACCTGATTCCAAACATGTAACCTCCTTCCTGGTCACCATGACCATCTCTATACTCACCCAACCGAGCAAGGTGGCGCAGTGGTTAGCACACTGGACTCGCATTCGGGAGGACGACGGTTCAATCCTGTCTCCGGCCATCCTGATTTAGGTTTTCCGTGATTTCACTAAATCGCTTCAGGCAAATGCCGGGATGGTTCCTTTGAAAGGGCACGGCCGATTTCCTTCCCCATCCTTCCCTCACCCGAGCTTGCGCTCCGTCTCTAATGACCTCGTTGTCGACGGGACGTTAAACACTAATCTCCTCCTCCTCCTCCTCCTCCTCCTATACTCACCCACATTTACTTCTCCTTTAAAGACATCACCTAAAAAGGGCAAATCCATGGTACAGCAATGGACACCTGCATGGTACCATACTATACCAACCCACTCATAGTTCATCTATGAGGAATTCTTCCTAGCCTCCCAAAATCCCAGAGCCTCACTTAGTTCAAACACACTCATTACATTTTCATAACCTCGAAGAAGGGTGAGGTTACTCTATGCACATGCCTCCAGAACCTCAACAACTTCACCCTCATTTGCTCATCTGGTACTCCTCAGCCCAACAATCCACCTTCCTCAACCTTGAGCTCCACCATATGGGATGACTACTTCAGTATCTCTGTCCGCATCCAATATACCAACCACCAACAAGACCTCCACTTTGACAGCTGCCGCTCATTCTACATCAATGCCTCCCTTCCATACAGCCTAGTCACCAATCTTCAATGATGAGTAATCCAGAAACAGGCCTCTCAAGCCTTGTCTGCCCAGTCCTTGCCACATACCCACTGACCTGCCACAAAGGACTGCCCTCCCTGTGACTCGGTATCAACTAGGACTGGAGCAGCTCAATCATGTTTTACACCAGGCTTTCAACTACACTCCTGGAAATTGAAATAAGAACACCGTGAATTCATTGTCCCAGGAAGGGGAAACTTTATTGACACATTCCTGGGGTCAGATACATCACATGATCACACTGACAGAACCAGAGGCACATAGACACAGGCAACAGAGCATGCACAATGTCGGCACTAGTACAGTGTACATCCACCTTTCGCAGCAATGCAGGCTGCTATTCTCCCATGGAGACGATCGTAGAGATGCTGGATGTAGTCCTGTGGAACGGCTTGCCATGCCATTTCCACCTGGCGCCTCAGTTGGACCAGCATTCGTGCTGGACGTGCAGACCGCGTGAGACGACGCTTCATCCAGTCCCAAACATGCTCAATGGGGGACAGATTCAGAGATCTTGCTGGCCAGGGTAGTTGACTTACACCTTCTAGACCACGTTGGGTGGCACGGGATACATGCGGACGTGCATTGTCCTGTTGGAACAGCAAGTTCCCTTGCCAGTCTAGGAATGGTAGAACGATGGGTTCGATGACGGTTTGGATGTACCGTGCACTATTCAGTGTCCCCTCGAAGATCACCAGTGGTGTACGGCCAGTGTAGGAGATCGCTCCCCACACCATGATGCCGGGTGTTGGCCCTGTGTGCCTCGGTCGTATGCAGTCCTGATTGTGGCGCTCACCTGCACGGCGCCAAACACGCATACAACCATCATTGGCACCAAGGCAGAAGCGACTCTCATCGCTGAAGACGACACGTCTCCATTCGTCCCTCTATTCATGCCTGTCGCGACACCACTGGAGGCGGGCTGCACGATGTTGGGGCGTGAGCGGAAGACGGCCTAACAGTGTGCGGGACCGTAGCCCAGCTTCATGGAGACGGTTGCGAATGGTCCTCGCCGATACCCCAGGAGCAACAGTGTCCCTAATTTGCTGGGAAGTGGCGGTGCGGTCCCCTACGGCACTGTGTAGGATCCTACGGTCTTGGCGTGCATCCGTGCGTCGCTGCGGTCCGATCCCAGGTCGACGGGCACGTGCACCTTCCGCCGACCACTGGCGACAACATCGATGTACTGTGGAGACCTCACACCCCACGTGTTGAGCAATTCGGCGGTACGTCCACCCGGCCTCCCGCATGCCCACTATACGCCCTCGCTTAAAGTTCATCAACTGCACATACGGTTCACGTCCATGCTGTCGCGGCATGCTACCAGTGTTAAAGACTGCGATGGAGCTCCGTATGCCACAGCAAACTGGCTGACACTGACGGCAGCGGTGCACAAATGCTGCGCAGCTAGCGCCATTCGACGGCCAACACCGCGGTTCCTGGTGTGTCCGCTGTGCCGTGCGTGTGATCATTGCTTGTACAACCCTCTCGCAGTGTCCGAAGCAAGTATGGTGGGTCTGACACACCGGTGTCAATGTGTTCTTTTTTCCATTTCCAGGAGTGTATGTCTTGTCATCTATGCCTACATCTGCACCCATACTCCACAAGCCACCTCATGGTGTGTGGTGCAGGGTACTTCACATACCACTGTCACTTTCCCCTTTCCAGTCCCAGCCACAAACAGTTTGTGGGAAGAACAACTGCTGGTAAGACTATGTGGGCTTGAATTTCTCCAATTTTATGTTCATGGTTATCTTGTGAGATAGCAACATATTTGTTGACTCTTATAGAAACACATGCTCTCAGAACTTTTAACGACAAACCACACTGCACCACGAAATGAGAAGTATCCTCCCCACACCTTCCACACTGGCATTCTGCTTGCCATCCATGCTATTCAATACTCTTGTCCTTATTCCACCCCTGCTCCTAACCCTTGGCCTGTGGTTTTCACCCATTTAATAGACACAGATGTGCATCATGTAAAAGGCAGGGCCACCTGTGAAAGCAGCCATGTGGTCTACCAACTTAGCTGCACGTACATGGTTGCCACAAGTTTCCCCAAGTGAAATTCCCTGATATTTCCCTGATTTCCAGATAAGTTTTACCATTTCTCTCTGGCAAATTTTGAGATCTCAAGAGTGAGTAAAGGCATAAGTTGACAAAAAATGTAGGGGCTTCAGATCTCAAGGGTGTGTAAAGACATAAGTTGACAAAAAAATGTAGGGACTTCTGTACTTCTAAACATGTGAGCAAAAATTTTAAGTGCTAACATCAACATCTTTTGTAATGAACTGCTTTTAGATGGAGAAAGCAAGCCAAATGTGTTTCATTAAGACCACAGTCATTATATTATTTCAATAAAACGACAGACATTTGGTGACAAAAATATGCATTTCCTCGGAGTCACAATACAGATTTAAAATACATTCACTGATTTTAGAAATAACCTCAGAAAAAAAGTAGGTCTCTTGAAAGAAGGGTATAAGGCAGGGAAGAGTTGTGTAAACCAACACTATAGGTGACCACCAATGAAATGTTGATTCTACTATGTTCGTTATTGACTGTTATTGCCCACTGTGTTCTGTCCATTATTTTTGAGGTGTTTGTCCACCTGCTTGGCTGAGTGGTAACATGTCTGCCTACCATGCAGCAAGACTGGTTCGATTCCCAGCTGGGTTGGAGATTTTCTCTGCTCGTGTACTGGGTAATTGTGTTGTCATCATCATTTCATGATTACTGACACACAAGTAGTCCAATGTGGCGTCACATGAATGAAGACTTACAGCCCAGCAGCCAAACTTCCCCAGATGGGGTCTCACGGCCATCAATGCCACACGATCATTTCATTTTACAGGTATTGTGTGAGTTTTCTTTCGAGAAATATATGAGTACATATGATACAAACCGCCAGTAACCACCACAATTTTCTGCTTATCATCTATACTTTCTAATATATGACTACTTTCCAAGTGCCAAAATGTACTACAATAAATAAGATGTCTATAAAACGCACTCTGCAGTGTACTTGTGGTGACAGCCACAATTGCTGAAATACATTGCCCCTGGCCTCTGTCCTGCCAAAGAGCACCACAGTCCTGGATCCAGGGCTAAACCACAAAAATCTGCCGCATTACACCACACACAAACAGACCCAGCCTGCGGGCAGATCGGTGAAACTAGTTCGGAGGGCAGGGCCTGCACATTAGTGGAAAACGATGGGCTTCAGATTGGCAGACCTGATCCATTAAAGATACCTGCAGAAATGGCCTGCAGTTTTGGCCCATCGTGGAAGTGTACTCTTGTGGCCAGCTACCCATGTGTCACAGACACCATGTTGATGAAATGAGACTGCAGTGATCAATCTGTGCAACAGATAACTGGTGCCAATACTCTGAGAATCAATACTAATAAGGACGGGTAACAACTCACCATGAAAATGATGGCTGAGAGGCAAACAGGCACATAGAATAGACAATCACACTCTTACAATTAAATTTTTGACCATAGCCTTTGTCAGAAAATGAGAGCATGTACACTTTCACATAATCACTCAGACACAATTCATGCCCACATGACTGCTGTCTCCATCTGCTGCGTCAGCAGTCTGAAAAATCAGACCCAAACAAACCACTGCTCACGCCTCCCTGCCTCTCACTGGCAGCTGCTTGGCTAGCAGCAATAAGAGGTGGCAGCACATACTGCGAGCAGAGGAGAATGGTAGGAAGGTGAGAAGCAGTAAGAATGAGGGAGTAGGGAAGTGGCCCATGTACTCAGCTGCAGCAAGCCAGCAGCAGTGCTCTCCCCCTGATATTCTCCTGATTTCTCTGACACATTTGATATTCCCTGATTTTTGAACTTGCAACCCTGACATACCATGCACAGTGTTCTACACAGACAAGATCCACTAATAGTCTGTCTGTCCATATGAAAACTCACAACCAAACTGTGGTAAGAGATAACTGGACCACCACCTGCTTGCTGAGCATGCCACCCAACATAGGGTGCTTGACTTTAACTATTGTTTCATAGACTGTGTCATTATGTTACTTGCAATCAAAACCAGATTTTCTGAACTGCGGACATGGGAGCTCTCTCCGCAACATATTGTTCATTCCTCTAACCTCCGTGGCCTGAATTTTCATTAGTCCTTGTCCTCCACCTTCCTCTTTCTTCTTCCCTATTCTCACTCCAGCTTCCCACATGCCTTCTACCATCCAACCCACCCACCACCCACCCCCGCCACCAAAGTGAACACCCTTTTCTGTTTCTCTCCTAATCCCCGTTTCCCCCACAGCACAGTCTCTCATTCCTGCACCTAGCTGCCTACTAACATGTTGTTACAATGTTCCTTTGCACTCCCAAAGGCAGCACTACAGTGTCTTCTCCCACCCTTCCTCTCCCATGTCTCACCTGTACCCCCACTAACCAAGCCGGATGAGATCACTGCTCACCACTGTCACAGTCAACCCTTAGCACCGGGAGACAAGAGTGGCCGTGTGTGTGTGTGTGTGTGTGTGTGTGTGTGTGTGTGTGTGTGTGTGTGAGGGATCAGTACCTCCATTCACATAAAACATACTTCGACTAAGTGCAGTACATTCAACATAACTCTAATATTTAAAATAAAGAGGTTCTTACTTTGCCACTCTATAGACAGCTGACAACTGTCCATGTAAACTTAAGTAAATGCTTTGTACAATGTGCAACCACACACCTTGCTGAGGTGTGGTGGTTTGCATGCCTGAACGAGACAAACAGCCATAGCTCATGTGAAACAAAAGGGAGGGCTACCTGTGGAGGGGACAGACAAACATGTATTTCCTGAAAAGGAGCAGCATCCTTTTCAGATTCAGCCTTGTATTATCAGTCAATATTGCCCTGCTTGCTTGTGCTCGCACTATGAATGGCTGAAAGCAAGGAGAAACTGCAGCTGTTATTTTTCTCACTTGCATGAAACTGTACTCTGTGGTTAAATGATGATGACATCTTGGGTTAAATATTTCAGAAGCAAAACAGTCCCTCATTCGATCTCTGGGCACGGACTAGTCGGGAGGATGTCATCATCATGAAAAACAAAACAGGCATTCTAGAGGTCCGAGTTCTGATGCGAAATGTTGGAGACCAAAGGACACATAATATTCGGGTCAATATGTCTTGAAGCCCCCCACACGAACCATGGACCTTGCCGTTGGTGGGGAGGCTTGCGTGCCTCAGCGATACAGATAGCCGTACCATAGGTGCAACCACAATGGAGGGGTATCTGTTGAGAGGCCAGACAAACGTGTGGTTCCTGAAGAGGGGCAGCAGCCTTTTCAGTAGTTGCAGGGGCAACAGTCTGGATGATTGACTGATCTGGCCTTGTAACATTAACCAAAATGGCCTTGTTGTGCTGGTACTGAGAACGGCTGAAAGGAAGGGGAAACTACAGCCATAATTTTTCCCGAGGGCATGCACCTTTACTGTATGGTTAAATGATGATGGCATCCTCTTGGGTAAAATATTCCAGAGGTAAAATAGTCCCCCATTTGGATCTCCGGGCGGGGACTACTCAGGAGGACATTGTTATCAGGAGAAACAAAACTGGCGTTCTACGGGTCGGAGCATGGAATGTCAGATCACTTAATCGGGCAGGTAGGTCATAAAATTTAAAAAGGGAAATGATATGTTAAAGTTAGATATAGTGGGATTTAGTAAAGTTCGGTGGCAGGAGAAACAAGACTTCTGGTCAGGTGAATACGGGGTTATAAACACAAAATCAAATAGGGGTAATGCAGGAGTACGTTTCCTAATGAATAGGAAAATAGGAATGTGGGTAAGCTACTACAAACACCATAGTGAATGCATTATTGTGGCCAAGATACATACGAAGCCCATGCTTACCACAGTAGTACAAGTTTATATGCCAACCAGCTCTGCAGATGACAAAGAGATTGATGAAATGTATGATGAGCTAAATGAAATTATTCAGATAGTGAAGGGAGAAGAAAATTTATTAGTTATGGGTGACTGGAACTCGATAGTAGGAAAAGGAAGAGAATGAAACGTAGTAGGTGAATATGGAGTGGGAGTAAGGAATGAAAGAGGAAGCCGACTGGTAGAATTTTGCACAGAGCGTAACTTAATCATAGCTAACACTTGGTTCAAGAATCGTAAAAAGAAGGTTGTATACATGGAAGAAGCCTGGAGATACCGGAAGGTCTCAGATAGATTATATAATGGTAAGACAGAGTTTCAGGAACCAGGTTTTAAATTGTAAGACATTTCCATGGGCAGATGTGGACTCTGACCACAATCTATTGGTTATGAAGTGTAGATTAAAACTGAAGAAACTGCAAAAAGGTGGGAATTTGAGGAGATGGGAACTGGATAAACTGAAAGAATCAGAGGTTGTCGAGAGCTTTAGGGAGAGCATTAGGGAATGATTGACAAGAATGGGGGAAAGAAATACAGTAGAAGAAGAATGGGTAGCTTTGAGAGAGGAAATAGTGAAGGTAGCAGAGGATCAAGTAGGTAAAAAGATGAGGGCTAATATAAATCCTTGGGTAACAGGAGAGGTACTGAATTTAATTGATGAAAGGAAAAAATACAAAAATGCAGTAAATGAAGCAGGCAAAAAGGAATACAAACATCTCAAAAATGAAGTCGACAGGGAGTGCACAATGCCTAAGCAGGGATGGCTAGAGGACAAATGTAAGGATGTAGAGGTGCATATCACTAGGGGTAAGATAGATACTGCCTACAGGAAAATTAAAGAGACCTTTGGAGAAAAGAGAATCACTAGCATGAATATCAAGAGCTCGGATGGAAACCCAGTTCTAAGCAAAGAAGGGAAAGCAGAAAGGTGGAAGGTCTATACAAGGGCGATGTTCTTGAAGACAATAAATAGTTTCGACAAGAAGAGAATAGAAGCTTTCGGAAAGTGGTGCTGCAGAACAATGCTGAAGATTAGGTGGGTAGATCACATAACTAATGAGGAGGTATTGAATAGAATTGGAGAGAAGAGAAATTTGTGGCACGACTTGACTAGAAGAAGAGATCAGTTGGTAGGGCATATTCTGAGGCATCAAGGGATCACCAATTTAGTATTGGAGGGCAGCGTGGAGGGTAAAAATCGTAGAGGGAGACCAAGAGAAGAATACACTAAACAGATTCAGAATGATGTAGGTTGCAGTAGATACTGGGAGACAAAGAAGCTTGCACAGAATAGAGTAGCATGGAGAGTTGCATCAAACCAGTCTCTGGACTGAAGACCACAACAACAATAACATGTCTTTAAGAAATTGTGTCGAATAATTAACTAGTAAAGAGCCTCCTACTACTCTTTAAGGGTACTGGATGGCTTTTCTAGAATCACAGGGAATAAAACCACGCCGTAAAACCTGGTCTGTTGCAGGCAATAATTGGCTGGGGCTACTGTCGTTTGTATCTCCCTGCTCAAATCAAATGAAAGCAAACAGGTCAGAGTATGGAATGTTAGATCTCTTAATCAAGTATGCAGGTTACAAAATTTTAAAAGAGAAATGGATAAGTTGAAGTTAGATTTAGTGGTATTTAGTGAAGTTCAGTTGCTGGATGAAGAGGACTTTTGTTTCTTCCTGAAACATTTCTGCTTATGCAGGGCCTCTTTCCAGCTTCTCTTTTCTCCCACAGTCTATCATTCAACATCTCCTCCCATTGCAATCCTCTTCGGTTCACATCATCCTTCACCTGGTCTCTCTGTCTCATTCATGGTGTTACAATTGATCTTTGTCTAGATTCTGTTCATTTTGGGGCTCTTCTTGAAAGTCTTTCTTGTCCTATCCTTTTAATGTGGCCAAACCATTTGAGTCTATATCTCTCCATAGTTTCTTTTAGGGGTTTTACCTGCAGGGCGTTTTGTACTGTTTCATTCCTTACTGTGTCCCTTCTTCTTGTCTTACCCAGGATCCCTCGTAGAAATCACATCTCCATTGCTTGTATTATGCTCAATTCTTTCTTCATCTAAGTCCAACATTCTTATCTATAAGTTAAAATTGACAGGTAATATGACTTGTATATCCTGATTTTTTTCTTTGGCAAATATTTTTCAATTTTTTATTATGTCTAGTACACAATAATAACATTTCGAATAATTTTCTAGTCTCTTTGAAATTTCATCCTTAATGTTTCCTTTCTTGCTTCATCTACTTTCTAGTTACTTGAAAGCATCTACATCTTTAATAATTTTTCTATTACAGCTTACATGGTCCTTCTTTTTTTTTCATTTTTCCTGCTCATTTTCATTACTTTACATTTTGTTAAGCTTATTTCCAAGCCAGCTTCTTCGATTACTCTCTCTCAGGTTTGCTCATTTTCTTCCCAAATCAATTCATACCATCCGTTGCTGACATTTGACAAACTTTTCCTGTGATGTTATTCATGACTATACTAAAAAGCACTGGTGACAGCGCACTTCCTTGCTGAACTCCTCTGTACGTTCTAAACTATTCCGATTTTTTACCATCTTTCATAAAACAATTCAAGCCTTTTTGTACATGTTTCTGATAATCAGTTGTGTATCATATTCCTGATTTCCTGTAAAATTATCTTTTCATAGATCTTCATGCAATGGCACAGTAGTTCTATTGCTTTGTAATTCTCACTGAGCACCTTGTTACCCTCTTTAAAGATAGGTACAATAATTGCCTTTGTCCAATCATCAGGAATCTTTCCATGTGTCCATAATATCTCATTATTCTGTACAGCCATCGAATTCTGAAAGGTCCCATGGCTTTGATCATTCCCATTGTGATGTCTTCTACTCCATGGTCTTTGCCATTTTCCATTTCTAATACAGATTTCTCTACATCCAACATCTGCAGATCATCTCTTTCTATTTCCTCTGTGATGGTGTTACTTCTTTTATGTCCCTCCGTCTCATCACATGTATTTGTTTCATACTGTCTTTATATAGTTTTTGTAAACATTCTTTGCGTGCTTTCAAAGCATCTTCTTCCTCACACTGCTTTTCCTTCTTTGTTGATGACTTTTGTAATACTTTCTTTTTGCTTCCTTTTGTTGCCTAATATGTGTTCAGTGTTGCCACAAGTATCTCCAAGTTAAATTCCCCTGATTTCCAGACATTTTTCCCTGACAAATTTTGAGATCTCAACAGTAAGTAGAGACGTAAGTTGACAATCCATCTTTGCAGCTGTGCTACAAGAAATAATAGTGCCAAACAAGGAAATACCTAAATACAACTTAGAAGCAGACAGTGTTTCCTAATGTGAGCAAAAATCTTAAGTATTAACAGGAACATCTTTTGTAATGAACTGTTTTTAGACAAAGAAAATGTGCCAAATAGCATGTGTGTTTCATTAAGATCGGTGATGTTATTTTATTTCAATAAAATGAAACACATTTGGTGATAAAAATACGCATTTCCTTGGAATCACAAGACAGATTTAAACTAGCTTCACTAATTTCAGAAATAACCTCAGAAAAATAGGCCTCTTGAAAGAAGAGTATAAGGTGGGGCAGAGTTGTGTAAACCAACAATATCTACATCTACATCAACATTTATACTCCGCAAGCCACCCAACGGTGTGTGGTGGAGGGCACTTTACGTGCCACTGTCATTACCTTCCTTTCCTGTTCCAGTTGCGTATGGTTCACAGGAAGAATGACTGCCGGAAAGCCTCCATGTGCACTCCAATCTCTGTAATTTTACATTCCTGATCTCCTCGGGAGGTATAACTAGGAGGGAAGCAATATATTCGATACCTCATCCAGAAACACATCCTCTCGAAACCTGGCGAGCAAGCTACACCGTGATGCAGAGCGCCTCTCTTGCAGAGTCTGCCACTTGAGTTTGCTAAACATCTCCGTAACACTATCGTGATTGCAGAATAACCCTGTGATGAAATGCGCCGCTCTTCTTTGGATCTTCTCTATCTCCTCTGTCAACCCGACCTAGTACGGATCCCACACTGATGAGCAATACTCAAGTATAGGTTGAACGAGTGTTTTGTAAGCCACCTCCTTTGTTGATGGACTACATTTTCTAAGGACTCTCCCAGTGAATCTCAACCTGGCACCTGCCTTACCAACAATTAATTTTATATGATCATTCCACTTCAAATCGTACCGCACGCATACTCCCAGATATTTTACAGGAGTAACTGCTACCAATGTTTGTTCCGCTATCATATAATCATAGAATAAAGTATCCTTATTTCTATGTATTTGCAATACATTACATTTGTCTATGTTAAGGGTTAGTTGCCACTCCCTGTACCAAGTGCCTCTCTGCTGCAGTTTGTAACGGAACATATTAAAGGCTTTACTGTACCGAAGTATGCGATACCCTCCAAATTCAACCAGTTTAACGAGTATTTATGATTATAGCAAAGGTCCAGTGTATAGAGGGAAAGTAGGGGGAATGCAAAAATTTTGCAGAGATCAATTGAAAAAACTTGCTCATTCGAATAACTCTTTTGATATTATGACACAAATTGATGTTTTAAAAAGAAGGTTACCAGAGAGACTGCAGTGGGAATTGGTCCATGGACCAGACAATTCAATGGAAGAGTTCCTGAAATTTGTAGATAGATTAGATAGGGCCTTGGAAAGAGAAAATAACCAAAGTTTTGGCTCTGGCAACAACCAGTATGGGGGGTGGAACAGGAATGTAAATATAGATTATTATGGGAGGAGAGACTTTGAAAATTCTGGAAATAATGCTCCAAATAGGGGAGATAGGAGATATGAAAATGATTTCAGAAACAATACACAGGAGGGAGGATGGAGGAGAGATAACAGGAATGATAGAAATAGGTATTGGGGAAGAGAACAAGATAGAAGGGGGTTTGTTGAAACTAGTGAACAAAATGACAATTACAAACGGACAGACCAAGGGAACCAGCCGGGAAACGGTGGACAGTCCCACTAGATGTCCCTAGTTTTGGGGCTAGACAATATTATGACAGGACAACACATAACCGAAACTGGAAAAGGAGAGGATACAATGTAAAGAGTAAGTACCATGAAAATACTGATGATGTTAGAATGAATAAATTAGAATTTAATAAAAGGTTTTGGGATACTATGAGTAAAAGTGATACAGTTAATGAAAACAGTGTTCAAGCACAGGTGGTTAGTGAAAGTGCAGAAGTTGAAGGTATTGCAGAGTTCCATAGTTGGGCTGAAAAAGATACTGGTGTTAATAACAAGTCAGACACACCACAAATAGAATCTATTTTGGGGGGTTTATTTGATAAGAAGGGGGATGAAGTGTTTAATGGAGCCAACGACTCAATTGCTGAAATTCAGATACATAGGGGGGAAACTGAAGATGGGGTTGTTGTGGAGGAGGAGGAAGAAGTAATAGAGGTACATTTAAATAATGATCCTAAATCAAGTGATGTTATTGATGAGAGTGTGGAGGAAGAAATAAAAGTATTTGTAGAATTGAAAAGTGATTATGTGGTAAAGGTAAGTGATGTGACAAACATGGGTAATAATGAGGTTAATTTAAGTGAAATGCAGACTAGGGAATGTGTATCTGAGGACAAGCTATTGCCTATTGGGAACTATGAAACACTAATCTATGAGAATGGTAATAATAATAATATTAAAGAAAATATAAAGGGATGGAATGTAAATGTGTGTTTTCAAGAGAAAGGGGAAAAGTTTTTAGAAGTTTTGTGGAACAACTATGGAAACTGTATAAACAAAGATGCCTTTTGGAAAGAATTAGCAAAGGTAAGCGCAACCTTGTATCCTACATGGTGGACAAGAATCCGTAGTGGACTTTATAAAAAATGGGGTGAAAACAGTAGGTTGTTAAGTGACAACACAGTGTTAAAAGGAACAGATGAAAACAAAGTTTTATGTTTAAATGTCAATGCTTTGCAAACAGAGAGGGGTGTGTCTAAGTGTAGGAAAGAGACATTAGACTTAGGAACTAAAGAAATTGAAAATGATCTATTGTTTGAAAATACAGAAATAGACAAAGATGTTGAGCTAGGTTGTCCATATGTTAAAGTAAACATTGACAAGTGGGAAGGAAGAGTGTTAGTAGACACAGGAAGCCCTGTTTCTGCCATCACTTCTAGACTTAGAGATAAGCTCAGAAATTCTCAACATTTCACTGAGATGCCAGTTGTTGGATTAAAAGTGAAAGGCGCTACAGGCAGAGCCAGTAAGGTAGTTAAGAAACAAGTGTTACTTACTTTTAAAATTGATAACCTAAATTTTGAACATGGATGCTTAGTAATAGATGACCTGAATGAAAATTTCATTTTAGGTATGGATTGGATATTAAAAGTGAATGCTGGGTTTAATTTTACAGCAAAACAAATGCGTATTACAGAACCTGTTACGCAACAAAGCTGTGTAGTGAATTTGTTAATTTTAAACTGTGGTGACAGCTGTAACCGCATTCAATCAGTGTATCATGAAAATGAGGATGTTTATTACCTGGATGAGAACTTAGAGGAAGAAGCAGAGGGTCAAGAGTTTGAGAAGTTAGTAGAGAAAAAACTGGGGGAAGCTGAAAGCCTAAATAGTACACAGAAGGAAAAATTAAAAGAGTTATTATGGGAATTCCAGGATGTGTTTGATGATAGACCTGGTAGAGTGAAATATTATCAATGTAAATTACAGTTAAAACCTCATGAGCCTTTCTTTATAAAACCATATGGAATACCATTTGCAAAAAGAGACGCTGTGGAAAAAGAAATACAAAAAATGGAAAATTGGGAAGTTATAGAAAGAAGTTGCAGTGCCTACAACAATCCGTTGGTCATTGTAAAAAAAGGAGACAATAGCGTTAGGATTGTATTAGACTCCAGACATCT
Organism: Schistocerca cancellata; assembly: GCF_023864275.1. NCBI lineage: Eukaryota > Metazoa > Arthropoda > Insecta > Orthoptera > Acrididae > Schistocerca > Schistocerca cancellata. The sequence goes on along the minus strand of NC_064631.1, from coordinate 595,476,074 downwards.
GAACAAGTATCTCATCAGAGAAAATGACCACCCAGAAAGTATAGATGAGCTGTTAGGTAAATTTGAGTGTGTCAAACATATGACAAGCCTAGATCTCACCGCTGGTTTTCATCAAGTTGAACTTAATCCTAAATCGAGAAAATATACAGCCTTTTTATATAATGGTAAATGTTATCAGTATACAGTCGTACCATTTGGTCTCAATGTATCAGTTGCGGAATCCATCAGAGCATTAGATTTGGTACTTGGTCATGAAACTAGTTCGAAATTAACCATTTATGTAGATGACATTTTAATCACTGGGAAAACTTGGGAAGAACACCTTGAACTATTAAGGGAGGTATTTATGAAACTCAGAAAGGGAGGAATGACATTAAAATTAGAAAAATTTAATTTGGGCTAGAGGAGTTAAAATTTTTGGGACACATCATTACAGAACAAGGGATTTGGCCAGACAAAGACAAAATAAAAGCCGTAGAAAATTTTCCAACACCTAGAAACAAGAAACAACTCAAATCATTTTGCGGCTTCACAGGATTTTACAGAAAATTCATCAGTAATCAAGTATTAAATGCAGTTTGTTTGTACAACTTACTTAAGAAAAATGTAGTGTGGGATTGGACACCAGAATGTGAAGATGCTTTTAACAAAATCAAAACGCAACTATGTAACAGCCAACTTCTACATAGACCAGACATGTCAAGTCCTTTCTGGCTAGCTACTGACAGCAGCGATGCAGGGTTAGGAGTACATTTATTTCAAGAAAAGGAAGTAAATGGAAAAATGGAACACCGAACAATCGCATTTGCCAGCAGAATTCTTCAAGAACATGAAAAACACTACACAGTGACAGAAAAGGAATTACTAGCTATACATTGGGGTTTTACAAAATTTAGAAATTACCTCTTGGGACATAAAGTAATAGTACAGACAGACCACAAAGCATTAAGCTATCTCCAAGAGTGCAGGTTATACCATAACAGACTCACCAGATGGGCCATGTTTCTCCAGCAGTTTGATTACGAAGTGAGGTACATTCAGGGAAAACAAAATGTGGTAGCAGACGCTTTATCAAGATTACCTTTGGGAAGTGATTTGGAGGGAAGTAGTGGGGAGGATGAGAGAATTTTCAAAATTATGTATCTAAAGGGCATTAAAGAGGAAAAGGAAATACAAAAAATCTGTAACGACATTAGGAGGTTTCAGAACCATGATGACAACTGGAAACTAGTCAAAAGTTACATAGGAAAAACTGGGGGAGAAAAGGTAGAAGCATATTATAAAGTACACAAGGGGATACTATTCAGAAGACCTAAACCGGATTTAGACTATTGGAAACTGTGTTGGCCTGAGCAACAAATAGATACGCTCATTACTTATGTACATGAAAGCTTTGGCCACTGTGGCACCACTAAGTGTATTCAGAAAATACAGGAGAACATTTATTTTTACAACATTAGCAGAAGAGTAAAGAAAAAGTTATCAACATATGACAGATGTCAGAGGGTAAAAGTGACTAACCAAAACCACCAGGGGAATAATGCAGAACATATTACCCACAAATAAACTCGATCTCGTTGCAACTGACATCTATGGACCGTTACCCAAGACAAGGGGGGGTTACAGTTATATTTATGTCATGGTAGACATCTTCTCCAAATTTATAAAGCTTTATCCCTTAAGGAAAGCTACCAGCAAACAGATAGTTTCAAAAATTACAAGTAATTATTTCAACGCTGAGGGAAAACCTAAGGCAATACTTTCAGACAATGGGTCTCAGTTCACCTCTAAATACTGGAAAACTTTTATTGAAGACACGGGAATTAAACACATTTTAATATCTGCTTACCACCCGTCAAGCAACCCGGCTGAGAGATACATGAGAGAGATTGGAAGACTGAGCAGAACCTACTGTAGCCAGAACCACACTAATTGGTTAGAGTACATAAATAGTTTTGAAGAAATAATGAACAGCTTACAGCACTCTTCCACTGGATTTTCCCCACACGAAATAATGTACAACCAATACCCCGCTAGTTTCTTCACTGAAAACATAGAGTATCCACCTTGCAAAATTATGTCACCCCAAGAAAGAGAAGACTGTGTACGGGAAACCATGAAAAAACAAGGGAAATTGAGAAAAAGGCGACATGCAGCCAAGGGAAAAGCTACACAGTTCAAACCAGGGGACCTTGTACTCGTCAAGGCACAAGAAAAATCAAAATTATTGTCAGCCGAACTTAAAAAGTTTTTTGATATTTACATTGGTCCATTTGAAATAAAAGAAAGCCCACATCCTAATGCGTATAGACTTATCTTTCCCAGGTCAAGAAGGTTATTTCGATTAAGAAATATCACTGAATTGAAGCCATATAAACATGATTAAGCACATTTCCCTGTTTGAATACAGTTACTTACCCATTTTCCATAAAGCATGTTATCAGCAAAGATTTTTACTCGGTGTGTCAAATAGCAACTACCACTCATCCTACAGACCCTGGAAAAATTCCAGATCTCTGAGAGAATGTTTTTATATTTTTATTGTCACTATTGAATATTAAATTTTGAAACGTCTTTACTTGCAATGGGCAAGAAGGTGACAAACATTTATTACTTTCCTTTTGTATTGTTGAATATCGGACATACTTGCACCAAATAAAAGACAATGTAAAAAAAAATGTGTTGTGCAAGACCCATCATTTTGTTACTATTCTTTTCTTAGGCATAAGATTTGTGTACAATTTTCTACAGCTGATCAGATGTTCACCAAGTTTGATGTTTGTGTTATGTTGTGACCAATTTAAGTGTCCAATTTTGGTATTCATATGTTCTTGTACTATCTTGACTGTGTCTCAATGGGAGACAATATTTAAAAAACTCTTCTTTTTTTTTCAAATGCATTTTATACTCATACATGTGACTTCTCTAGTGTTTGTGTTTATATATCATGTCCATACTTATAATTCTGTTCTTTGTTTTCATTTCTTTTATGTGGCTCAAAAAGAGCAGACAGTTGCAATATTTTCCTATGGACATATGACCTGTCCATCTATGTAATATATTTATGTTCCTTCTATTATCTTGATTAATCTGTGACTCAATAAGAACTGACTTTGAAATAATTTACATATATTTTTTATATATCTTAAAATCACATGTGATATATTTGTGTCTGTTTTTGATCATTTTCCATGTGGCTCACTGGGAGCAAAGATTAACAGTTTTTTTACTTTCATATATTGCTGAATATTTTTATTATGCTGTCATACTGAGAGCCATAACACAAAGTGCATTTGAAACAACACAACTAAAATATTTGCAGGAAAAAGTCATTTTGAAACGTTGTAACGGTCATTGTATACATACACATTATGCATAGTAAAACAAAAAAAGTTATTAAAGTAGTAATTTCCCAAATTTTAACCATTTGACACATTTGTCCTAGTCGGCTAATATCATTAACGTTCTGTAAATGATATTACCCGAGGGGGGTATTGTAACGGAACATATTAAAGGCTTTACTGTACCGAAGTATGTGATACCCTCCAAATTCAACCAGTTTAACGAGTATTTATGATTATAGCAAAGGTATTGTGTATGTTAACAATGATTGCATAACATGTCTCCATAAACAGTCAACCCATTAAATTATACTGAGTAACTGACCCACACAAAAGTTAATATCACTTGATCACTGATACAGCACATGTCATCATGTAAAAACACTGAGTTCATCTTAAATAATTAATATGAAGTACGAAAAATAGTGGACAACTTAGGTATTTTGGATCTCCTTAAATAAAAATCACCCAGTGAAACCTATTTGTTCACTAGGAGCGTTTTCACTCAGTATTCACGTAAGCAATCCTATTTTAGACGAAAACCAATGTAATTCTTAATAATTCATGTTATTTACTTATTTATGCAAATTAGAGAAGTCAATTGACAAACTTCTGAAAAACGGCCTTTTTATAACAAAGAATTATTCTGTCAAGTCAACAAATCTGTCTGTCATTTTAATAAATTATGTCACTCGATGCAAATTAATAACTTTTCTGCACAAATTATGATAACAGATGTACATGTGACTTATAAACTATATCTCTTTTTAGTAGTTCTTTGACCATGTTATAAATACAAGCAGCAAGAAGGGTCGGGAGGCAGTCGGAATGTCACTTTGGTAAAGTGTGTTTGTGTGTTATTGTTTGAGGTGGATAAACAATGCAAAGAACATGTAAAGGAAGTACTACTTGGTGTTGTGTCATGGTCTTTGGTTGACAGTGGAATTAAGATGGCCACCAGAGTAATAAATATTTGAAGTTTACATATTTGTTGGTTTCACTCATTCTTTATCATCAAAAGCACATAAAAAACAAGGGACCTCATGTTTTTAACCCTAGACAACCAGATTTAGAGCCAGCATCAGCATCGAGAGACAGCAGCGATCCAGCAAGTAGCAGCGATTACCACAACACAATGCATTTTAATGGCACCAACCTAACATCAAGTGCTAACAAGCTCCGTAAATGGGAGTGAAATAGTGTGATTACAGCAATTAGCAATATCTACGACTAGGCGACCATTACAAGATCTTCCCGCATTTCACTGCAATTTTCTAATGCTGCAACTTCTCTGTATACTACAGCATCATCTGTGTAAAGCCGCATGGAACTTCGGACACTATCTACTAGGTCATTTATATATATTGTGAAAAGCAATGGTCCCATAACACTCCACTGTGGCGCGCCAGAGGTTACTTTAACGTCTGTAGATGTCTCTCCATTGAGAACAACATGCTGTGTTCTGTTTGCTAAAAACTCTTCAATCCAGCCACACAGCCGGTCTGATATTCTGTAAGTTCTTACTTTGTTTATCAGGCGACAGTGCGGAACTTCCAGAAGTCAAGGAAAATAGCATCTACCTGGGAGCGTGTATCTAATATTTTCTGGGTCTCATGAACAAATAAAGCGAGTTGGGTCTCACACGATCGCTGTTTCCGGAATCCATGTTGATTCCTACAGAGTAGATTCTGGGTTTCCAGAAATGACATGATACCCGAGCAAAAAACATGTTCTAAAATTCTACAACAGATCGATGTCAGAGATATAGATGTATAGTTCTGCGCATCTGCTCGATGACCCTTTTTGAAGACTGGGACTACCTGTGCTCTTTTCCAATCATTTGGAACCTTCTGTTCCTCTAGAGACTTGCAGTACACGGCTGTTAGAAGGGGGCAAGTTCTTTCGTGTACTCTGTGTAGAATTGAATTTGTATCCCGTCAGGTCCAGTGGACTTTCCTCTGTTGAGTGATTTCAGTTGCTTTTCTATTCCTTGACACTTATTTCAATGTCAGCCATTTTTTTGTTTGTGCGAGGATTTAGAGAAGGAACTGCAGTGTGGTCTTCTTCTGTGAAACAGCTTTGGAAAAAGGTGTTTAGTATTTCAGCTTTACACATGTCATCCTCTGTTTCAATGCCATCATCATCCCAGAGTGTCTGGATATGCTGTTTTGAACCACTTACTGATTTAACGTAAGACCAGAACTTCCTAGGATTTTCTGTCAAGTCTGTACATATAATTTTACTTTCGAATTCACTGAACACTTCACGCATAGCCCTCGTTATGCTAACTTTGACATCGTTTAGCTTCTGTTTGTCTGAGAGGTTTTGGCTGCGTTTAAACTTGCAGTGAAGCTCTCTTTGCTTTCGCAGTAGTTTTCTAACTTTGTTGTAGAACAATGGTTTTCCCATCCCTCACAGTTTTACTCGGCACGTACCTGTCTAAAACGCATTTTACGATTGCCTTGAACTTTTTCCATAAACACTCAACACTGTCAGTGTTGGAACAGAAATTTTAGTTTTGATCTGTTAGGTAGTCTGAAATCTGACTTCTATTACTCTTGCTAAACAGATAAATCTTCCTCCCTTTTTTTATATTCCTATTTACTTCCGTATTCAGAGATGCTGCAACAGCCTTATGATCACTGATTCCCTGTTCTGCGCTTACAGAGTCAAAAAGTTCGGGTCTGTTTGTCACCAGTAGGTCCAAGATGTTATCTCCACAAGTCGGTTTTCTATTTAATTGCTCGAGGTAATTTTCGGATAGTGCACTCAGTATAATGTCACTCGATGCTCTGTCCCTACCACCCATCCTAAACATCTGAGTGTCCCAGTCTATATATGGTAAATTGAAATCTCCACCTAAGACTATAACATGCTGAGAAAATTTATGTGAAATGTATTGCAGATTTTCTCTCAATTGTTCTGCCACTAATGATGCTGAGTCGGGAGGTCGGTAAAAGGAGCCAATTATTAACCTAGCTTGGTTGTTGAGTGTAACCTCCATCCATAATAATTCACAGGAACTATCCACTTCTACTTCACTACAGGATAAACTACTACTAACAGCGACAAACACGCCACCACTGGTTGCATGCAACCTATCTTTTCTAAACACCGTCTGTGCCTTTGTAAAAATTTCGGCAGAATTTATCTCTGGCTTCAGCCAGCTTTCCATACCTATAACAATTTCAGCTTCGGTGCTTTCTATCAGTGCTTGAAGTTCCGGTACTTTACCAAAGCAGCTTCGGCAGTTTACAATTATAATACCGACTGCTGCTTGGTCCCCGCATGTCCTGACTTTGCTCCGCACCCTTTGAGGCTGTTGCCCTTTCTATACTTGCTCGAGGCCATCTAACCTAAACAACTGCCCAGTCCACACCACACAACCCCTGCTATCCATGTAGCCACCTGCTGTGTGTAGTGGACTCCTGACCTATCCAGCGGAACCCGAAACCCCACCACCCTATGGCGCAAGTCAAGGAATCTGCAGCCCACACTGTCGCAGAACCATCTTAGCCTGTGATTCAGACCCTCCACTCAGCTCTGTACTAAAGGTCCGCAGTCAGCCCTGTCGACAATGCTGCAGATGGTGAGCTCTGCTTTCATCCCGCTAGCGAGACTGGCAGTCTTCACCAAATCAGATAGCCGCCAGAAGGCAGAGAGGATTTCCTCCGAACCCCAGCAACACACATCATTGGTGCCTACATGAGCGGCCACCTGCAGATGGGTGCACCCTGCACCCTTCATGGCATCCAGAAGAACCCTTTCCACATCTGGAACGACTCCCCCCGGTATGCACACGAAGTGCACATTGGTTTTCTTCCCCTCTCTTGCTGCGATATCATTAAGGGGCCCCATTACGCACCTGATGTTGGAGCTCCCAACTACCAGTAAGCCCACCCTCTGCGACCGCCCGGATCTTGCATACTGAGGGGCAACCTCTGGAACAGGACAAGCAGCCATGTCTGGCCGAAGATCAGTATCAGCCGGAGACAGAGCCAGAAACTGGTTCGTCAGACAAACTGGATAGGCCTTCCGTTCAGCCCTCCGGAATGTCTTTCGCCCCCTGCCACACCTCGAGACGACCTCCCACTCTACCACGGGTGAGGGGTCAGCCTCAATGTGGGCAGTATCCCGGGCAGCCACAGCCGTAGTCCAATCGGGGGATGCGTGGGACAAGCCAGCCGTCCCCGACAAACCCCCATCCGGACCCCCACAGTGATGCCCATTGGCAACAGCGTCAAGCAGTGTGACCGAAGCCAACACTGCCAGAAGCTGGGAGCGAAGGGATGCCAACTCAGCCCGCATCCAAACACATCAGTCGCAGTCCCTATCCATGCTAAATACTGTTGAGCAAAGAACGTCTGAACTAATCTACAGAGAGCACAAACAATTTGACACAAAATTTAAACAGTTATTAAAATACAAGATTGCCAAGTAAATGCAATAATGCTGTTACTTGTGCACGGCTTACACACTGCTCAGCGGCAAAACGAGACTTCGCGATTTTACACTATTCAGGTACTAAAACGCAATGCTACAACTCTCGAATACTATATTACACCTGAAATTTATGAATTAAACAATGCAAGTAACCAAAAACATGCAAAGAAATTAAGAATTAAACTATGTAACAAATAAGTGAGCTAAGAGTATATGACTTGCTGCTGGCAGCTGCTTATCCAACGGCGGCAGGGAGCACACTGGCTGTGACCAACCGACACTGGCCATTGAAAACAAAAACAGAAGACAGACGACTATGAGAATTTACACTATTCAGGTACTAAAGCACGATGCTACAACTCTCAAATACTATAATACGCCCAAAATTTATGAATTAAACAATGCAAGTACCCAAAAACACGCAAAGAAATTAAGAATTAAACTATGTAACAAATAAGTGAGCTAAGAGTGTACGACTTGCTGCTGGCAGCTGCTTGACTACCAATAAAATGTTGGTTCTACAATGTTCATTACTGTCGATTATTACCCACTGTGTTATACCTATTATTTTACAGGTATTACATGATTTTTCTTTTAAGAAATATTTAAGTGTATGGTGCACAAACCGTCAGCAACTGCCACAATTTTCTTCTTCTTTCATCCATACTTTCTAATATATAAACTACTTTCAAAGTGCCAAAATGTACTAGAATAAATAAAATGTCTATAAAACGCTACACCTTGCAATGTACTTCCGGTGAGAGAGTCACAATTTCTGGAATTCATCGTCTGTGGCCTCTGGGCTACTGAGGAACACTGCAGTCCTGGGTCCATAGATTAACCACGAAAATCCACTACATTACGCCACACACAAACAGACCTGGCCCACGGGCTGATTAGTGAAACTAGATCTGAGGGGCACGACCTGCACGTTAGTGGGAAAGGAAGGGCTTCAGATCGACAGGCCCAATTCATTAGATATGCGCAGAAATGGTCTGCAGTTTAGGCCTGTTGTGGAAATCCACAGGAGTCAGAGACAGCATGTTGATGAAATGGGACTGTGGTGATCAATCCGTGCAACAGATAACTTGTGCAAATACTCTCAGAGAATCAGATCCAAACAAACCACTCCTCTGGCCTCCCAACATCTCGTCAACAGCTGAGGTGAGTGGTAGGAAGGGAAGAGGCAGTTTCCCTGATTTCCCTGATTTCTCTGACACATTTGAAATTTCTCCTGTCATCCTTAAAAATCTCTTTGAATTTTTGCCAAGACATCATCAGGGTGTCTACGTGGACAAGGAAAAAAAATTCCCGTATTTTTCCCGGATTTCCCGGTTAAAAACACACTTTCTCCCGGATGACAGTATATTTTCCCCTATCACTCCTTTGAATGGTTATGGTTTTGTACACGGGCGTACAATTTCCCGGCACTTTAGAAAACGAAACTCAGAGAAAAAGACACGTTTTGGAAATATCTTTGATGTGCAGCAACATGTACGCTGCGTATTTTCGTATTACGAAAACATACATTAGAAAATCCACCAAACACCGCATGTTACTTTCCGAACCATTGACACTGAGATTTCGATGCGCTTTTGTAAGCCGTTCGTAACTCATGTCACGAGATCTCGCCAGCCGATGACAGAGGATATTCAGAGCATAGGACACGTGATTTAGTCAGCCAATAGCAACATCAATGTTAAGTAGCGCGCCAAACAGGGAAAGTTAATAGTTTAAATTAATATACATAGTGTTGTTACAAGAAAAGAAAAGCTTTCACATAAAATATTGGTCTCAAGCTGCAAGAGAAGCTAAGCGTTCGCATATACTGTTGATCTTTTTTGCGCGCGTTACACTTTAAGAGAGATCATACAAATGCACCTGTAAAATTTTTAATAATGACATAAATATCTGATCTTCAGGGTTCAAGGGTTCGAAATGCTTCTAAATGGCTCGTCATCTGACACCTGATTTTTAACTGAGAGTCAAACGCTTTGTGATTTAATAAATTCACGGTCCATTCTTGTATGTAGTTCAACTTACTTAAAGGGATATTTACTTTGAAAGTAACGCTTTTCAAACCACCAATCGTAACATTTTCCCGCGACCTGTTACAAATAGGTTCGTTTCAGCAGTTGCCAGAGAGCTCAGGTAACAGGCGACACCGCGCTTGGGTAGATATCATGACGTAGGAAGCCCGTATGTACGTACGTGTAAAAGATCATCAATGAAAGATGATACTGCAAGAGCACTGGAATTTCATGAACCATATTAAAATGTGCACATTTAAAGTGCATACTTAAAGGCACACTCGTATGTCCAGATTCCCAATGAAGTACCGTAGACCCCAACCGGATATTAAGCTTTTAAGTGTGGTTTCCAGGATGTAAATTTTCTTGGAGCACCAGTACTGTATTATATCATGTTTGGTTCTTTATTATGGCATAATGCCATACGTGCTAGAAAATGAAAACGTGCACTTGAAATGCAGCGAACAGTTGAAACTACCCAGTACTGTGGAATTAAACACTTTGTTTCAGATACATTGACTGCCTCTGCAGAAAAGATTAGCAAAAGTCAAATTTCTTTAGCATACAGACAAAAATAACTTCATTGTTCCGCAAGGCGATTAATGCTTGACTGTCAGAAAGGTGGAAATAAAATAAAATCTGAGACTAATGACATATTTCAGCCTTTAGTAATTATGTGAATGTTTTTTAATTCACTTGATAGCTCCCGGCCACGGATATCCGTTTTGTTTTCATTTGACGTGAGAGTAAACGAAGGGGAAACAGCAAAATCACTGAACGTAAACACGGCTCACGTGGAGGCTGCCCACTACAGCTCAGACTGCTCTGCGCATCAGCCCCGGATCTACGACATTTGCGAACCGGGCCAATACTAAGAAAATTCGAATTTTCAAAATATGTTCATCTTGTAGCGCACATCTTTCTGAAAAGTCTGAAACATAAAACGTATGTATTCGAGGAAATGTAAGACATATAATTTGGTCGTAAGTATGCCCAAGTGCAGTTCCATGCCTCTTCATAAAGCATTTTTCTACTGCACGTCCAAACTATATTCAGGAGAGTGGAAATTGAAATGTCCTGTGGTGCCTCTCCTGCTCCCAGTCGGCCGGTTTGGCAGCCTCTTAAAAAACAATCTCGTAATTAATAGCGGATGGGATTATTTGTAATCGAGAGAACAAGAACTCTTCGGAAAATCTGAATTCTTCATTGCCCATTAGTTAATAACTTGCTGTTTTGTGTGTCATAAAATTAAATATAGGATATATAAAACCAGTACTGACAAGAGATAAGCAAGAAATTACACATTTCTTCAAACATTAGCTCCTAGCATTTTTTTCTCTCTAATCTTGCTACAGCTTTACATGGCGTGTTTTCCTTTCTGTGAAAGAATCTTTTACCTCATCAAAGTTTGTCAAACGTTTTGCTACATGGAAAATCGAAATGTAGTTATCTAATACTGAATAACCTGTTAATACAAATAATACCCAAGACTGGTGTGGTTTCTCGATCTGATTACGTCTATTTTGTCACTGTCTGCTAGATAAAACAAAATAGGCCTTTCTAATACGGCAGCAATTTTATAACACACCAAATAAACGAGACTGTTTTGGCACAAATGGTCATTTTTATAACACGACAGAATATAATCCAATAAGTTTCAATATCAAATGCCTATTAGGCCTACTACAAGCAAAAAGCTTTATGTTAGGAAATAGTTTCACGTTTCATTCATATGCACCAGCTTCTCTAGTATTACGAAATTTTTATATAAATTTGGAATCTTCTTATTCTTCCATATTTTGTGTGATGTCCTCGTTTCTTCTCCGTCCTCGTTCTAACAAACAATCCTGTCATCACCAATTCTGTAGCTACTGCTGCCACTGTCAAAATTTGTTCGCCGATTAACTTCACTAACCCTACCAGAATCACTGGTTTAGTTCTCCCGCAATTATTCTCCGGTTATTCGTTGTTACGTGTTCGTACAACACGTTTTCCGCGTTACTTCCATAATAGAACTTAAGCGGCTGGTAGCCGGGGACTGTACTACTGGTCCTTACTTGTGTAGCGATCTGGCCAAACATTTTCTGTCAAAACTTCATTTTCTTGGACACACCGAGAAGATAATACATAATCTTTCTCACCTGTTATTCCTGTCAGTCGTTTATTTCCATTCTCATAGTATGAATCTATGGATTTCGCTAGTAATTATAACAACGCTGATCATTCCCACACCCAATCAGCCACATAATCAGACAGCGATTGCCATTCATCCATTCGGCTTTACTCCACTCAGCTCGTATAGCCCCGTCCCCTTTTGTCTGTGGTACGTTTATTTCTAGATCCGACGAGGATTCTCCTGACAGAGACATCACGTACACTATGCATGCATTCAAAAGTCAGCTTATGATTCATTCAGAAATCAACTTAAAATGTGTTCAAATACCAACAGAGAAGCGTTTCAAAATCATATGACTAATTGATAGGCAAATGTGCACTGGATGCTAGGTGCTTTGTGAAACAAGTTTTTTTCCCCTCAAGAATATGAATTAGGGGCCCCCTTTTCCCGGAAGTATCTAGCTGCTTGCTGCGACTGCTTGCACAGCCAACAGCCACATTCCTGTTGATGGAAGCGGGAGAATCTACTACTCAAACGTGACTCTACTGCGCATGCGCATGAGCCCGTGCGTTAACTGCTAAAACAAATCGAATGTAAACAGTTGCGACTTCACGCTCATTGGAGGCAATTTGTTGTTATGAAGCACTGCATAGTCTTCCTAAAGCCTTTGACACATTTTCAATCAGCAGATGCTTGCATGATCACTTGTGTCGTCGTTGTATATGGCGCATTTCCTTTGCAATTTATTTTCGTTTCTTTCTCTCGTTTATGTTTTATTGTTGAAGTATTATTCTGCAGTAGCGGGATACAGTAATATCCCTTGTTAGTGTGTCGGTTCTTACTAGTCAAAATTACAAAAATTTAACTGAAAACTAAAACAATGAAAAATTCCCGGAATTCTAAAAATATCCCGGGTTTTTCCCGGTTTTCTCCCAGATGAAAAAAATCCCGGGTTTTTCCCAGATCTCCCGGTTGTCCCGGGTCGTAGACACCATGATCATCTTAGCCAATGCTATCATTTTCCTTGCTGCTCTGCTTAGCTGTTTCCATTTGTGTTTATCATATTCTATTCCAGTTTTGAACCATTCTTTCTCTTCTTAGATGCTTCTGCAATTCTCTCCTTCCACCACTGGGTTTCTTTACGTCTGACTTTCCTTGATGTCCTTCCACATGGTCTTCTAGACAGGTGAATAGAAGGTTATAAATTTGAAATCAAATAGGAGTAATGCAGGAGTAGGTCTAATAATGAATAAGAAAGAAAGAATGTGGAAAAGCTATTATGATCTACATAGTGAACATATTATCATAGTATCCAAGATAGACATGAAGCCAACACCCGCCACAGTGGTACAAGTTTATATGGCAACTAGCTCCACAGGTGATGAAAAGATTGAAAGAATGTATAATCAGATAAAAGAAGTTATTCAAATAGTTAAGGAAGAGGAAAATTTAATTGTGATGGGAGACCAGATCCCGAAGGCAGGAAAAGGAAGAGAAGGAAAAATAGTAGTAGAATATGGACTGGGAAAAAGGAATGAAGGAGGAAGCTGCCTGATAGAATTTTGCACAGAAAATAATTTAATCATTGTGAACACTTGGTTTAAGTATCGTGAAAGAAAGTTGTACACATGGAAGTGACCTAGAGGCACTTGAAGAGTTCAGATGTATTGTATAATAGTACAACAGATATTTCAGAACCAGATTTTAAATTGTGAGATTTCTGAGGGCAGATTAGACTCTGACCATAGTTTATAGGTCATGAACTGCATGTTAAAACTGAAGAAACTGCAAAACAGTACAAAATTAAGGAGATGGGACTTGGATAACTTGAAAAAACTAGAGGTTGTTGAGTTTTTCAATGGGAGCATTAGGTTAACAATAAATTTAAACAGGAAAGGAATACAGTAGAAAACAAGTAGATATCTATGAGATGTGAAATAGTAAACACAGCAGAAGATCAAATATTTAATAAGACAAGGACTAGCAGAAATCCTTGGAATCACAGGAGATACTGATTTTAAATGATGAAAGAAGAAAATATAAAAATTCAACAAAAGAAGCAGGCAAAAGGGAATACAGAAGTCTAAAAAATTGTATTGACAGAAAGTGCAAACTGGCTAAGCACAAATAGTTAGAGGACCAGTAAAAGGCTACAGAAGCATGCATAACTAGGGGAAAGATAGACACTGCGTATAGAAAAAAATTAAAGAGGTCTTTGCAGAAAAGAGAAGCAGCTGTACGAAAGTCAAGAGTCCAGATGGAAAAGCAACACTAAGCAAAGAAGAGGCAGGTGAAAGAGGGAAGGAATATGTAGGGGGCTAAACAAGGAAAATGAAGTTGATAGGTACATTACAAAAAGGGAAGAGGAAGGAGATGAAAATGAGATGGAAGATGTGACAGTGTGAGAAGCATTTGACAGAGCACTTAAAGATTTAAGTTGAAAAAAGACCCCTGGAGTAGATGACATTCCCTCAGAACTACTGATATCTTTGGGAGAGCCAATCATGGCGGAAGTATTCCATTTGGTGGGTAAGATGTATGAGGCAGGCAAATTATTCTCAGACTTCAAGAGTAATGTAATAATTCCATTTTCAGAGAAATGTGAGGAAAAATGTGAATACTACTGACCTATCAGTTTAATATGTCATGTATGCAGAATACTTACATGAATTATTTAAAGGAGAATGGAGAAATGAGTAGAATCTGACTTCAGGGAAGATGAGTTTGGGTTCTGGACAAATGTATGGACACATGAGGCAATACTGACACAACAACTTATATTACAAGGTATGTTAAAATAAAGCAAACATACATTTACAATCAGTAGTTTGAAAATGGATATTTTGAAAACACTACAAGAAAATAGTGAGCTGAACACACTAAAATTGTGCAAAATAATTTGTCCATTATGGAAAAGTGGTCAAATGCGAAATGCAATAACAGCAAGACCAAAGTGCAAAATCAGAAAACCTGTGAAAGAAACACAAGCTTTGTGTACGAAAACACATTTCAAGTATTTTAACCGCCGACAGTGGAAATGCAACATATAGTTCGCATGAACGATGGGAAAAGCAAAAAGGCACTGTGAATAAGGTAGGAGAAGAAAATTAATTGGTGCAAACAAGCATGACTGAGGTCAATGTAAATGTGCCAACCAAAAATTGTGCCAAGTGTTTAGTAAAACAATACAAAATGATTCCCACACTGTGAATTCCAATAACACCAAACTGTTGGCACTTTCAGACACCCATGGTCGTGTACTTGCAAGTAAGCTAAGAAACATCTAAAACATATTCGTGTGGTATAGTGAACTCACTTGACGAAATTAAAAAAATGAATGCATCCGCAGAGGTAAAAAATGTGCACCATAAAGACTTTGTTGTACTTCTGGGAAGCGCGAACGACATCTACAAAAATGAAACAGTGATTGCTAAGTGCAACCTTAAAACAGTGTCTGAAAAACCTCACTCATACAAATGTAGTAATGGTCAATATTCCACATCGCTTTGATCTTGTAAAATGGTCATGTGTTAAAAAAATAAATATAAAGTGCCAAGCGACACCTACAAAAATGAAACAGTGATTGCTAAGTGCGACTTTAAAACAGTGTCTGAGAAACCTCACTCATACAAATGTAGTAATGGTCAATATTCCACATCGCTTTGAACTTGTAAAACGGTCATGTGTTTAAAAAAGGAATATAAAGTGCCAACAATCAGTTTGCAATAATTTGCAGACATTTTAAAAATATTAAATGTGTTGATACAAGCAATATTGGACATACAACATGGACTTCACCCGAACTGCTCGGAGAAAGTATATCTGAGAAACCAGATAACCAAGGAAATAAGAAAAGTACCAAAATAAATTCAATATCAAAATAATTGCATCGCCCTCACCAGGCTCAAAAACAAAAGCACTTCAAAAAGAGGTAAAAGCATTAGAACCATCATCAGCACCAGCAAAGCACATAAATAAAGACAAAGTGTTAACAGAAAGAACAGTGGACAGCAATTTGAACGACAAGAGAACAACAGTTCTTCATCATCCAAATATTATTTCAGACGAACACAAGAAAAATGAGAACACTCCAAGCAGTATTAAGTACATTAACAGCAGCACCAATAGCACCAACAAGCAACTCACCACAGCCCAGTGTACAGGTGCATACCGAGAGGTGCAGGATACCTGTCCTCACCTCAAGGATTTTTGGTATCTCACAAGGACACAGGAATGAATATGACAGCACAGTTCTCATCTTAGTCACCTGCAGATTTTAAGCCTAAATATTCAGTGCCTTATAAATAAATCACTAGAATCTGAAGAAGCAATGAATGGTGCAAACACTGACTGCATGTGCATCATGGAGCATTAGTGCAAAAGTTTTGAACTAAGTAGCATTAATATTCATCCATATAAGTTGGCAAGTCAGTACTGTAGAAAAAAATGCCAAAAACGGAAGTGTATGTGTCTTTACTAAATCAAGTATCAGGAGCAAAAGAAGCTGTGAAGCTGAATCATTGAGTGTGGAAAATCCTTTTGGAGCAGCAGCTATACAGGTGTACGAAATACAGGGAAAGTCTTAGTCACAGCAATATAAAGAACACCTACTGGGGATACAGACATATTCATTAATCAATTAGAAACACTGCTTAACATTCTTTTTACTCAAAGAGCCACTGTAGTTGTCGGTGGGGATTTGAACGTAACTCTTATGAATGTAAGTAGGCTAAAAATCAATTCCAAAATCTATTAGGGGCCTATGTAGTTTCAGTCAGTTTCTGCACATACACAAACCCACAAGAATGACATATTAAATAGTCTTATAGATAATATATTTTCAAATGTATGATCCATAGAAGTAGAAGTAACAAATACTGATTTGGGATTACCAGACTATAATGCCTTGCCCTCAAAATTCCTTCAATGCCACTGCAAGAAAAAAAAAAAGCATACTTCATGTATAAAAGAAAATTTTCCACTGAAAACTGTGAATAATTTACTAATAGCCTAACTAGTGAGTCCTGGACAGAAATGCTGTCCCTCACAAATATGAATGATGCATATAACACTTTTTCTTCAATTGTCATGGGGTATTTCAAAATGTGCTTTCCAAAGAAGCTGTCAAGAATCACATCACATCACAATACAAAGCCAAGTCCTTGGATCACAGCTGGCATCAAAACTTCTTGTGAAACTCTAAAGAGACTAAATTCAAAATTGGAGACATCTACAGATCCACAGTTCATAGAATATGTTAAGAATTGCAAGAGGGTATATTGAAAAGTA
Source organism: Schistocerca cancellata (assembly GCF_023864275.1). Classification (NCBI taxonomy): domain Eukaryota; kingdom Metazoa; phylum Arthropoda; class Insecta; order Orthoptera; family Acrididae; genus Schistocerca; species Schistocerca cancellata. Next base: position 595,458,855 of record NC_064631.1, on the reverse strand, counting down.
ATTGCCAAGGCAAAATTTATGAGTACAGACAACTTAATAAGACAGTCTGATAACAAATTAAAAGCCATATTTGGTATTGTGAAGACTGAAACAAGAAAGAGATGTGAAGATCAGGATATCATTCTCAAAAACACAGAAAAGCCAATAATAAAAAACAAGATTTGCCAAATTACATCAACAATTATTTCATAAATGCAACAACTTCATTAAGCTCAAAATTTACAAACCAAGAAAAACCAGATTTCCAAAAGCTGCTTGTAGCATGAGGATAGATCCAACAGATGAACATAAAGTGTTCAAAGTAATAAAAAGCTTGAAACCTAAAATGTCAGCAGGAGTAGATGAGGGGCCTGTTTATATAATAACAATGACAGCTGCACAAATCACAAGGCCCTTAGGATACTTAGCCAACTTATCACTTAGTGAAGGAGTGTTTTCAGAAAGGACAAAAATGTCAAACGTGAAGCCATTATTCAAAAACGGCGACAAGCATAAAATAGAAAACTATCGGCCAATATCCCTCCTTCTGGCATTTAAAAAAAAAATAGAAAAATTAATTCAGCACAGAATCAACAAATATCTAAATGACCATAAGTTACTAAAAAGAAATCAGCATGGCTTCCAGGTAGGTAAAAATACAGGAACAGCACTAATGTGCTACACTGAACAAATAGACAAAACATAGTAGGAATAAATTTAAATCTATCCACAGCATTTGACAGTGTCAATCATGGCATTCTTTTAGAAAAACTGGAAGCATTAGGTATTCATGCGACAGGGAAAAAGTGGTTTCAATCATACCTACAAAACAGAACACACATTGTAGGACTGATGTCAGATTACTACAACAACAAAATAAATTTAGTATCACATGCAAAAAAAGTGGAAATAGAAGTGCTGCAAGGCAGTATTCTAGGTCCCTTATTGTTCCTTGTCTACATAATTATGACTTTCACACCTCAGATGGAGCAGCAAAGGCCATAGTATTCACAGATGACACTAGTGCGATAATAGGCACACCAAAGCAAATGCTGCAAATAACTACTGATCAAGCAATAAAGAATGTGCACACTTGGTTCGATGCAAACCGGTTGACATTAAATGCAAATAAAACAAATTATATGCAGTTTGGGAAAATATGTCAAAATGTAAGTCTTGATTTGTGTTGGGTTACAAGGCCATAGACAGAGTGCCATCAACAAAATTTCTGGGGATTCATGTAGATGTAAATCTTAATTTTAGTGATGATGTAATGAAATTTGTGCAGAAACTTAACTCAGCCTTAGAATTATTGCAAATGTGTGCACTGCAGAAGGTGCCAGAATGAGATATTTTGGCTATTTTCAATCTCTTGCAACATACGGAATAATATTTTGGGCTTCCACCACTTGCCGTCTAAAACAAATCTTTCTGTTACAGAAGAGGGCTATCCGAATAACAACACACAGTCATCCACAGATACAATGCAAACCCTTATTCAACAAGCTTAAAGTTCTAACAATATCTACCTTGTCTGTGGAAGAGACCAAAAAGCAAGGTCATCGGTCTCATTGGATTAGGGAAGGATGGGAAAGGAAGTCGGCTGTGGCCTGTCAAAGGAACCATCCCGGCATTTGCCTGAAGTGATTTAGGGAAATCACAGAAAACCTGAATCAAGATGGCCGGACGCAGGATTGAACTGTCATCCTCCTGAATGCAAGTCCAGTGTGCTAACCACTGCACCTGCTCGCTCGGTTGCAGAAATGGAAAAGTTCTCTGGGTGGCAGCCAAAATTCGAAAGCCTGGCAGAACTGTCTTTCCGGTTGATTCCTTCAACCAAGTCTCAGGTTCTCACCCAACTACAGGATAATGTCAAACAGGGCCTCTGAAAGCCTGAGTGATAGAATAAATGATTATATGTTCCAGTTTTTATGGGCAATTTTGGAGTGAAAGATGTTATACCACACAGAAATATATGTCAGTATACAGCAGATGTCTAATAATGATTGCCTCTGTGAGGAGGAAAGCAATTTCGGGGGAATAAGTAATAGAAATCATTGCCCATAAGAGAATATACAATCGCTTGCAGGAAAAGTTAGAACATTTGTCAGAATCAGATTGAAGCCCTTTGTATTCAGTATTAGCACAATTTGCATTGTTGTTTGAGGAGAGGCAATATTTGGCAGCTAGTGAGTTAACATATCGTGAGATTCAGGTTGGAAAAACCAGACCGAAAGCATAAAAACCCTGTCAAATCCCATACCACTTGCAGTCAGTTGTGGAGGAGAGTACTCAGCAGCAGCTGAAAGCTGGGTTCATACAACCCTCCAACACCTGGGCCTCATCTACAGTAATTGTTCCCAAAAAGTGAGTTAACAGTGAGAAATCCAATCACCTACTTGTTAAAATGGGGACAGTAAATAAAGTCACAACACCTGATACATATCTTCTGCCTTGTATAGATGAAACATTGGATTCGTTATGGAACAGCAAATATTTTACCACCCTCGAGTTTTTGAGGATGCCTTCTGGTTTAAGATATGTGCCCACCAAATTTCAGCAATTTGTAGAATTGTTGTTCAGGGTTGGAAGCCAATATGTACTGTGTTTCTGTAGATGATATTATTATATTCTCCCAAACAATTGAAGAATATGTCAAATTGCTGAGGTGCATGCTGTCATGATTAGAAGAGAAAATTTGGGTTTAAAGTTGATGAAATGTTCACATGCAGAGCCACAGGCACAGTACCTAGGACATATTATTAGTTTGGCCAAGATGAAACCAGATCTGAGGTTAACATTAGCAGCTGATAGTACATGCTGTCATGATTAGAAGAGCAAATTTGGGTTTAAAGTTGGTGAAATGTTCACATGCAGAGCCACAGGCACAGTACCTAGGTCATATTATTAGTTCGGCCAAGATGAAACCAGATCTGAGGTTAACATCAGCAGCTGATAGTTTTTCTGCACCCACTAACATGAAGGAACTACAGAGTTTCCTGTGGTTCATGAATTATCATCATCCTTTCATAAAGTATTATGTCACAGTAACTAAACAACAAAGCTATAAAAAAAGGAATAACTTTTGAATAGAATGTAAAATGCAATTCAGTAATGTAACAGGACTAAGGTATTTTAACAAGATCTCTCTTGCTTTTATACCCTGATTTTGCGAAGCCATTTATTTAGTCATGTGATGAATCTGATTTTGCTGTAGGATGAACTCTAAGCCAGGAGCAGAATAAGAAAGAGAAACCAACTGGTTATGCCTCCCACCAACCCAATAAGGCTGAAATTAAAGCACAACAAAGAAGGAATTATTGGCATTGGTGTTTAAAGTTAATTACTTTAATTGCTACTTGTATGTGGGATGTTTACAGAGGTTACTTACCATTCAGCTCTTCAGTGCCTACTGAATTTAAAGGAGGCACTGGGCATTGAAATTGAGTGAATGTGACTATGACATTCACCATAAACTGGGCAAGTATGGTCCATGTAGAACAAGCAGCTGAGGTGCTTATCGTGGAGCTGAAAGAGACTCAGAGACAGGATGCTGATTGCTAGCAGTATGCCACTTTGCCCAATATCATATTCGAAGATGATACTCTGTATCACACGGTTACCCTCAAGAATCCATTAGTGATGCCTAAGGCATTTCATCACCATATTATTTCCCAATCTAACGACAACATTCAGGCCTGCACAGCAGAGAATGCATCACTAATGCTTGAATCGCTGTGTGCTACTAGTGGAAAAAACAGCATGTGCTGGTGAGAAATACTTAAACACTTGTCTTCCATGTGCACAAAGAGCACAGTAAACATGGCATGGATTCCATTGCAACATTTTCCAGTAGTCTCTATGTCATTCAAGATTGTAGCCTTGAACATCAGGGGACAATTCCGCCAGATGCATGAGGAAAATAAGGATGTCCAGTCAATAACTGATCACTTTTCAGAGTATCTGGTTTACGTACCAACTGTAGATATGATGACAGAGACTGTAGCAAAGGCCTTTATGCATCACATAGTATTACCATTTAGAAGCCCTGTGCCATTCTAACAGACCAAAGAGCAAAATTTCATGTCAGTTTTATTTGTACAAGAGTGTAAACTTCTAATGATTAAGAAATGGAGAACCAGCCTCTTCCCCATTAAAACAAATGGTCATGTTAAACATAAGATATAAAATAAACTTTTATTTTGAAAATTTCTCTGGCATTCAGCCGGGTAGCGTCGTCCAAAAGGTGTGATATTTCGGCAAGCTGACTTCTTGCCATCTTCAGGCACTCTTGGCGTCTGATTGATCTCTGATGGATGCCGACTTTATATGATCTCCACCCCTCTCCCACAGCCTCCGTCTGGGTGCTTCCAAGTGGTCTGTGACTGGTGGTGGTGGTAGGACGGAGCTGGGCGGTGGGGAAAGCATGGTGCCCCGCGACAGATCATGGGCCGTAGTCCTTCTGTGGCCACGGCCGCTTGCGGAATTCTGCCATCGTGGTGACAATGCTTCTTCTTTTTCTTCTTCTCCTTCAGGTGTCCTGACAGGAGTGGATTTCTGTGTACACTGTCATTGTGTTTTAATCATACTCAAAGCTTCTTCCCAGGCCTTGCTTAGCTGGAAACCACTGTCTTTATTTATTAGTTCATCATGCAGCCAGATCTCCACTGCCTCTTTGAAGATACAGTCCCAGAAGGTGTTCGATTGCTATAACACCTTTGTGCCATCGTAGTTCATGTCACGCCCATGTGAGATGCAGTGCTATGCCATGGCAGACTTGGTCGGCTGTGCTTTGTCTGTGTGGTGTTTATGTTCACTACATCTCTCCTGTACCGTCCGGATGTTCTGGCCTACACACATTTTCCCGCACTGGCAAGGGATGCTACGTGGACAAGAAAAAAATATTCCCGGATTTTTCCCGGATTTCCCGGTTAAAAACACAATTTCTCCCGGATGAAATTACGTATAAAGCGGGTGAAAATACATCCGTGTTAAGTATCAGTATACATTCCCTCGGAGCTTAAAAACCTATACATTCCCTCGGAGCTCAAAAACTTATCAGTCCTTTGAATCGTAAAGGCCTTATACCGGCGGAGGATGTCCCAGCACTCTAGGAAACGAAATCCAGGAAAAACAATGCGTTTGGGAAGTTGTTTGATGCGAGACAATATACACAGAGTTTATTTTCGTGTTTCGAAAGTATATACACAAATTCCACAAATTACAGCACGGTAGCTTCCGAAACTATAAAATAGAGATTGCGTGGAGCGATGCACTTTTGTCATCCAGTCATAGCTCACGTCACGTGATCTCGCTAGCAAATGACGGCAGTTAGAGCACAAGGCCTACGAGAAAGACAGGCCGCGGCGCGTACGTTACGAAGATAGGCCGAGCTCGCTCAACTCAGCAAAGTGCGTTTCTACACCGGTTAACTCTTAAGTAGATGTGTATGTCCGAACGAGAATTGCATCGTTCATTGGCATCCACTGTTATTAGTCCTACAATGATAGGAAGTCCGTAGGCCTACTAACAGGCTCTAATCTGGCAATTAAAATCGTGCCAAAATGATTATCAGTTGCGTAGAAAAGTCGAAGTGTTCTGGCACGAAGAGAGTTGTGACATTGCTCAGTAGCACATTATGCACATTTTTTTGAAGGTCAATTACACTTTTTGCCATTGATTGCATATTTTTTTATCTATGAATGAACAACATTAAATATGAAAACTAACTTAAGCTCGGTCTTTTTTTTTAGCGTGTGTTACACGTTAAGTCATATCAAATACAAATGTGCCTGTAAAATTTTAAATACTGGCATAAATGACTTATCTTCTGGGCCCGACATTTCTCAAATGGCTGATCCTCAAAGTGTTAACGTTTTGAATGAGAGTTATAACGCCCTGTGATTTTTAAGAAATTCACTGCACATTCTCACACGTAACATAAATCATCTTGCGTGGAAATTTACTTTGAAAGTAACGCATCTCAAGCCACTATTCGTAATATTTTCTGGTGATCTGTTACGAATGTAAACAATTGAGACGTCACGCACATCAAATGCACGTTAGTTATTACGGACGTACTGCATAATCTTCGACCTAAAGCCTTTGACACTTTTCGGTGTCGGCAAACTGGTCTGTGCATTGTGTAAATTACCCATTTTCTATGCAACTAAACTTTTATTTTGGTGTTACTCTCTGATTTATGTTTCATTGCTGCAGTATTATTCAGCATTAGTGGACTAAAGTTCATTGTCAGCGTATCAGATCTTACACGTCAAACCTATAAAACTTTAACTGAAATCTAAAACAATGAAAAATCCCGGAATTCTAAAAAATTCCCGGGTTTTTCCCAGATTTGTCCCGGATGAAAAAATTCCCGGGTTTTTCCCGGATCTCCCGGATGTCCCGGACCGTATACACCCTGTGTAAACTGCCGGTTTCCGGAATCCTTAAGTCGTCCTTGACTGATCCTAATAATGTTTTCGTTTTGGGTGGAGGGCGAAACACGCACTTGCCATTGTATTTTCTGAGTATTCTGCCAATCTTTGCCGATGTGTTCCCGACATATGGTATAATCACTGTCGCAACTGGTTTGTCTTCCATGGCCTGCAAGTGCTGCAAGTCAGCTGCTAGTCTGTCACAGTCCGAGATTTTGCGCGCTCTCTGCACCAGTGTGCTCAGAACACCCTCTCACTGTGAATGAGCGTGACAGCTGGAGGCATGCAGGTACAAATCTGTATGTGTTGGCTTATGGTTGGTGCTGTGTCCTAGTGTGCCATCTGGTCTTCACTTGACGAGCACATCCAGAAATGGAAGCCGGTTGTTTTCGTCTACCTCCATCGTGAACTTGATATTCTGGTGCTACGAGTTCAGACCCTGCAGACAGTCTTGGAGGAGTTATCGTCCATTTGGCCACATTACAAATGTATTGTCTACATATAAAAAAGCAAGAGGGCTTGTAGGCTGCTGATTTAAGAGCTGCTTCTTCAAAAGCCTCCATAAACATATTGGCCACTACTGGTGATAGCGGACAGCCCATCGCTACTCCATCTGTTTGTTTGTAGTAGTTCCCATCAAACAGAAAGTATGTTGACGAAAACTTTCATTACTGTTGGTCCGAATTTGTCTCCTATGAGGCTTAGGGAGTCACTTAGAGTACCCTAGTAAAGAGGGATACCACTTCAAAGCTCTCCATTAAGTCTTCTTGTCCCAATCAGAAGTTCTGGAGCTGCTGCACGAAATGCACGGAGTTTCAGATGTGGTGCTGACATTTGTCCACAAAGGGACTGAGGGTTGACGTCAGGTGATTTGCTAATTCATATGTTGGTGCTCCATTGTTGCTTACAATCGGGCAGAGAGGCAATCCATCCTTATGGACTGTAAGTAGTCCATAAAGTCTAGGAGGTGCAGCTGCTCATGGATGAAGTTTCTTCACTATCTTCTTTTCTTTAAAAGTGTGTTGGAGAAGCTCAGTCTTCCTTTTCACTCTGTTGGTAGGATCGTCTTCGGTTCTCCAGTAGGTGTCGTCTTCTAATAGGTCATACAATTTTTGCTTATACAGGGTGTTACAAAAAGGTACAGCCAAACTTTCAGGAAACATTCCTCACACACAAAGAAAGAAAATATGTTATGTGAACATGTGTCCGGAAAGGCTTACTTTCCATGTTAGAGCTCATTTTATTACTTCTCTTCAAATCACATTAATCATGGAATGGAAACACACAGCAACAGAACGTACCAGCGTGACTTCAAACACTTTGTTACAGGAAATGTTCAAAATGTCCTCCGTTAGCGAGGATACACGCGTCCACCCTCCGTCGCACGGAATCTCTGATGCGCTGATGCAGCCCTGGAGAATGGCATATTGTATCACAGCCGTCCTCAATACGAGCACGAAGAGTTTCTACATTTGGTACCGGGGTTGCGTAGACAAGAGCTTTCAAATGCCCCCATAAATGAAAGTCAAGAGGGTTGAGGTCAGGAGAGCGTGGAGGCCACGGAATTGGTCCGCCTCTACCAATCCGTCGGTCACCAAAGCTGTTGTTGAGAAGCGTACGAACACTTCGACTGAAATGTGCAGGAGCTCCATCGTGCATGAACCACATGTCGTGTCGAACTTGTAAAGGCACATGTTCTAGCAGCACAGGTAGAGTATCCCGTATGAAATCATGGTGGTGAATCGAGGAAGTACAGTACTTCCTGACGAAACTAAAATGAGCTCTAACATGGAAATTAAGCGTTTCCGGACACATGTCCACATAACATCTTTTCTTTATTTATGTGTGAGGAATGTTTCCTGAAAGTTTGGCCGTACCTTTTTGTAACACCCTGTATACATTATATGCTAGTAGGACCAGGCAATTCCCTTTATCGGCTGGGAGGACGATAGGCTCAGGATCTTCTTGAAGCCGCTTCAGTGCTTTTCTCTCTTCCTTGGAGATGTGTGACTTCGGGGGAGCCTCCCTTGTGAGTACACGGCATGTTTCCCATCATATTTGTTCTGCAGTGTCACATGGAAGTGCAAGAGCCGCCTGTACCACCACGCTGATGAATTTTTCTGTTGGTAATGTTGCAAGTGTTGGTGCAAAATTCAGCCCCTTTTCGAGTACAGATAAGGTAGCATTGTCAATTACGTTCCCTGAAGTTCGCACCAACACCGACAACATTATCAACAACACCGACAACATTATCAACAGAACAATTCGTCAGCACAGTGGAACAGGCTGCTCTCGCACTTCCACGTGACGCTGCAGAGGAAATACAGTGGGAAACGTGTTGTGTATTCACCAGGGTGGCTCCCCCGAAGCCACACATCTCCGAGGAAGAAAGGAAAGCACTGAAGCGGCACCAGAAGATGCTGAGACTGTCAATTTAAGTGTGTATCAAATGGATAGGCCAATAGGAAATGTAGGTGGTGTACTTATTGCAGTAGACAAGAAACTCAAATTGAAATTGAACCTGCATGTGCAACTGTTTGGGCCAGATTCAGTATCAGGGGTGGGCATAAAACGATTATTGGATCCCTGTATTGCGCACCAGACTCATCTCTTGATGTAACCAAAGAATTCAGAGAAAATTTCAGTTTGCTCATACATAAATTTCCCGAGTATAGTGTAATCATTGGTGGAGACTTAAATCGTCCAACTATCAATTAGGAAAATTACAGTTTTGTTGGTGGTGGGCATGATAAAAGACGTCCTGTGAAACATTACTAAATGTCTTCTCTGAAAATTACCTCATTCATGATGGAAATATATTGTATCTAATGGCAACAAACAGATCTGACCTCTCTGAGGATGTCCAATCCGAACTGGTGTCAGCAACCATGATGCGGTTGTCAACAATGATTAACAAAGTACAAAGGAGAACTAAACCAAGGAGAAAGATATATATGTTCAGTAAACTAAATAAAAAATCATTACTGTCATATCTCAATGAGAAACTCGAAACTTTCAGCACAGGGCAGGAGCACGTAGGGAAAGTATGACTCACGTTTAAGACACTTCATAATGGGAGGGAACCTCCGTGGTATGCTGTCACCATAAAGAAACTTCTAAAGAAAGAGACTACTGTATAATAGGTGTAAAACAAAGTATGGGAGTATAGGTAGAGAGATGCCGAAAAAAATGTGTTTGGCTATCAAGGGAGCAAAGTATGGACCCTCCATTGACTTCCATCAAAATATTGTCAAATGATCTTCCACAAAACCCAAAGAAATTCTGGTCATATGTAAAGGCCATTAGTGGCACCAAAGTCAGTGTACAGTCCCTGAGACAGAAACCGAAATTGATGGTAGCAAAGCAGAAGCTGAAATGCTAAATTTCATTTCCAAATGTTTGATTAAAAAGGAAAACCCAAGAGAACTGTCCCAATTTAATCTGCGTACCACTGAAAAGATGAGTGAAATAAGTATTAGCATCCGCTGCATTGAGAAACAGCTGAAATTGTTAAAACTGAAAAAGGCCCCAGAGCCCAATCAAATTCCTGTCAGATTCAATACTGAATTTGCAGCTGACTTAGCCCCTCTTCTAACTATACAGATCCCTCAGACAAAAAACTGTGCTCACTACTTGAAAGAAAGCACAGACAACATGCGGCTACAAGAAGAATAGTAAAGTGATCCACAAAACTACCGCCCAGTATCCTTGACATCGATTTGTTGTAGAATGTAAGCTCCAACATAATGAGGTACCCAGACCAGAATGACCTCCTCAATGCCAACCTGCATGGATTTCAATAACATCAATCACGTGAAACCCAAATCGTACTTTTCTCACATAACATACTGAAAGTTTTGTATCAAGGCAGTCTAGTGGATGCAGTGTTTATTGATTTCTGAAATATATTTGCCTCAGTACCACACCTAAGCTTATTACCAAAAGTATGATCAAATGGGGTATCAAGTGAAATTTGTGACTGGATTGAGCACTTTTTGGTAGGGAAGATGCAGTATGTTATCTTGGAAGAAAAGTCATCATCAGATATAGAAGTAACTTCAGGTGTGCCCAGGGAAGTGTGCTGGGACCCTTGCTGTTCCTGTTGTATATTAATGCCCCTACAGACAATATTAGTAGTAACCTCAGACTCTTTGCAGATGATGCAGTTATCTATATCTGAAAGAAGCTGCATTCTGTCAGATCTTGATAAGATTTCAAAGTGATACAAAGATCGGCAACCTGCTTTAGATGTTCAGAAATGAAAAATTGTGCACTTCAAAAAATGAAAGAAACATAGCATTCTGTGACTATAATATCAATAAGTTGCATTTTTACTTGGCAAACTTATACAAATATCTGGGTGCAACACTTTGCAGAGATATAAAATGGAATGATCACATATGCTCAGTTATGGCCAAGGCAGGTGGTAGCCTTCGGTTTATTGGTAAAATACTGGGGAAGTACTATCAGTCTACAAAGGAGTTTGTTTACAAATCGCTCGTGTGACCCACACTAGAATATTGCTCAAGTGTGTAGGGCCAATATCAAACAGAACTAACAGCAGATATTGAATGTATACAGAGAAGGGGAGCACAAATGGCCACAGGTTTGTTTGATGCATTAGATGCTGAAGAAACCGAACTGGCAGGTTCTTGAAGATATAATGTAAACTATCCTAAGAAGTTCTATTAACAAAGTTTTAAGAATCCCCGCTTTAAATGATGACTCCAGAAATAATATACTGCAATGCCCTGTGTATTGTGCACATAGGGATCATGAGGGCAAGATTAGAATAGATACAGCATGCACAGAGGAATTCAATCATTCTTCCAGGACAACTGGTGCTATGGGATGTACCCTCTGCCATGCAATTCATGCTGGTTTGCAGAGTATAGATACAGATGTAGACATAAGTGCAACCATTTTCTTCTGTTCCAAGAAACCTTCATACAATTTTATCTCCTGTGAAGGAAAAAAGAACATATTAACACCCTATAGATGAACTAAAATAAGTCTTTTCTGCTTGAGTTCCTTCTTGTAATCTGCCATAATGGATATGTCTTTCCTTCCTGCACAACATCTTGAAAACTGTCATCTTCTTAAAACACCACTGCATCTTGTTTCACAGTTTCAGGTTAACACCTTCTGACCACTCCGGCATTCTGGATAAGCAATTACAAAACTGCTGTATTTAGCTTTTCTTGCAACATGTATCATGTGCTTTGTGACACCAGAAAGAGCAGCTACTCTGACAATTTTCTGCAAAGATGAAGCAAGTGTTAAAACTTCAATCTGCTCACTGCGAGTTGAACTTCCATATTTCTTAGTGGGGACATCCATTAGATCGAAAAAATGTTTTGCACTGTTCACACGGGCACCCCAGAATACATGGCATTTATATAATGAAATTTCCACTCTACAGCAGAGTGTGTGCTGATAAGAACTTCCTGGCAGATTAAAACTATTAAAACTGTGTGCCGGACCAAGACTCAAACTCAGGACCTTTGCCTTCCTTAGACAAGTTCTCTACCAACTGAGCTACCCAAGCATGACTCATGCCCCATCCTCACAGCTTTAATTCTGCCAGTACCTCGTCTCCTACCTTCCAAACTTCACAGAAGCTCTCCTGTGAACCTTGCAGAACTATCACTCCTGGAAGAAAGGATATTGCGGAGTGCTAGTTCTGCAAGGTTGCAGGAGAGCTTCTGTGAAGTTTGGAAGGTAGGAGACGAGGTACTGGCGGAATTAAAGCTGTGAGGACAGGGCATGAGTTGTGCTTGGGTAGCTCAGTTCATAGATCACTTGCCTGCAAAAGGCAAAGGTCCCGAGTTCGAGTATCGGTCCGGCACACAGTTTTAATCTGCCAGGAAGTTTCATGGCATTTATATGTTCTTTGTTTCTTTGCAGGGGATCAAATTGTTTGAAGGTTTCTTGAGACATAGGTAAAGTATGGTGACACCTGTTGCAGGAAACTGATAGCACAATGCATTTTTAGTCATTAGTGTTAACACCTTTCTAATGAACGTACTTTCAGCAAATGCTAATGGACCACTGTTACTATGACAGCTCATTAAAACTCTTTTTCATGAACAGCTGCAAGTTGGACAGTATGTGGCTTTCAAATATGACTAAAATTGGTTCATGGGGCACATTTCCCAGTTATCAAACGAATTTATTCCCAGTTATCAAACGAATTTAAAGATGTTGAGGTTAGCTACATGTTTCTTGCTGAATCAAAATTGATTCTATGATCCAACAGGGAAGATGCTACTTGGGTCCTCTTCTCCAATGTTATACACAAGGCAGCTATCCCATCATCACAAAGTCATAGTGCACAGTTGTGTAAATTTGGCAATAAGTATAATGAAAAGATCATATCTCTTACATTTAAGTTTCAAGTTATCATGGAAAACAATGTTATATACAAGATGGAAGAGATTTAAAAATACAATTTCCTTGTTTATTTTTGAATTTGTTTAAGAAACTCTTCTTTGTAGAATTCTTATGTCCAGTATATATGTAAAAAATTATTAATGTCTCTCATTATTTCTTGTGCCTTTTCTTTATTTCACTCAAGTTGTCTTTATAATTTACAGTAACAGAATAAGGATATAGGTACCACCTTAATTGTGTACCCAAGCTGTTTCTTGTAATTGTTTACTCTGAAAAAGACATTTAACTGCGAAATATAACACATGCAGTAGCAAAATGATTGGTAACTGTTTTCATCTCTCACCAGTTTACTGTTCTGACCTACAGGTCAGCCACAAACATTTTAGGTACAATTGGCACATGTAAATGGAATGAATAAAGTGAGTTAGCATCATCAAATCTGATGTTTTCTCCTGATGGAGACATCCTTATAGCAAGAGCTATTAATTGCAATGCCAAATGCCTTTCATTATTAATTTTACTTAATACTACAAGTAAAAGTTACACTGCACAAGCTTAGGTCTGCACTGCTTTCCTGTACAAAGTTCAGCATTTTAATAAAATCATGAATTTAAAGCACAGCATGGAAAAGTGTGTTTTTCAACATTTTTCATGAGAAATCTGTATAATGCATCCTATTTTTTATACATTATTACAACTTAGTGGCCTTCATACTAGATGCATAAAAGAATAGAGGTCTGTTTTACTATTAAGATCTGTAGGTATCCATGTAACAAATATAACTTAAATTCTGAAACAGTCACCTTATTAACCATTGTGAGATTACATGGAATGACCCATTATCATACTCAAGTATTGTGGAAACTAATGACTACTTGTTCATATTCTTGAATCTGTTGTAGTGCAGGATGTTCAATGGCTCCATGCTGAATAAAACTAGTTTACTAGTACACACCGTTATCAGAAGGTGAACTTGAAGTTCTGGCTTGGCAAATACAAAATGGTGATGTATCTGACCTGGTCTGTATCTCCAATGAGATGATGAGAGAAAACTAATTTGAAACAATAAAGTATGTTGTTTGTTGAATTATTGGCACTCATCCTATTACAGTTACTGGAACATCACCTGAGATGGAAGGGAATGCTAGAAATGACTTCTGATGATGAAACCTCACAACTGAGAAATCATGTGAAGTGTGTACCCATGTGTGAGGACTCAAAGGTAAAAGACTATGACAACACATGTAACAATGTTTGGCTCTGAACACCATACTGAGAAAATGGAGAATATGTTGCACATCATATGAAAATTTTAGAAGGTATATACCAGAGAATCTTTATGAAACTAATGCTTTTCAACTACTCTGTTAGAAACATGGGCAGCAACCTTTCAATTGATCCCACAGAAATTCTGAAGTTCACTGCAACGCACATTGTGGCAGGTATCTTAAATTTTGCCAGATTTGTTTTCAAAGTCATTGACACACATCCCATTGGTTGCTGACCTGATCGCCAGCAACCAACTTGAAAAATTACTGAACAGCCTACATTTTGCATCTGAGAAACCCGGAAATAGTAATGACAGACTATGGAAGATTAGACCTGTCACTGACTGTGTGAAGTCATTATACCATTATCTTCAGCTTGAAGAAAATTTTTATATTGATGAGCAAATTGTTCCTATCAGAGGATCTCTGAAAATAGAGCATTGTATCATTTCATAAGTTATTGATCATCCATTTTATCATGTACTATGATATAGGACTTGTCATTTTTACACAAAAAAACTTAAATAATAGTGCCTGCGTACAACTCTTGCGGACAACAATAATAATAATAATAATAATAATAATAATAATAATTTTATTGTCATTCGGCCATTACAGCAATAGACAACGTCATATACATACTAACATACAATTAATAATTTGAAAGAAACAACAGGTTTCTTGTTAACATTATAGTATTATATTACAGTTGATAAATTCTCTTATGTCATAGAATGGGTGGAGGACTAGCCAGTCATGAATTGTTTGTTTGAATAATTGTTCAGGTAATTCTTGAACAGATTGAGGAAGATTATTAAATAATTTGTACCCCATGATTTCGTAGCTGTTGAGTGACTTTGACAATCTGTGGTAGGGAATATAGAGGCACCTATTCCTTCTTGTATTGTGGCTGTGTACATTTTCTCTGGTTTTTGTTTCTGGTAATTTCTTCTTCGTATAAATTAGAACATAGTATATGTACAAGTTTATAACAGTCATGATTTTCTGTTCACAAAACAATGGTTTGCAGTGTGCCTTATATGCAGAACGTACATAAACAGAAGCAAATCATACAGATCCATACAAAATCATACAGATAACCTAAAACATAAAAATGATAAGACATATCTTTATGGGTGGGGGTATTGGGGGGGGGGGGGGGAGTGAAATGTTACCTTCTGTGCAGCAAGAGTAGGTTGATTTATGATTTCATTGCCTACCAAAGGAAAGCAACACCTCTCCAACCTGAAATGACTGAAGCTTTTTGTGTAACTGGAAGCGCAGTGACAAAATTATGTACTAATACTGCACAGACGGTAAAGATGATACCGGTATGCGATATGACAGTGAGAAACAATTCCCAAAAATTGTGGACAATCAAGGACGACGCAAGAAAGAAATATGTATCTTGAAGTCAAAAAACAAGGGTGGAAAATGTGTTATCCACTTCTATTACACAAACCACTACAGCTGCTTCAAGTCCTTCCATAATCGCTAGGTGCTGTACCTGAACAATGAGTGAAATTAGTTAAAGCGTGAATAATATCCATGTTCTACCATAATTGGTGATAACAACATGTCAACAAAAACTTCTTCTAGAACAGTGCTGAACGGAAAACAAAGTAATAAAGAAATAAGTGCTTGTATGTAACTATTTACATTATTTGAAACCTGATGTACTACTTGTGATACATCGTATAATTTGCAAAGTAGAGAGGTAAAAATATGTTTTTGTACCTTGTGGTGTACGTCAATACAAGTTACTGAATTTTTTATGCAAATAATAAAAATATCAGGTCTGAAACGGTTATCTCAATTGCTTGTTGTTACGTAATTACACACTTTTTAGTGGTACGATACATCATAAAGGGGCAATTACTACTGGTCATTTTTATCACAAAATCCATTTCAATTTTGAAGACTTCAGTCAAAAATACCAGCTATCAAACTCGATATATAGAAAAATGTGAGAATATCAGTTTGAGAAACGTCTATTACGTGAACATTCGTTGTCATACATCACATTTACTTTAACGGTACTGGCTACAACGAGATATGTCACAAGTGGTCCCTTTCATTACTCACTCACACTCTGCGTCCAACTGACGAAATTGTTCCAGCGTGATATTCGCTCCCATTATCTGCAATCGTTTCACATTTTCTTCGATCTCCTGCGACACTTCTGGACTTGGCGTGTTCGATAACAATGACGACAACATTTGTTTAAAATTATCGTAGTATTCAGAAATCTTAACTGGTTCTGAGACCCATGGGTACTGACACCTTTGCTGCAACATTCTCCCTAATCTGCCGTATGCTCCACACAGACCAAAAGCCTACAGAACACTTACGTGCAGATACACAGTGCAGTGGCAAGTATTATAATATATCAAGAATGCGTCGGCAACAATACACTTAGCGAATCTCAATTGTTTCTAGTTTCTAGATCTTTCATTTGACTTCCTACTAGTTTAGATTTCTGAAAAGTACGTCACATCTACGTTTCGACATACAGTAAGCCTATTCTGCTGGGAAGATATGTGATAAGATAAAACAAAGAAAGGATATTATCCAAGAAATTTCTGTTCTTTCCCTCAAGGTTATTGCGGGTATTTTTCTTTATCAAACTGCAATGGGAAATTTACACTCCGACAGGCGCGCGTTTTTTTATTGCACGAGCAGACGCGCAGCACATTTTGCGCACCACTTGCGCTTCTCAGTTCTACAGTTATTTTCGTATGCTCTCATACTAGTACTGACATTAATTACTTTATTGTTGTTAAGGGTAGATATAGAATCACTCAAAATGATACTAAAACTATAGAAATACTAACTAATTGTGCTGTCCACTTAATACAAGTCATTTATTATGAGCACAGTGAAAAATACTAAGAAATAATGTTACATATGTAGCCAAGAGATGTCTACACTGTTGCTCACTTATAGAGGGAAACAATGTTACGTTATTTAACATGGCTGTTAATTATACTTTATTTAGAAAAGTTGATAAACATCTAAACACATAAATGATTTAGTTCTGAAAAATCTATATTTCGCTGTCGGCGTTGAAAATTAATATATTCATAGTGAATGCCTATGGAAACCATATTATAACAGCTTACAGACAGGCCCTGTCAAGATTCAAATCACTAGTCATCTGAGTCTGCAGGTGTAACTTGACACTTTTCACAGTTGTAACTAACACTCGTTGCTTCCTGCAAACAAAACTATTACAAGAGTCACACTTTATTGTTGTTTTAACATTCTTGACCCTTCCACAAATAACACAGCATCCCATTTCTTAGCCGAACGCTTGTCAGGAGCACAATGAAAAAGAGAAGTATGCAAAACCTAAATCTGCTTCAAACAGTTTTACAGTTCCGTTAAGAAACAGATTTCAGTGTCTCATTACAGACTGTGAAGTTAATAATGACGAATCCGGCAACTCGCACCAAGATTATTTATCTGAATTGGCGGGAAGTAAACGCAAAATGGAACAAACGTAACTGCCGCGACGATGCAAATAAAATGACGAAAATAAACTTTAGTAGGATTACAGTTTCACTTAATGACAGCCACGGGAGAGGAGCTGCGGGTATTCTTCGACTCTAGTAAGATCTCCCTGTTACAAGTGTTGGGAAACCTGGAGCAGGCCCGACACAAGTTTTAAGACTGTAAAAATTATAACTGCACGTCGCAGAGTGAATGCATAGTAATAACGGGCGGCGCAAATGATGTGTATAAGAATGAACTAATAGTGGCAAACAGTGAGTTAAGAAATGCGCTACGTACATTAGTGAATCGAAAGGCGATCGTGGTAGCCATACCACACAGGAATGATCTTATTGAACCTTCTTGTGCGAACACAGAGATCCAAAAAGCAAATAGGATGTACAAAAAGATCTGCAAGGACACTTCAAATGCGTTTTTCCTTAATATTGATGACCTGAAGAGAAAGCACTTCACTACACATGGAATGCATTTAAATAAATGGGGTAAATCACTACACAGCCAGAACATCAAGGCATTAGTGGAAAGTGTTTCTCCTATAAGTAAGAAATGTAATCCAATCCCATTGCCGATGGTGAAGGAGAGTTGTATCTTGCCTACCAACTACTCCAGCTGCTGCAGTAACACAACTTCAAGAAACAATGATTACAGAAGAACGTGTTGGGAGAGAAGCATGCATATTAACAGCTACAACAGATGGAACAACACAGCAAGGAACAGAGAAGAAAGAAACAGCAAGGGTGGCAGCATACTCAGCTACAAAAACTATTGCTCCATCAAGTGGTACAGGTATCCATTGTGCAGCAACATCTGAACTATCCACAAGGGGAACCCAGTCATCGAGATCAAGACATAAACATGAAGAAGGGAAGAGAGTTCAACGAGCAGTAGCAGTGTCAAGTGTTGTGGGTAAGCGAAAAACAGTTCCTCCTCTCCGTCTAAATGATTTTTTACTCGAAGGCAGCAAGGAGAAGAAGCCCATAAGGTAAATAGTGCAGGAGATTTAATAGCCCCTCACTGTAATAGTACATCTGTGAGGAAAGACAGGTTTGATCTTAATATATGCTATCTTAACATTCAACGAGTGAGGGATAAGTAACTTATTGTCAGTAATCTTGGAATAGAAAATGGGTTTGATATTTTCTGTTTGACTGAACACTGGGTTACTGAGAGTGACCTAACATTTGTTAAATTTGATAATTATAATATAGCCAATAGCTACTGCAGAAAATTGCATTTAAGGGGTGGTGTAGCAGTCTATGTTAACAAGTCACTTAAATATTAGTCAATAGATTTTATCTAGATTTTTTTGTGTGATGAACTGAAATTTTAAGCTGGTGGTATAGTTTTAGACAGTTTTAAGTTATTGCCAATATCCTTGTACAGATCACCTAAGGGCATCATCAGTGTATTTCTAGAGAAACTGGACCAGCTGTTACATGTACTTGGCGAAACTAGGTGGATAAATTATGATATTGTAATAGGTGGTGATCTGAATTCAGATTTTGATGTAACAACACACATAGTGTCACTGAACTTCAAAATCTACTAAGACAATCCAACTTACACTGTATCATTAATAGGTCCACAAGAGAACAAGCATGTCTTGACAATATTTTTGTGAATTTTAAAACAACAGACGAATCATTTGATGTGTCAGAGTTTGCATTTTCTGATCATAGTTATGTAACCTTAAACTATACAAGTAGGTTTCCTCCTGATAAGATTAGAATAACTAAGCCTTTCCCAAAAATTGTGATGACCAGACCTGTCTCAGATCAAAAAATTCATAGATTTTGTAATTCTCTTGCTGACAGAGACTGGTTTGGCCAGTGTTATGGAGACACACCCTATACTTTAAGTAACGATTTCCAGCAATATACCGGGTGATCAAAAAGTCAGTATAAATTTGAAAACTGAATAAATCACGGAAAAATGTAGATAGAGAGGTACAAATTGACACACATGCTTGGTATGACATGAGGTTTTATTAGAACCAAAAAAATAAAAAAGTTCAACAAATGTCCAACAGATGGCGCTTCATCTGATCATAATAGCAATAGCTAGCATAACAAAGTAAGACAAAGCAAAGATGGTGTTCTTTACAGGAAATGCTCAATATGTCCACCATCATTCCTCAACAATAGCTGTAGTCGAGGAATAATGTTGTGAACAGCACTGTAAAGCATGTCTGGAGTTATGGTGAGGCATTGGCATCGGATGTTGTCTTTCAGCATCCCTAGAGATGTCGGTCGATCACGATACACTTGCGACTTCAGGTAACCCCAAAGCCAATAATCACACGGACTGAGGTCTGGGGACCTGGGAGGCCAAGCATGATGAAAGTGGCAGATGAGCACATGATCATCACCAAACGACACACACACGAGATCTTTCACGCATCTAGCAATATGGGGTGGAGTGCCTTCCTGCATAAACATTGTATGTTCCAGCAGGTGTTTATCAGCCAGGATGGGGATGATGCGATTCTGTAACATATAGGCGTACCTCTCACCCGTCACGGTAGCAGTTACAAAACCAGAATCACGCGTTTCCTCTAAGAAAAAAATGCCTGATAACGATAGATGTAAATCCAACCCATACCGTGACTTTCTCGTCGTGCAATGGTGTTTCCACGACAGTTCTAGGATTTTCGGTAGCCCAAATTCTGCAGTTGTGGGGTTTGACAGACCCTCAAAGCATGAAATGAGCTTCGTCGGTCCACAACACGTTACCCAACCAATCGTCGTCTTCCGCCATGTTTTGAAATGCCCTCACCGCAAATGCCCTCCACTTCACTAAATCGCCAGGTAAAAGTTCATGATGCCGATGGATTTTGTACGGATAGCATCGGAGGGTACACCTCAGTGCCAACCAAACAGTAGTGTATGGAATGCCGGTCCGACGTGCGACTGCACAAGCGCTGACTTCCCCGTGCATAGACGAACCCGCTACAGTCTCCATTTCTTCCTGAACAGTCTCAGCAGCGTTACGCGTTGTGCTCGGTCGGCCACTATGGGGTCTATCGTCTAAACAACCCGTGGCTTCGAAATCATTCTCGCCACAGCTGCATTTGTCAACGGACATTTACCCGTTCGAATCCCCTTCCTATGGCGACAGGATCGTAACGCTGAACTAGCACATTCCCCATTCTGATAATACAGCTGAACGAAAAGCGCCTTTTCAGGTAACGTCAACATAGTGCGACTGCTGGCGCATCTGATTCTCTCTCTCACTACAGCTCCTGTTTGAATAATTTCTTGTAATAATGTTTTAGAAGAAAATATATACTGGGTAATGGGTATTGTGTAATCAAGATGGCGGCCATTAGAGGTGTACAATTCGTAAGCTCCGCTTTTAACGAAAAAATACGCGTATTTAAGTGTTCCCTGTGTGAGAAATATAATGCTGTTTATGATAACCTGTGTGTGCCATGTCATATTTTACTAAAAACACTGGAAGTCAAGATGAATTACCGGATAAACCACATGCAGCGAAATATTGAAGAAATCAGTTGTGAAATAGCTACAAAAGCAAAAAATAATCAACACTCTGTGTGACGACATAATTAAGCTGCAAAAGAACTTGATTTATTTGGAATCTTTAAACTGTGCAAATATTTTGCAAGCTTTACTGGTAACAAACAAGAGTTATTATGACGATCATTTTAGGCATAAAAAGTTCACTCGCCCATTTCAAAGTGAACAGTGTTTCAAGTTACCGATACACCAATAAACATTAGCAGTGACTTAGAGACTATCAAAAGTGCAGAAGATAAGAGTGCAAATGAAACTACAAACACAAATGAGTCAAAAGAAGTGACAATAATGATATGAAAGCAATCTTTTAATGTAAATATTCACTGGGATAGTCACGGACGCGGACTCGCGAAAGTTCTGCGTTCGGATTATGGTGTTAACTTTTGTAGCTATGTTAAACCTGGAGCACCTGTGTGAAATTACAAATAATATAAAAGCTGGAGCTTGACGAAATGCAAATGAGTTTACAGTAATAATGGGGGGAGGGTAGGTGCCAATGATGTCTACAAGAATGAATTATCTCGTGCTGTTCTAAACTTAAAGTTAGTGTTGGAATCTAATACAAAAAACAAGCTCATCATCATTGGAATACCTCACAGACACGATCTTATAAATGACTCGTGCGTCAATAAATAAATCAATTAAGCCGACACACAGTTTGAGAAGCTCTGTACAATGCATCAGATTGGCCAAGATGGCGGAGATGTTGTGTGTACAAGTGAGTAGTGTTCCTGCGAAAAACGAAAATAATATCGATGAAAGTACAGTGTGTGTGAATTGTAGGGACGAAATTATGAAGTTAAATGAGCGTATTTCTAGCCTTCAGCAAATCGTCAGTGTAGTGAGATGTCAGAACTTCGAATCATTAGTCAAACAAAAGGCCAGTTCTCTTTCGCAAAAAAACTCTAACGAGTGGACAAATATACCATATAAAAACAGAGGTGTGAATACGAAAGCATCACCAGGGAGTAAAAACACCAAACAGTTGGCGGTTAAAAACAAATTTCAAGTTCTTTCGGTGAGTGAAGAGGCGGATTTAGGCTTAACATCGGTAAGTGACAGGGGTGGATCCAAGGGGGGGGGGAGGCAATTGGGGCAATTGGCCCTCTCCCCCCCCCCCCCCCCCCCCGGTGCGTGATCGATCTCTTTTTCCGACTGCTTTAGGGGCTGATTACGTCGGCCTATCTAGTTTGTTTTACTTGAAGTCGAAGATGTAAACAATGGCACGCAGTTTGATGTAACAATTCAAAAAGAGACCTAGAAGGCTCTTCCATTTAGCGAATAAACTACAGAAGAAACAACTATACTTACACTCCTGGAAATGGAAAAAAGAACACATTGACACCGGTGTGTCAGACCCACCATACTTGCTCCGGACACTGCGAGAGGGCTGTACAAGCAATGATCACACGCACGGCACAGCGGACACACCAGGAACCGCGGTGTTGGCCGTCGAATGGCGCTAGCTGCGCAGCATTTGTGCACCGCCGCCGTCAGTGTCAGCCAGTTTGCCGTGGCATACGGAGCTCCATCGCAGTCTTTAACACTGGTAGCATGCCGCGACAGCGTGGACGTGAACCGTATGTGCAGTTGACGGACTTTGAGCGAGGGCGTATAGTGGGCATGTGGGAGGCCGGGTGGACGTACCGCCGAATTGCTCAACACGTGGGGCGTGAGGTCTCCACAGTACATCGATGTTGTCGCCAGTGGTCGGCGGAAGGTGCACGTGCCCGTCGACCTGGGACCGGACCGCAGCGACGCACGGATGCACGCCAAGACCGTAGGATCCTACGCAGTGCCGTAGGGGACCGCACCGCCACTTCCCAGCAAATTAGGGACACTGTTGCTCCTGGGGTATCGGCGACGACCATTCGCAACCGTCTCCATGAAGCTGGGCTACGGTCCCGCACACCGTCAGGCCGTCTTCCGCTCACGCCCCAACATCGTGCACCCCGCCTCCAGTGGTGTCGCGACAGGCGTGAATGGAGGGACGAATGGAGACGTGTCGTCTTCAGCGATGAGAGTCGCTTCTGCCTTGGTGCCAATGATGGTCGTATGCGTGTTTGGCGCCGTGCAGGTGAGCGCCACAATCAGGACTGCATACGACCGAGGCACACAGGGCCAACACCCGGCATCATGGTGTGGGGAGCGATCTCCTACACTGGCCGTACACCACTGGTGATCGTCGAGGGGATACTGAATAGTGCACGGTACATCCAAACCGTCATCGAACCCATCGTTCTACCATTCCTAGACTGGCAAGGGAACTTTCTGTTCCAACAGGACAATGCACGTCCGCATGTATCCCGTGCCACCCAACGTGCTCTAGAAGGTGTAAGTCAACTACCCTGGCCAGCAAGATCTCCGGATCTGTCCCCCATTGAGCATGTTTGGGACTGGATGAAGCGTCGTCTCACGCGGTCTGCACGTCCAGCACGAACGCTGGTCCAACTGAGGCGCCAGGTGGAAATGGCATGGCAAGCCGTTCCACAGGACTACATCCAGCATCTCTACGATCGTCTCCATGGGAGAAGAGCAGCCTGCATTGCTGCGAAAGGTGGATATACACTGTACTAGTGCCGACATTGTGCATGCTCTGTTGCCTGTGTCTATGTGCCTGTGGTTCTGTCAGTGTGATCATGTGATGTATCTGACCCCAGGAATGTGTCAATAAAGTTTCGCCTTCCTGGGACAATGAATTCACGGTGTTCTTATTTCAATTTCCAGGAGTGTACGAATAAAATGATAATATTCGCTGAGGCATGAGCGATCTGTGTACCTTTTTTAGCACTTTCCCTACGGTGCGAATGTAAGATTTTGTTTCTAGGGGCAATTTGCAAAGAGATGGTGTTGATAATTAAGCGATGAACACCGAAGGAATACTTGAAAATATTCTCATTAGTTGCAAATAGTGAGAACCTTACGACAGTCCCTTTTATTCTGCAATTGCACGTTTTCGATCTGGATGAACGCTTCGGTCGACGCCAAGTTTATCGTGATTACCCTCAAACAAATTCGGCAGAAGATTATTACAGAGTAACAGTCTATGTTCCCCTACTGGACTTCATTATAACTGATTTACGAGAAAGATTCTCTGCTGAAACTTTGGATGTGCTCAACCTTTCTGTTTTCAGTCCAGAAAGTATTGTGAAGATCTCTGGAGGTGAAACTGAAAAAATTGCAGAGTCCCTCACCAACTGCTTCGGTTCGTTGCTTGACGAGGACAAAGGCATTGCTTCTCTTATGTTACGGGATGAAATGTTGTTGTGGCGAGAGAAATGGAATCAAGAAAAGGAACGACAAAAAGAGCTTCCAACCATCGCCCCTGACATGTTGGCTATAATACATAAGCTTTTATTGGTCCTGGCAACACTTCCAGTGACAACTGCGTCTGCTGAAAGGTCGTTTTCGTCGTTGCGGCGCCTGAAAACTTATTTAAGAACATCGATGAATGAAAACCGCCTCCTTGGTCTTGCACTTATGCAAATTCATTACGAGATTCCTGTAGACGTAGAAAAAGTAATTACAAGATTTTCAAAAAGTGGGCGTAGAAAGAGATTAGAATTTAATATTTAAGAGCAGTACTGTGAATATACATATTTAATATTAAATTTCATTTTATTTATACTTTGCATTTTTATTTTATTTCTTATTTTTTTACAAGAAGAAAGAAAGAAATTTTTTATTGTTAATATTTACATTCATGAGGAAAAACAGCTTATTATGAGCATAAAATAACGTAATTAAGATGCTTTCCTGAACACAGTCAAATACCCTATTATAACTTTTCGCAGTTGTATCGTCATTGCTGCGTATAAACACATGCGCGAATTCGATGGCAACATTCTGTCAAATGAAAGCAATTGGTGAAATAATTTCGAAGATTTAAGAATGGAAACAAATGAACATTAGCATTTTTATAGTTTATTTTACATTAGCAGACAAACACAGAGTTTTTTAAGTGCACGTGTCGTATTTGAAGAATGTTTTTTAGGTAATGCAGTAAGTTATTTCATTAAACACACTTAACACATAACGATACACAATTAAACTAAATACAGAATATCATTAAAATTGCTACACCACGAAGATGACGTGCTACAGACGCGAAATTTAATCGACAGGAAGAAGATGCTGTGACATGCAAATGATCTGCCAACTATCCTTCCCATCCCTCCCACAGTGATATTCCTCCATCAACCGAACCTACGCAATATACTCGTCCATCCCTACACAACCTCTGCTCCCAACCCCTTACATCATGGCTCATATCCCTGTAATAGACCTAGTTGCAGGATCTGTCCCATACATCCTCCCACCACCACCTACTCCAGTCAAGTCATAAAACATCATCTATCCCATCAATGGCAGGTCTACCTGTGAAACCAGTCATGTGATCTACAAGCTAAGCTGCAACCACTGTGCTGCATTCTATGTGGGCATAACAACCAAGAAGCTGTCTGTCTGCATGAATGGCCACTGATCAACTGTAGCCAAGAAACAACTGGGCCACCCTGTTACTGAGCACACCGACCAACATGACATATTTCATTTCAATGACTGGTTCAAAGCCTGTGCCATATGGATCCTTCCCACCAACACCAGCTTTTCTGAATGGCACAGTTGGGAACTCTGCCTGGAATGTATCCTACATTCCTGTAACCCTCCTGGTCTCAACCTTCGTTAATCATTGTCCTCGTCCATCCAGCGCCTTCCCTGTTCCCATTCCAGAACTAGGCAGCCCGCTGTTTCACCAAGGAACCCAGTTCTTTTACTTCCCTACTATTCCGCTACCCTCTCCCTCCGTCTCTCCCCTGCCCTCCATCTAACCACCCAACGACACCTAGCTGGCCACCCTCTCTCCACCTTGTCCCTGCATACTCCCCAGCAATACTTCACTGTCCCCATCCCTATCCTCATATCCCCCACCCCTATGCAGCTATCCCTTATGCTCCCCAACCCAGCCTCCTCCTTACCTCTACCCAGCTGCCTCTCACATTATGCACTGCTGCTGCTCATAGTCTGACTTCAGCTGTGTGTGTGTGTGTGTGTGTGTGTGTGTGTCCCTAATTTTGTGACAGTCTTTTTGTTGTGCCTATATGCGACTCAGCTGCTCCACTATATAGTGAGCAGCTATTAACCATTTCATAATATTGTTACAAATAATGTTCTTTACGTTACTTATGAATAAAAGCAAATGTGCTTTGATGCAACATGTTTTACACTAGGTAATTGTTCACTAGTAAAAGTAGAAGACATTGCAATCAAAACATTATAACACTGCAGTAAGAAAATGTTAAAGAAATGGCTTTTCATTAAACAGCCCACGAAATGTGTAGTAGTGAAGACAGACATACCAAAATAACAAGTTAAAGGGCTCTGAGAATTTACAAATATTCAAAATGTTCATTCATCACTATTTACCAACACACACACACACACACACACACACACACACATTTTCACAAATGATGTAGAAATTATAATACTAAATACCGTATTTACTCGAATGTAAGCCGCACTCGAATCTAAGCCGCACCTGAAAAATGAGACTCGAAATAAAGGAAAAAAAAAAAATCACAAATCTATAAGCCGCACCTGAAATTTGAGACTCGAAATTCAAGGGGAGAGAAAAGTTCTAGGCCGCACCTCCAAATCGAAACAAAGTTGGTCCATTGTAATATGAGACACAATTTAGGTCGAATGAATGACGATACAGCTACAGTAGTTTGGTTCGAGTCGAAAGCTTAGCAGTTAAGCTTTACCAGATAGCCATTGCTATGCGTCAGGCGCTCCGTCCGTATTTATACGGATACCCTTTCTTTTTCACGTGCTTCGTCTGGTTTGAATAGATTGTTTATTTTGCTTTGATCTGATAAGTGCCGTTTTCTATGTTATAGGTGTTTACGTCAGTCACTCCAAGCTCAAAATGCATTACTATACTGTGTCATGCATTGTTTGTCGCATTCTGATAGTGCGTGTTTACGGCCTGTCGCTGCTCGTGGCATGGCTTGCTTTTGTGCGCGCTACCGCCGCCTACAATTAAAAAAAGAGAGGAATCGTCTCATTAGCGATACAATGGCAAGAGACTGCTATTTGTTGTTACTTACACCGCTGCTTTCTTTGATAATGATCAACAAGAACCAAATAATAGACTGCGTATGATAAAACACGTTCTGAACGAGAGTTTGGCGAAAATTTTTCTCCGTTTGAAAATCTTTGCGGCCGCTTCTTTAGTACATCAAATTCTGCACAGAAATTAGTCATCTTAGATTTAAAAATCTAGTCAGTTGCCGTGCTTCATTTCTGACTGTATCACTATTAGGCATAAGAGTAATACGAATATAAACATGACACGATACGTATATTCTTCCGCGTTTGCTGTTGTCTCACTCTAGTTTCGTAGTTTATTTGGCAGACAGGATTTAAATGAGATAGAAGCAAACACGAAAGAATACATGGCAAAATGTTTATATTCGTATTATTCTTATGGTGAAGAGAATACTGCATGTGATTCACATTTCATCAGGTTCCTATTAGCAACCATTTCTTCTCACAGGTAGGAAAAAATTCAGAACGTAGAGTTGGCCATATTGACAAAAATCCCAGTATTACCAGTCGGATTTTCGTAGTACATTGAAATTCGAAGATGAACAATACGGAATTTGTATTTACTTCGTTGGATAATGTATGAAAATGCAGTGGTCGAAACTCGGGCGGAGAAAAAAAGCTAGTCTTCCAATTTTTTTTTTTTAATTTTATTTACTGACGCAGAGGTTTTGGCGCCAGTATTTATCTTTGTGCCTACAAAGGATGCTTGTGTAGCGCTACATATATTCGACGGCAGAAGTTAGTTGTGGCGGCTCCTATCAACATTTTTCAGAACTTCAGCTTGCTTTGCACTCGATTCTAAGCCGCAGGCGGTTTTTTGGATTACAAAAACCGGAAAAAAAGTGCGGCTTAGATTCGAGTAAATACGGTAGTCAAAATCACTTCAAATGTGTAAATGTATATAGTTGCTCAGAGCTCAGTTCTGAGACCTCTTAAGAGTATTTACATAAACTAGAATACATGCAAAGAGAATAAATCCAAGGCTTTAAAGGTTTCTTTGGGTACAGACCAGTGAAACCAGTCAGTAAAGACTGAAAAAGAGAATCTGATCAGAGAACATCTCCAAAACTTTGCTTGGTGGCACTAGTCAGTAAGACCTCCCACACAATAGTATCAGAGATTATTAATGGTGATACTGTAGAATATAAATACATAAGGATTATCATTAACATATTCATATTATCATCTTCAATTGAAAGATAGCTTCTTAATATAGCAATCTGAGAAGAGCTGCTTTATCATCATAGTGGAGAAATTCCAGCACTTCATAATGCGAAAGAATAATTCATGTGTATCGTACATATTACAGTTCAAAGCATCGACTAGAAGTTTGTATCACAGCAAGAAAATTATGGAGTAATAAACCAATACAATTTTGTATCTAAACATTTTCCAGGTAAACATGTAAGTGTTACTTCATGACTGGTGTTTTCAAAAAGAAAAGATAGCACTGACAGCAGAAGAAAACACTGATATGTACAAAGATACCAGAAGCAGTTGTAGTTCAGAAAACATGCAGCAGACAGTACTAAACAGCTATGGCTCTTGTTCTTGCCAAGCACATAATGTAAAAAGAAGTGTACATACCTCTGAGGGCTACAATCATGACATTAAGACAACATACTTGCATATACTTCAGCACAAATACTTGAATCAACAAAGTCACTAGTTAAAGGTTTAAATTTATGCTTGCCAGTGAAAAACATTTTTTTTTTTTTTTTTTTTTACTCAGCAAGTTCATTATGAAACACAGGACTTCAAATAATCTACTTTTTTTGGTATGTCTTAATATGGTAATAATCCTCAATCCAATAAGCTTTCCAGAATTCAGATAAATCAAACAGTATACATTAGCATGAGGATTTTCAACAATTATGAATGGACCAGTGCACATGTCAAAGAATTCTTTACTTCTGCTGTTAACATTTTAGATCTTTTGTGTGATTTTGCAAGAACATAATCCCCAACCTTAAACTGTGTTACTTTTACTTTACTGTCATTTCTCCTTTTCCATGTTTCTGCCTGTTTGTTGTGATTTCTCTGACAATCTCCTCTCTTCCCTGTGTAGACAAAATTTTATTTGGTGGTGTGGGTATTCAATCAGTTCTGGTAGAATGTTTGCAGGTTTCTTATGAAACAATCTCAAAAGGGTAAATCCAGTAGAACTGTTTTGTAAGCTCTTCATGATGTCTTCAAAATCACTAATGTTTTCATACCAAGTAGGGTACTTATGACAACTACATGTATGGCATAGGTGATCAATCTCTATGTATCTTTCTGCAGAGTTTGACGAAGGGTTATTCACTGAAATCAAAATGTGTTTAATTGCTGATCTTTCAACAAATGTTTTCCAGTTTTTCGATATGGACTATGATATATTATCTGACAGAATGACTTCTGGCTTTCCTACCTTTTTAAAGTTATCCTTGTCAATCTTAGATATAATCTCTTTACTTGTGACATTTCTGACAAGGTGCAATTTTATAAATTTTGGAAATAAATGTCAACCACATCAAAAATGTAGTTGTGACAAAGATCTACAGAAGTCTATGGCTACCAAAACCATACGTTTAATAATGTACGGAATGTTCTGGTTGAGAGTAATGAAATATTTAGGAATAAAGGAGACAAAATTCAAGTGCTCAGCTGTCTACCATGTGTCCCGTCTACCTGCAGCCCATACTAGTCCACATAGGAATCCTCACTCTCCCACGAGAGTGCTAGATGCTTCCTCCACCCCCATTCCCTCCCGATTCTCTCCATCCCTCGCTCTACCCCGCACTGCATCCTCATATCACCCCAGACACTCACCAGAGCCTGGAAAGATCTGGCAGTCAAATGAGCAAAATAGCATAATTTAGGGAGACAGGTGATATATATATATATGTCTTTCCGCTCCCGGGATTGGAATGACTCCTTACCCTCTCCCTTAAAACCCAAATCCTTTCGTCTTTCCCTCTCCTTCCCTCTTTCCTTACGAGGCAACCGTTGGTTGTGAAAGCTAGAATTTTGTGTGTCTATCAACGTGCCTGCGCTTTCGTTTGTTAAAGTCACATCATCTTTGTTTTTAGATATATTTTTTCCCACGTGGAATGTTTCCTTCTATTATATAAAAACAAAGATGATGTGACTTACCAAACGAAAGTGCTGGCATGTTGATAGACACACAAACAAACACAAACATACACACAAAATTCAAGCTCTCGCAACCCCCCTTACCTTAGAGGGGGAAAAAAGGACAGGTATACACTCGCGCGCGCACGCACGCACGCACGCACGCACACACACACACACACACATCTGTAAAGGCAAAGAGTTTGGGTCTTTACAAGTGTGTGTGTGTGTGTGTGTGTGTGTGTGTGTGTGTGTGTGTGTGTGTGGGCGCGCGCGCGCATGCGAGCAAATGTATACCTGTCCTTTTTCCTCCCCTAAGGTAAGTCTTTCCGCTTCCAGGATTGGAATGACTCCTTACCCTCTCCCTTAAAACCCACATCCTTTCGTCTTTCCCTCTCCTTCCCTCTTTCCTGATAAAGCAACCGTTGGTTGCGAAAGCTTGAATTTTGTGTGTATGTTTGTGTGTCTATTAACACGTTCGCTGCCATCGGCGCACCAGCGCGCCCGGCCGATACTGGTGCACATGCCGTGGACGCGCCTGCGCGGCGAGAGATTCAGCTGTTGCGAGACAGCATGGTTTAGTCGGGCACAGCCATTTGGTGTGTTTATTGCGCAGGCACTCTAAGAACGTATTGTTTTCAAATTTTACGGGTGCGGTTCGCGTTTCTTCCTTACAGTTTTTCTCTGTTGTGGGACTGAAAATCGAAAACAATCGTGACACGGCGGGCCCTTCAGAGCCTAAGAAACATAAAATACGGGGCACAATAAACGTACAAAAACTAACGGATGCGGAATTATTACGAATATTAGAAAAAGCGATTTGGAAACGGAATTGGCCAGTGGGGAGGACGGGTGGGAATCCAGTGAAGAATCTGACGGAGCGGAGTTTGCTTTAGATGAGACTGCAGAAATTGCTGTGAATCCAAGCGACAGGAAAAGGGCACAAGGAGTGGTAATGTAGCTGATACAACTGTTACATGGGAAAGCGAGCCAGTTGGAATGGTAAATTTCCCGTTTATAAAAATTGAGAGACTGCTAACTCAACCAACGAGAAACTCACTTAGATTATTTTCGTCTTTTGCTGACGGACGAATTTCCATTGAAAGTTGTAGAAGGAACAAATCGAAACGCAATTGAATTATTCCTTTCTGTGGGAACCAAAGAGCAATCACGAATAAACTGTTGGAAAGATGTGGTGGTTGGTGAATTGTTAGTGTTCTTGGGAATTTTCCTGCACATAGGAAATGTAAAGATGAAGTTGCAGGACTGTTGGAAAAAGGACCTTTTATTCATGTGAAAGGAATTGCCGATAGTATTTCACGAAATCGTTTTCTTCTAATACTACGTGCATTGCATTTTTTTTAAAATCCAAAACTGGGCGAACCAAAACCATCCGACAGGTTGTATAAAATACGTCCAGTTATCAATTTTTTTTAATGAAAGGATGTGCTAAGTGTACTAGCCTGGACGGGAACTGTCACTGGACGAATCAATGATCCTTTGGTGTGGAAGATTACTTTTCCGCCAATACATCAAAAATAAAAAGCACAAATATGGCATAAAGCTATATATTTTGACAACTCCCACTGGAGTGGTCCTAAAATTCGCGGTATACACTGGCATGCTGGACGATTTAGGAGGAAGAGGCCATGCACAAAAAATTGTTCTTCATTTACTGGATGAAAAGTTGAATGCTGGTCACCACGTGTGCATGGACAATTATTATAATAGCTTCGCATTGGCTAAGTTGCTCCTGGATAAGAAGACTCACTGCACGGGAACTCTGAGAGCGAATAGGATGGATACACCCAAGGAAATACAGAAGGCAAAATTACGAAAAGGTGAAGCCGTTGCCAGATTTGCGGAAGGAGTTACGACAGATAAGTGGTGTGATAAGAGGGAGGTTTGCTACATTTCTAATGCATTTACAAATGAAATGGTTGAGGCTGAAAACAAGAGAAAGGGGAAGAAATCTAAGTCCTTGGCCATTGTAAACTAAAACAAATTTATGTCGGGAGTTAATCGGCACGATCAGATGTTATCATATTACCTCTCGGAACGAAAAAACCTACGCTGGTACAAGAAAGTTTCAGAAACTTAATGATGCTGACAAACGCCCATGCCCTGCACGATAAATATTCTGGCACAAAAATGCCCCTCCAAGAATTCAGATCAGTATTATAAGAGCACTGTTGCCACAAAAGCAGGTAGAACGGCCAGTCAGAAATCCCGAACATGTTCTGGTAAAACTAGAATCAACTGGAATATCAAAAACACCGAGAAAAAAGAGCAGATCATGCGACAGCCGAGGACACGATCTAAGAGTGCCCAGATTGCCCAAATAAAGCAGCGTATTGTGTTATTCACTCCCTCTACAGGCAGATAACATATTCGTTGTTCTTTCATTTCTCGACAGCTATGTGTAAGTACTATTCTTGAATTTTGTATTTATTTTATTTGTTTGAGTGTAATCGGTAAAGTTCTTGATTGTATCTTTTCCGAGATTTGACATACATTGTATTTCAAATGTTTCTTCAAGATCTTCCGTTTGTTCTTGAATGCTATTTCTATTGTATTTTTTGTTCAATAAATATGTCGTTAGTCAGTAGGATGTTTCGTTTTATTTTTGAATATAAAATAAAAATGTAGCACTCTAAACTGTCACAATTTTCAGGAAAAATAAACGAGACACACTAGCGCGTCCATGACCACCCTCTACAGAATGTGGCCTGATGTGCCACTGACGCCTTAGTGCGCCCCAAAATAAATTTGATTCACGAGAGTAAATTGTATCTTTTACTTATAAAATAAATACATTTTATATTACTTTTAGCAATACACTTTGAGATTCCATTAAAA
This sequence comes from Schistocerca cancellata, assembly GCF_023864275.1. NCBI lineage: Eukaryota > Metazoa > Arthropoda > Insecta > Orthoptera > Acrididae > Schistocerca > Schistocerca cancellata. Next base: position 595,425,645 of record NC_064631.1, on the reverse strand, counting down.
AAATAATTGGTTACGTGGCAACTCAAGGCCAATTACAGTGGCATCGAACGTGCTAACATGCCAGCACTTTCGTTTGGTAAGTCACATCATCTTTGTTTATATATATAGGTAGCAATTGTGCGTCTGTATGTTGACGACACAGCACTTCCGCCTTTAGGTGAATCCTTTATTTTTAAATAATTTGTTAAATCCGTAGGTTTTTCAGGAATGATATTTTGGATTAAATACTTACCTTTACTCTTTGACCGATATCAATGGAGACAGTTCCTCACTTTCCTTTTTAGCCCTATTGCAAAAATAAACGTTCTCTTGTAAACTTTGAATGCACTTCTGAATACCAGTGTCTTTATGAATCATGAGCATGGCTGATTATTTTTTCAACTTTCTCCTCTGGCCAACATAGCTTCCAGTTACAAGAAGTAGAATCTGTTCTCCTAAACAGTGTATCTTTGTGTACTTTGAAAAATTTATCCAGTTTTTCAGACTCTTACCTAAAAAGCTTTTGATTAACTTACAATTTGAGTTATTATCTTGATTTCAACTGATTCTGTCACACATGGCACTCATGACTTTCTCATCGTGAACACTCTTCATGAATTCATCTTAAACTCCTTTTCCCCATGCTGATCATGTAATTCATTAATTCCACTTAATGGTAACCTAGGTAAAGCCTCTGCAACAACAGTCAGTATGTTTTTTGTATACTACTTCATAGTCAAATTGCTGGAAAAACATGCCCTATCGTATGAGTCTTTCATGGTGTAATCTGCACTCTTGAAGGTAACTTAATGCTTTGTGATCAGAGTATACTTTGATTTTATGACAACAGATAATTTCAAAACTTGTCAAATGGCAGAGAATAGTAAATAAGTCTTTTTCATGTTTGAGTAACCTACTTCCAAAAGCAATTCCTGAAATAACTCAGCACCTAGTGCATAATTATTGCTATTAGTGTGCAAGCAAAAAGGCAAACTGAAATCAGGTTGTGTACTAAATGTGGGTTGTTCAATTCTTACTTAATATATTCCAAAGCTTTCTGACATCTATCACCCCATATCCATCAGCATTTTTTTTAAGTAAATAAAGTTAAAACTCTCAAACATAGTACATTCAAACTTTGGTTGCTAACAAAGTTTTGATAGAATCCACATAAACCAAAAAATGATTTTAACTGCTTCCTGTTATATGGTGCTTCCAAGTAATACTGTGACCTAAAAATTTAAGTTCTGATACAGCAGATATACATTTCTCTAATTTCAATGTCATTCACACTTGTCCAAGATTATTGTAAATTTGTTTCAAAAGTTGAAAGTGTTTATTCCAATCTCAACCCATTACCAAAATGTCATCTACATAGATTGTCTGTAAATACAAATCACTTGTGCAACTGGTTGAAGCATATTGTACAAGTTTGTGGTATCCATATCAAATAGAACTTCTGGGGGATATTGAAAGTATACAGAGAAGGGCAGTACAAATGGCCACAGGTTTGTTTGATCCGCAGAACTGTGTCAGAGATGCTGAAGGAACTGAACTGGAAGGCTCTTGAAGAAAGTAAACTATCCTGAGAAAGTCTATTAACAGTGTTTCACAAACCAGCATTAAGTGATGACTCTAGGCGTACAGTAAAAGGAGGTGAATCTGCTCAGGTGGTGTCAATCCAAGGATTTACTGATTTTACCAAGTTTGGATAACTGAGCATAGCATTTTAACAATTACATTGCAGCTGACCATTCTCATGAAATCTTGACTAATCTGTTAACAACAGTGGCATGTTGGAGTACACGGAACCAGCAAATCACATTGTCAGTAGGTGTGCGATTCTTGTGCTACACTTGTGTAGTCAACACGACAGTGCGAACACTTCTGCTGGTGCATGTTACTTCCAAAGTGTAACTGGAAAGTTGCAATATTATTGCTTGCATGTGAACATCTTATGTGATACAGTTTCATTATTTGTTCATTGGTAATACTGCTTGGTCACTATGCAGGCCTAATAACAAAATTGCATTTTTGTTGGGTGAATCCGATCATTCGTGTATACCAAAAGGTCCTGGGACCAAGACAGAAATCTAACTACAAACCAGAATTTCTTCTAAACATAGTGAAAGCTGTCAAATCAGGAAAATTAAGCATCCGGAAAGCTTCAGAACTATACACAGTTCTAAATACCACATTAAAAAACAAACTCAAGGGAAGGTACAAATACAGAATTGGTGGCTAACTAACTTTAATTTACTTTAAAATCCAACTTCTTACAGAAACAAGGAATTGACACATCACCATGAAACACACATTCATATTCATCTGAAAATCACGTGTCTTGATTTAATATGGCTGCATCCAAAAATAAATCCAAGTCTGCAAAGGGGTTTTTATATTGTCTACCAAGGACTAAAACATTTCTTTCAAAATGTTTGTTAAATTCACTGCAAGATAGTTCTACGCAACATGCGTGAAAAATGTGGCCTACCTTTAATAGACGAGATGATAATGCTTGTTAAACACCCTGAAGAAGTATCTTATTTTCAGGAGTGAAAAAATGCAGACTACAATCTAAAAAGTCCGTATATGGTACATATCTGCCACATAATTGACAGATAGTTCCATTTTGTGGTTCATACAATGCATATCAATTCTTTATGTAAATGATTTTGCAGTACAGAGGCTATGCTTTTGTATGGTGCAAGCATGGTTTATGCATCATGTGTCAAAATATCTGCAAGATGGTATATTAGTACATCACATTTAGTGTTATACTTTTCAAGAGCAGCTAACAGTGTACTGAAAATACATTCTCCTCTCCCACTTTCTAATTTGACAGTACTGAAAAAGTAATTGCAAGCAGCACCCTCAAAGGACAAAAGTTCATATATTATTAAAAAATTTTTATTGGAAGTCATCATACTTTCATCCATCATGATACTAAATTTCATACCCAATTCACAAAGGAAATTACCTACATTCTTTTTCATTTCTTCTCCTATAAACATAATGATTTCAGCACACGTGGTCACAATGAAGCATATTACCAACTAATAAACTGTGCGATATTATTTGAATTATAATTTCTGTTTAGCTATTACATATGCAGATCTGAAGAACAAAGCAGCTGCGACTAGTTTTTCTTGATGCTGCTTTCCCCACAACTTTTCACTTCCATTCACAGATTTTCTACACTTTGCTACGTACGATTTCTATGTATTTAATGTGATTTGCATTTTGCATGACTTCAATTTTTCATTTAATTTTTTGGCATTATTAGCACAACAGATAAAAATGCACGTTCCATGCTTTCCATTTAAGTTCATGAACATAGCATATGCACATGCACCACCACCACCACCACCACCACCACCACCACCACAAAAGTATTTTCTTTTTGTCACAGAGCAATCCAATTTTCACTAAACTGAATACAGTTCTATTTCTACTACAACAAGAGGAACATGGAATTCTGGTTAGCACTGCACGAAACCAAAAATAACCAATTTTGACAGCTATGGAAAACTACACAACAGTATGTATCTACATCTATATTCTGCAAATTACAGTGAGGTGCTTGGCAGAGGTTATGTCCCAATGTATCAGTTATTAAGTTTCTTCCCATTCCATTCACGTATGGAACACAAGAAGAGAGAGTGACTGAATGCCTCTGTGCATGCAGTAGTTTTTCTGATACATAGGAAGTTTTATTACACCCCTAGAGTACTCATTTTAAGCCAGTTCTTTGAACTTTGGTAGTAGACTTTCTCAATAGAGTTTACAACTATCTAACAGCCTACCAGTTCAGTTCCCTTCAGTACTTCTGAGGAACACTCCCACAGAGTTAACAAACCTGTGACCATTTGTGCTGCCTTTCTCTGTATACATTCAATATTCCCTATCACTGGGTCTACGGCAGTAATAAACTGGTAATTATTACTCCCGACTAACAACTTTAGTCAAACACTACACTAAGTCCCAATAATTTTGTGATCAAATGAGAAAGAGGTATAAATATATTTGAAACACTGTAAAAAATTATTTATTTTGGCAAATATAAGGTACATCAACAGTTTCCAGACATTAACATTGTTTAAGTGAGGAAAATATCTAAAATACATTACAAATAAATAAATTTTACAGTTTTAATCACAGGTATAGAAATGGTTTTATGTGCAGAGTACTGTGCTTAACGTTTTCACTTTCTTTTAGGCACATGCTGGTTAAATTTACATGTCATTACTCCTGCCATTGCAAGAGTCAGATTAGTAATGATAAGCTGATTACAAAATTAAAGAGGCTGTTGCCGTTAAAAAACTTCAGTTACATAATTTCACAGTGAGTCATCTTCCAACACTTGGACACAATAACAGTTTTCAGCTGTGTGTTTCAATTTGCTATTTGAACATGAATGATAATGACACGGAAGCACACGTTATGTACTGATATGTAAGGACTGGAAATTGTACTCTTGGTAAATATTTGGTGGTCAGGAAAATTATCACAAGTTGTATTTTTCAGCAGCGCGCTGTCGCTCTCTTTTAAGCCTGTTGTCCAGATCAGCAAGCTGCCTCAAAAATCCATTGTTAGGGCGAATATCACGGTTTGTACGCACCATTTTTATTGCTACTGCAGCTGGTAACCTTTCTTTAATCATCAAATATGCCAGAACACATGTACTGGAGCGAGACATTCCCATCAGACAATGGACCAAAACCTTACCTGCAACAAATATTTGCATTAAATTATTTGTGGAATATAGAATAGTTTTGATAAACAATTTCTGCAATGCGGCAGTAGTAGCCACTGCTGCCGCCACTTAGTTTATATACAAAGTTTAGGAGTTTTCTTAGAAGCTTCTTTGAAGATGTCAACAGTAACTTTACCTGTTCAATAGCATTCACTACTTATTTGTAAATATTCGTGTATCTTGTGAGTGATAGCATCATATGAGCTGACACTTTAATTTAGCTTTCTTCTTCTTGGTGTTAGCGGAAGCAAACAGCACAGCACCTAGTTTTGTTACTACAGTCCAACTGAAATTACTTGAGAGTTGATGTCTTTCAGTTGCCACTACAGTGTTTCCACAAATGCAGCTGGCTACCACTTGGTTAGAGATGATACATAAATGTGGCTGGTCACTTCACAAATGCTGTTAATGTGTAATGCAGGTCAATGTTGGAAGCAGCCACTGCAGGACATGACAGATGGAAATGGGAGGTACTCTGTCAACAGCTCATTTCAAGTTACCAATGACAAGTCCCACAGATTATGCATTTTGTAGCCTTTAATTTAAACATGCGTCCTAACCTAACTATAACCTCATAATCCAAGAAAACAGCAATCAATAATCTGCAGCAGAACTAAAATGATGATTGCTTTGTTCACGGCAATTAAAGCTAACCTCTACCAGCAAACTCAAGACAAAAATATTCCAATTTCAGCACTAAAACAAACTGCAATTTTTCACTGTCATTTGTTATGCGACACTATCCTAACACTGGCTATATGAGCTCCCATGCTACCAACTGATGAGCAGTCTTTGTTAGCACTAGGTTGCAGATATAGGTGACAGAAGCAGATTTCAAATGAAAAAAGAATTACAGGAAGAAAAACAACAAGAAATACAAAAGTCAATAATTTTGAAAATGATACTGTAAAGAAATAGCAATAAAATTACATTTAAATCAATTAATTGAGTAAAATTAATAAAGTACTTTGATTAGATTTACAAATTTAAAAATTTCGCTGTCTCTGACAAGATTTAAACCTATGACCTCTTACATGTCCGGTTAATGTGGTAACCACTGTGCTACGCCACTACATTTACATTATAGAAGGTCTTTTGTTTATGACTCTGGTGAGCCAACTGCAACAATTAACTGCAGCTTCCAAAAATTCGGCTTCAATCAATGTTTTGCAAACCTTATCTAATTTAGCCTCTGCGATTATAACACCATTATATGCGATGCTGAATCACATTCACTGCACAAGGCTCCAACAATGTTTGGTTAGTGCTGTGCATGAAACGGGTTTGCAGTGTGTGTGTGTGTGTGTGTGTGTGTGTGTGTGCGCGCGAGTGTGCGTGTGCGCATGCACATGCGTGCTGGTAGACAAAAAAAGTGCCAGATCCAGTATCTAGGATCCAAACCCAGCAGAAGAGAAGGCCAGACAAGGAACTGGAAGCGAGTTGACTTAATGCGTGAAGTGTCAACTATCAAGTAATTTTAATCTGTCTTGTAGAGTTAAACTCACATAAAGATGGATAGGAATGTATCTTTTGTGAATGGATACAGGGAGAATTGGGATTTCTGATGTTGCAGCACCCTTTGATACACAGGACCTGGTCACTTCTCTCACCTGAAGGTGAACAGCAAACAGTGGCAGTGTCACAAACCTCTCACCACAAGACAGAAGTGGGTACTGACCATCCAATTGTCCCCTCCTACGGCTTAAACGAATCTGATGTTTTGCCCACTGCTGACAACAAATCAAAGCAATGGAGGATGCATGGAGTCATGTCCACATCTAGGTCTGATTCAAGGAAAGCAGAAAGCTGAAAGTGTAGTCATCTCCTGCCCTGCCGAAACACACATTGCACGCAAATGAAGCAAAGTTGCTGAAGCAGATTTTTGGAAAATGTTTTCCTCGGGGAGGGGGGGGGGGGGGGGGGGGGGGTGAAATCACAACATGTTTTGGATTCATGTTTTTTCACTATGCAATTTTTCTCAATTGCAGAGAAACTACTGGTTAAAAATATCTAATTATTTTAAACTAAGTCTCACATCGCATGGTGATGATTACCTTTTCGTTATTGGTCATATTTATTAGAATTCTTGAAGTTGAGTAACTCACTGGCTGTTGTTAGAAGAATTTGAAGTAAAGTGTGAACAGCAACTGCTAATGTGAGGGAAGCAGAAATTGGCAATCTGAAATTATCATATTTCAACCATCTGCAGAACAACTTAAAATTTTATGTATTCATCTGCAAGCAATTTATGAATCCCTTTCAAGAACACACCACGCCTATGTCTACGATATTTAGAAAATCTAAATCTCTTCCTTGCCAGGAGATTCATTTACCAGTCTTCTGTGTAATTTGAATGGTCCAAACAAATTATATATTTCAATTCATTACACAGAGAATCCTGTCCACATCCACGACTCAAGGACAGCAGAAGGGTGATAGTTCAGTCTTATGCTGCTCTGCTGAAAAACTAAATTAAAGCTACATCACACGCTGTGTTTTATTTTATGCGTCAGGAAATGAGAACCACAAGTTTTGGATTAGCGTGATTTTCTCACTATGCTGTTCCAAAATGATTGCAATCAACTGGATGTCGTTTAGGTGACTTTCATGTCCCTAATCAGATCTCCAATGGAGAAAGGGGAGCCAGAGCGTTATGTGGAATCCAAGCCACATTTCGTTTCTGGCCCACCTCACCAAAAGGTGAATACTAGGTCAAAAAGCAGAGTGGATGAATGTAACAAGCTGGGGTTCAATCCTACTAGCCAGGCAGTTTACTACTAGATCACCAAACCACTAGTGAATTGGGTCATGCCATCCACTCTCCCCAGCCACTGCTTCTCTTGAGCTATGACGGTCGCTATTTAGGTGGCAATGGCGTTTTTTTCTCATTTAAAAAAAAAAGACTAATGTTTCTGTTGGTTGTATGAGTTAAAGGGACCAACCTGCAAGGTCATCAGTTCCTTCATCCTTTATGTATCAAAGCAGGAATAACCCTCAGAAGAACTGTATAAAAGGCAAATCCTGGGAAGACTGAGTGTAAGCAAGGTACACTAAGGAAGAGAGAAAATCAAGGAGAAGTAGGAGGGGAGTAAGAATGCAGGTGGAGGTCCCCAGAGCATGGTAAACTTTAGGAGACATGCCCTCTGCATCCCAGCAGCACTACCTCACCATCTGTTACTCCACAGAAACGAGCAACACACAGACAAGATGATGAAAGTTTGGTAAAGATAGAACATTAAAAATGGCAAACAAAGGAATAATGAGAATAAAAAGGTGGGAGGGGTAGGGGCCAGGCCAGACCACTGAGCAAGGGCCACCACGGGACCCCTGTGCCAGAGTAGAAAAGCGATGCCGCTCCAACCCCCTCAAGTAGTCATCAATTAGGCCGAAGTGCTCACCTCACAGAGATGTACAGAAACCAATTTCGTGCTTGAAACATAAAACCAGGTTACCCGCTTTCACGTCATCTGCTAGCACCAGAGGTAGCAAGTCAGGAAGTTTAAAATATCGCCACAAAGCAGCCAAATTTTGGCAGTCTAGTAGGATGTGGGCCACCATCAGGCGGATCTTCACATCAGATAATGTGGCTGTGGGTCAGCCAAGTGTGAGCACTGCGCAGCTGACAAAGGACAACGCATTTCCTGCACAAAGTGCGAAGGGATGGAAGACTGCCATGTGATTGTGCTCTCCTTTATGGTCCTCAGTTTGTGGAGTTCAGGGTGAACCATTCTGAGTTCCACACATACAACAATTTATGACACAGAGTTGACCGAAAGTTCAGCTCTGCGACCCTAATTTCCAAAATTGACACCCTGGTAGTCAACTTCACCAAACAGTCGTCATGTTCATTCCCCGAAATCCCAACATGTCCAGACATTAAACAGAGACTGGCCATCCAGTTTGATGGAAATCAGAAAGAAGATCCTGGACAGTTGTGACTAATGGGCGACGAGGGTAACACTGGTCTATAGCCTGAAGGTTGTTCAAGGAGTTGTGCACATCAGAAGCATCTAGCCAGTGCAAACACTAGCATGGCTAAGGGCTTGTATGATGGTCACCAATTCAGTAGTGAAGGCACTGCATCCCTTTGCCAAGAAGCATAGTTCGCTGCACTGTATGCCAATTCTGAACCTGGAAATGCATCAAGGACAGCCAGGAACAGGTGGCAAAACACCATAGGGTCAACTGAATCTTTCAGTCCAAAGAATAAATCTAACCAAATCGAAGATTGGGGTACACGCCATATGGGCATATGTGATTGTTCCCTGACAAGAGGCAACAGTGAGGGAAGTTGGGAGTTCAGAGCACACAATGTAGTCAAACTGCAGTTGTTACCCCGGTTCTGGGTCTCTGATGTGGGAGGTGGACCTCCCAACTAGAAAAATGCACACAGTAGTTTGGATGCTTAGAGGAACTGCGAAAATGTATAGCACAACTGAGTAGCTGTTGGCGCCTGATCCATACAGCAGGAACCCCAGCCTCTTCATAGACTGTTCAGAAGGCTAGTTCGAAAGGCTCTTGCAAGTGGGGCCCCTCAGTGGTCTACCAAGTCCAGTGACTGTAAAGCTGAGGCCAATCCAGAACCATATGCCAGACTACCATAATAAAGACAGGATGGATCAGGGCTCTGTTAAGCTGCAAAAGGGTAGTGCGGTCTGCAACTGGATGTCGTTTAGGTGACTTACTGAATCAGTGAAGTACGTTAAGATGTGACCAGCACCTTCACTTAAATTGGTGAAGATAGAGAAACCACATCAGACAGGCATCAAAGACCAGTCCCAAAAAGCGATAAGTCTCCACCAGAGTGAGTAACTGGTCATTGAGCTAAAGTTCAGGTTGTGGACGAACAGTACAATGGCAACAGGAATGCATAACGAGAGTCTTGGCAACAGAAAACAAAGCCATGGGTGTGGGCCCATGACTGCACCTTTTGAATGGCACCCTGCTGTCTGCATTCAGCAACAGCCACAATATAGGCACAGTAGTAAAAGCAAAAATTATTGGCATACAAAGAGGGTGATAACCCACAGCTGCTGCTGCTGCTGCTAGACCACTAATGGCTGCTAAAAAGAGGGGAAAACCTAATACAGAGCCCTGTGGGACCCCATTGTCTTGGATGCGTGGGGACTGTGGGAAGCACAAACTCAAACATGGAAAGTACAGCGTGTGACAAAGTTCTGGACAAAGATTTGAAGTGGGGCCCAGAGACCCCACTCATGCACGGTATAAAAGATGTGATGTCACCATGTGGTGTCATACACCTTTTTTAGGTCGAAGAAGACAGCAATACAGTGTTGATGTCAGTCAAAGTTTGCCTGGATGGCAGACACCAGCCAAACCAAATTATCAGCAGTGGAACGGCCTCGGTGAAAACCACCCTGAGACAGAGCCAGAACGCTCCAAAATTCAGAGCCAACACAATGACTGCCCCCACAATGTGTTTGAGCAACTTGTGGAGAACACCGGTGAGACTAATTGGTAACAGCTGTGTGTCTGTAGGGGATGCTTAACCGGTTTTAGTACCAGGGTGGTGATTTCCTGCCACTGGATAGCTCACTCTCACTCCAGATACGATTGAAGATGGTAAGGAGATGACGCTGAGTTCACTGATAGGTGCTTGAGCACTTGGTTGTGGATGCACTCTGGTCCTGCATCAAGGCAAAGTGATACGGCACTGAAGAATTCCCATTCACTGAATGAAGCATTCTAGGAATCTAGGTTGCGTGTAGAGTAAGATAAGTGCAGTCGCTCAATCCACTGTGAAAGGACATGAAAGGCGAGTAGATATTCCAGAATGAGATTTTCACTCTGCAGTGGAGTGTGTGCTGTTATGAAACTTCCTGGCAGATTAAAACTGTGTGCTGGACCGAGACTCAAACTCGGGACATTTGGCAGAAATGAAGCTGTGAGGACAGGTCATGAGTCTTGCTTGGGTAGCTCAGATGGTAGAGCACTTGCCTGCGAAAGGCATAGGTCCCAAGTGAGTCTCGGTCGGGCATACAGTTTTAATGTGCCGGAAGTTTCGAGTAGATATTTCTCAGATACAGAGGCTCAAGCAAAATGCACCTAGTAATTTTCAAGTACGATGTCTGGATCAGTGAAAACAACACCGTTCAAGGAAATACCAAGTACACCTGCAGAGGACTGGAAACCATAGGTGTGTCATCTTCACCTAACCCCGAGTAGGAGACAAACATGGTTCAATAGTTGAACTTACCATTCCCAGCATTCTTGCTTCCATCATTTTATTATGTGGCAGACCCAGGCACAGAGCTTTTAAAGGTAATGAGGTGCTTGACTGATGAATGTCACTTATGACATTTGAGATTCCGTCTATGATCACTAATGGCCTTATCAATTTCCGTGGTCCAAGTTACTACCTTCCAGCAGCTGAGATCCCGAATAATAAGTGATCTCTAAGTCAGCTGCTGATAGAACGGCTGCTGTTGCGTTCTGGACAGTCTCGTTAATGCCTCCATTTTTTCGAGGAGCTCACAATGAAAGTGGAGATGAAAGCATCCCAGTTGGCACTGTGAAGAGCCCATCTAGGTGGGCACCCAGGGGAGTAACAGGAAGATTGGGTACTGGTTGCTACCACATGAATCACCATGGACCATCCAGTGCATGGATGGGAGAAGACCAGGGCTGCAAATAGAAATATCGATGGCCGAGTAAGTTCCATGTGCAACAATGAAGTATGTGAAGGCAACAGTATTCAAGACAAAGGTCTAGATCTGTCAGTAAGTTTTTGGTGTCTTTACCACGGCCAGCGACCATGGTTCCAGCCCACAGAGGGCTGAGAAACCAATGCAGACAACACATTTTGAGGCACTCCACCATCAGGTGGGAGATAACCATTACAGGTGGTAAAATGCCGTTATCCAAGCAGCCACAGCCTCCAAAGTTGTACCAAGACGCAGAAGTATGCTATACACAGAGTTCAGAACGTATGTGCAAACTCCACCAGATGCCCTATCATTATCGGCATGATTCTTGAAATATCCCTGGTAGCCATAAAGGGCAGGGGTTCGTGTTGCTGGAAATCAAGTTTCCTGAAGAGGAATGCAGAAAGCAGGGGAGAAGCTTATGACGGGTGGAGCTTATGAGATGTCTTACCTCAGACTGCTGGAAAAAACCACTGCAATTTCATTAGAGAATCATGTCGTAGGTTACTGTGAAGGGTGTGAAGGGACCGAGGAGGCAGGTTGTGTCCAAGGGTCTCCTGCTGCCACTGGCTAAAAGCGTACAGTATCAAGACAGATTCTGAGACACATTGCGTAATGTGATCTGGAGCCTCAGGGTCCACGAGAATCAGTGTCGCAACCACAGAATCAGAATGTGTGGCATTGGTGGCATGTAAATTTCAGTTGTCTTTGAAGATTTTTTTGTCTTTCTTTTCTTTAGGGGGTTTGGATGGCTGGGAGGACTTCCCTGAATTAGTTTCAGGGACTGAAGAAGATCATTAAGCCCCTTGACCAGCAGCCTGTGTCTCCTTCAACCAATGGCTGGTATCCAGTTGCAGACCAGCAGAAAATGGTTGTTGGTTTGTTTGTTTAAAAGAGTGGGGGAGGACCCAAACTGCTAGGTCATCATTCCCTTGTTCCAATTAAAATAATTCTGCAACGGTAGAAGCAAAATAATCAAGACATACAAAACACAGCTGGAAGAAAGGAGAAAACCACAAGAATAACAGAAGGGCAACAAACACTAAAATTGACAAAATCAGACAAGAAAACCACAGAGAGACACAAGAAACATGTAGAAGATATCAAAACAAGAGAGCAGATTACCACAGCTTGCTGATCATGAGAATAAAAGAAGGAGGCAGCCACACATTAAACCTCCACATTAAAACCTCCACTCTAAATGCACTAGGGTGAAGGACACAGAGGGACAGAGAACATGCACTAAAACTTAGATCCTCACAAATAAAACGTAAAACTAAAGCTGCTGTTGAGGCATTGTCACCCAACACTGAAGGTAGGGTGCTGGGAAAGTTACAAGTCTGCCGCAGAGTGGCTAAAAGTGGGCACTCCAGCAAGAGGTGGACAACCGTCATTTGTGAGCCACAGCGACACCGAGGTGGGTCCTAGTGACGGAGGAGGTAACCATGTGTCAGCCACATATGGCCAATGTGGAGCTGACAGAGGACAACTGATTCCCTGCGAGAGGACCGCATGGAAGACTTCCACACATTTGTACTCTCCTTCATGACATGCGGTTTATTGTGCGTACTGTTATGTCATTCCGTCTCCCAAAGCCAAAAATCCCCGGAAGTGTAAGACAGATCACAGGTCAGTTTCAGAGATGCCTATCTCCAGAAGCGGTTTCCACGTAGCCTGCTTGACCAGCCTATTGGCAAGTTCTTTGCCTGGGATTCCAATGTTTCCTGGGGTCCGCACAAACACCACTGAATGACGGGACCATTCCAGGGCATAGATGGACTCCTGAATGGACCTAAACAGGATGGCGAGGGTAGCACTACACAGGAGAAATGACTCGCCAGGGCATGAGCGGTTGTGCTCAAGAGCACGAAACATGGCTGCCAGCTCTGCATTGAAAACACTGCAGCCATCTGGCAAAGTGTGCTGTTCAATATGTCCTCCATGAACATACACGAAGCCTACATGACCATCAGCCATTGAGCCGTCAGTGTAAACTACTTCAAAGCCCTGGTACATGTCGAGAATCAAGAGGAAGTGATAGCGGAGAGCTGCAGGGTTAACAGAGTTCTTAGGGCCATGCGAAAGGACAAAGATTTTTCTAGACATGTTCCGTAGATCATTTTCACGATTATTTTATCGATATGTGGAACAAGTCAGATTACAAGATATAAATACAAACACATGGACAGTGCTAATAATATTACTGAAATACATCTGCAGCCTAGGTGTACACCATAGAGCTGTATGTAGATGGACCTCAAGGAGAAGTGGTAATGGGAAGGACTCCACTTCAGACAGAAGGGACCAGACGCGAACTGTAATAGTATGCCCTGACCCGGGTCACCAATGCAGGAGATGAACCTATGCGGTTGGGAAAAGGAGATGGTATTCGGATGCGCAGGAGAACTACGAACATGTGCAATGTAACTGGCGAGCAGTTGTGCATGCCTAACCTTCAATGGAGGGACTCTGCCTCCACCAGGACACTGGTCACCGGACTCATTCTAAAAGCTCCCGTTGCTAGGCTAACACCACAGTGGCGGAGTGGGTCGAGTGAACGAGACAATGAGGGTGCCACCAAACCGTAAACCAGACTCCCAGTCAAGGTGGGAGAAAACAAGGGCTCTGTAGAGCTGCAGCAGCGTAGAGCGACCTGCACCCCAGTTGGTGTCGCTCAGGTAGCGGAGGGCACTGAGGTGCTGCCAGCACTTCCACTTAAGATGATGAAGGTGAGGCAGCCAAGCCAATTGGGCATCAAAGATCAGTCCTAAGAATCGATATGTCTCCACTACTGTGAGTAGATCGTCATTAAGGTAAAGTTCTGCATGACACACGAATTCACGGCTGAAAACTGGAAGCTATGGGCTAGAGCCCGACTGCACCTTGTGAATGGCTCCCTGTAAGCGCCGCTCAGCATCACTAGTACTGGAAGAGGAGTACAAAATGCACAAGTTATCTGCATACAGGGAAGGTGAGCGACAGCTGCTGCTAGACTGTTAATAGCCACTAAAAATAGACACACACTCAATACGGAGCCCTGTGGAACGCCATTCTCCTGCATACTGGGAGGGGGGGGGGGGGGGGGGGGGGGCTATGGGAGGCACTCACTTGGGCATGGAAAGTATGGAGCGACAGGACAGGAAATTTTGGATAAAAATCAGGAGCAGGCCCCGGAGACCCCACTCACACAATGTAGCAAGGATATGATGTCGCCAGGTCGTGTCATATGCTTTACGTAAGTCAAAAAAGACGGCAACCAGATGTCTGCATCTGGAAAAGGCTGTTCGGATGGCATACTCAACAGAGATAAGAGACCTGACATGAAGCCAGTAGGCCACCTGACTCCAGGACCCGACCTGACTCAATCCAATTGCCGACACACCATACAGCTTACAAAGAAAGTTGGTGAGACTGACGGGTTGGTAGCTATCCACTTCAAGTGAGTTTTGACCGGGTTTGAGCACGGGAATGATAGTGTTCTCCCGCCATTGCAATGGAAAGAAGCCATCGCACCAGATCCAGTTGAAAACAATGAGGAGATGTCGCTTGTAGTCAGATGAGAGATGTTTAATCATCTGACTGTATCCGATCCGGCCCATTAGCTGTGTCGGGGCAATGTGCAAGGGTGCTGAGGAGCTCCCACTCTGTAAATGGGGTATTATTGTGTTCACTGTGGCGTGTAGTGAAAGAGAGGACTTTCCTTCCCATCCGCTGTTTGGGGTGTGAAAGGTTGGGGGTAGTTCTCCGACACAGAGGCTCGAACATAGTGCTCTCAAAGTGCTCGGCAATCGCATTTGCGTCGGTAGATAACTTGCCATTGATGTTAATGCCAGGGACATCTATTGGGGGTCTGGTACCCAAAAAGACATCTGATCTTTGTCCAGACTTTGGGAGGTGACATATGGCCCCCCAATGTTCGACATGTACCTCTCCCAACACTCCTGTTTCCGTCGTTTTATAAGCAGGCGTATGGGGGCACGAAAATGCTTAAAATCTATTAAGTGCTCTGGGGAAGGGTGCTGCTTAGGTCGCAGTAGAGCTCGCCTATGCTCTTTAGCTATCTCAACGACTTCAGACGACCACCAAGGGACTGTCTTTCACCGGGGGGCACCCTGAAGAACGAGGGTTTTCCGCAGCAGAAACGATCGCTTTAGTGACCTGCTCAATGACAACATCGATGGCACCATGTGGGGGAGATTCAGCGGTGACAGTGGAGGTGAAGGATTCCCAGTCTGCCTTGTTTTAAGTCCATCTGGGTAGACATCTGTGAGCATGATACTGCGGGAGTGACAGGAAGATGGGGAAGTGGTCACTATCACACAGGTCATCATGTGCTCTCCAGTGGATAGATGGGCGAAGGTTAGGACTGCAAACCGAGAGACCAATGGCTGAATATGTGCCATGTGCCACACTGAAATGTGTGGGGGTACCTGTATTTAAGAGGCATAGGTTGAGGTCGAGTTGTGACAGTAAATTTTCTACCTCCCTACCTCAGCCAGTAAGCATTGCGTCACCCCACAAGGGGTTACAAGCATTAAAATCTCCCTAAAGTAGGACAGGTTTAGGGAGTTGATCACTCAATGCAGCCAATACGTTCAGGGATACTGCACCATCTGGAGGAAGATAAACATTGCAGTTATTTCCTGCGTCATCCTTATCCTGACAGCCACAGCTTCAAGTTTGAAGATCACAGACAGGTTCACTACATACTGAATTCAGGACATAGACGCAAACTCCACTATAGACTATTATCTACTATTATAGTCAATACGGTTCCTGTAATATCCCTTATAGCCACAGAGGGCAGGGGTCTGCATTGTCGGGAATCAGGTTTCCTGGAGAGCAATGCAGGAAGCAGGTGAAAAGCTTAACTGTTGCCACAGCTTAGCCAAGCGGTGGAAAAAACCGCCTCAATTCCACTGGAGGATTACACGATCGTGAGACTGGGAAGGCATGAAACACTCAATGAGGCAGTCTGTCTCAGGATCACCTGCTGCCACCAGACGAGTACCTGTGCGATCGACATCCACTGTGTCCGAGGGCCCAGCGAGATCAATGTCCTCAGCAGACGCTTTAATCTCCACCTGATCCTCAGACAGAGCTTGTAGGTAATGGAGGTGTGGGTGCCACTGTAGTGCCTTGGTTCTTGGGGTCTTCTCTTTTTAGATTTCTCTCATTGCTCCTTGGGGTTGTCTGGCTGGGAGGGCTTCACTGATTCAGTCTCGGGGACTGAGGAGGACCGTGAAGCCCTACAACCTGTGGTTCCTTCAGCCACTGACAGGTGTCAGCATTGCCACTGGCCGGAACCTGGGAAGGGAGTGACCCAAGGGATCCCTTCCTGGCAAGAGGAGCCGAAGAAGACTTGCGCTACTCTGGCTGGGAAGTGAGGACTGACATCCCCGATGGTTTGGGAGGGTGGGGGTCGCTTGCAGCACAGCGTTCCTGTGTATCGTGCATTGAAGGCAATTGATATTGACTTGGCTGGACAGTTCAATAAGCAACAATTAATAGGAGGCCGAATGTGTTTCTAGGCCTTCGTTTGAACTTCACCTGTGATGTACAGGCTGTATTTGGAGGTAGTACATGGCTCACACTAGCTGTAGTGTGGGGCAATCACTGTGACTACGGTGGCCTTTAAGCATTTCCAGATGCTAATATTTTAGTCTGGAAAACATGGAGTATAGCAGAGACAACAGGACTTTTATCTAAGGTTCCATATGGTACGCTTGTTCCCAGTATGCCATTTGTATTGTCTACCAGAAGAAAGAAGAAATTGAATGCTGACGAGTACCTCTTTATATGGGCTAAAGTTGGCAATGGAAATTGTAAAATAAAAGTACGGTGTGCAGGAGCAACAGGGAGGGAAGTGCCCCCATCCATCAAGGGGGCAAGTGGAGTCCGACGGCTCAGAGCCAACTGTACGCGGCAGGACAGAAAATGGTAGAACCACTGTCAAAGCGACAGCGTAGTTTGACGTTATATGCACAGGATGTAGCCTCTCATATTTTCTCTTAGCCTCAGCGTAGGTCAGTCTGTCCAGGGTCTTTTATTCCATTATTTTTCTTTCTTTTTGGAGAATTCTGCAGTGTGGCGAGCAAGGCGAATGGCGCTCTCTGCAGTTGACACAGATGGGAGGCAGGGCACAGGGAGTATTGGGATGTCAAGTACATCTACAATCCCAACAGGTGACATTGGAAGTGCAGTGGGAAGACATAGTCAAACTTCCCGCACTTAAAGACCGTATTGAGGATGGGATATATGGCTTTACATCACAGCGGTGGACCATCACCTTGACCTTCTCGAGTAATGTGTCGCCCTCTAAGGCCAAGATGAGGGCACCGGTGGCAACCTGCTTATCCCTCAGACCCCGGAGGATGCGCCGGACGAAATGGACACCTCACTACTCTATAAAGATCTTTTGGGGCATGATGGAAACAAACATCCCCAGCTTGTCACAGACAAGTAACGCCCATGACACCCAGCCCAGAAAGCTCTCATTTTCTCTTTGTATCTTTGGCTACAAAGTTAGCTTACGAGTGTGGCGAATACTGATGCTATTTCAACAGCATTCTCTCCTGCCACTGGATAGCTCACCCTCACTCCAGATACGATTGAAGATGGTAAGGAGATGACGCTAAGGTCACTGATAGGTGCTTGAGCACTTGGTTGTGGATGCACTCTGCATTTTTATGAGAAGACAGCAAGAGGAGGAAGCTCTGATCGAGGGAGAGAAATTAGTGGAGTTTCACAAACATTTTTAATTATATAAAATAGTATAATGAGCTTATGGTCGTAACTGTGTCCATATTAGAAACTGTACAAACTACAGGAAAAATTAAATAATATGATGAAATGTTAAGTACAGTAACACCATAACCCAATTCAACAGACCCGACAATCTGGCATGGACCGAGGGATCATACAAAATCTCAAGTGCTGGTACAGAGGAATGTCTGTGCAGAGCTGCTAAGCTAAGATTGCAGTTTTAAAGGGCACCAACAACAATATGACAAAGACGTTACTTTCATGATTTCAACTGCATGGAACTATGTGAAAAATACATTGCACAATGTCTGGAGAAAACTATGGCTTAAACTGGTCAAAGAAGCCAAGATGAAATGCAATCTAAATAAAGACAGTTGACAATTGTTCGCTTTTAAATTGTATGAGTGAAATTGTGTGTCCACTAATCAACTGAGTGCTTTTTCAACATAAGAGGTTGATGAATGGATTGACATTGACTGAAATTTAGCTATCAAAGAAGAGATGACTGACAATGTGATATTACAAACCCACAGGATGCCCAAGAACCAGTGACGAATAAAAAAATCATAAGATTCAGCTACTTGGCTGAGGCTTCAGAATCCTTAAAAACTTGTGAAATTCACTGAGAATAGCCAACAATACAACACTTCTGAAGTTATGATTCATTACATCACACTTTTCAATGCAAGCAACATGTTCCAGCACGCTCATAAGAAAATTGTAGCTAAACCCTCCTCAGTAGATAAATGTCAGACATTTTTTATGCCCTATAAAATGTGATATATCTGTGCCATTTCTAAAGACAGTGTTTTCCTAAGAAACTGCACAAATTTCTTGATAAACATTTGCAAATCGGTTACGTTTATTTCATTTCGTAGCCGACATACAAAAAATTATTTGTGTATACTGATATTTTTTAAAACTTTGAGCTTTAAACTGATTTAATAGAACAGTACAGTATTCAACATAAGTTTGTATTTACAGGGAAATTCTACTTGCTTTTAATTTTTTATACTATGGTCTCTCCTGTTTGATAACTAATGGTTTCCTGTTTTCTTTTTTATGTTAAAACTGAGTTCTGCTTACAGCGCTTTTTTAAAAACCAGAATTTTAAAGGTGGCCTTGTTAATTCGGCATCGACAGACCCCAGAGCATGACTGATGAAGGCCCTACTGTACTTTTGAATTAGAAATGAGAGCATTATACACGGTTTGAATGTAGGCATTTCCCAAATGGACTGGTTGAGATAAAAGGGGGTGGGGAGGGGGGCGGGGTGGGGGGGGCGGGGGAAAGGTGGCGCAAGGAGCTGAAACTGTTTTACTGGTATTGTTCGTGAAGTGTCAAAAGTAAATGTGAAGTCTGATGACAATAATAATAGGTAACTCTTTATGGTATTTTAACACTTCATTTTGGCATGCATGATGCTGCAGCATCCTTTCTACATGGTAACATTACAAAATGCCGCATTCTTGAGGTACTGGGGTTTTCTGCTGGCTCCCAGCCAGTGAGTGCCATATTGGCCTTAGATCAAGCTAGGCTACAAAACACCAACAACTCGGTCCCATGTTTACTAAAGAAACATAGCAGATGGAAAGAAGTGCTTTGAGAAGACTCTAGGACACATCTGAAGGTGAAGACCGTACTGTAGCTATACAGTAGTGCTGTTCTAAGTTTGAAGTCAATCCTTTCCTTTTTCCATATTTAATGTACCTTTCCTCAGCTTTCACAAAAAGGTAGAACCAACAAGTTTTCGGAGAATGTTTAGGCAGTTACTGTGTATGTACTGAGTAATAAAAGAAAATTACAGTTGCCGAACTAGGCAGTGCAATATTGTCATTCCAACAGCGACTGGATACATGAGAGCATGAACTGTAAAAAAATAGTTCTCTAGCTAAGACAGATTATAAAAAATGATACCTTCAACCACAAGTAATTTTACATTGGAGAGGTCTCCATTCCTCTTCTCCTAAACCACAAGATGAACTCAACAGAAACCAACAATTATTTTCCATTTGTGTGCTTTCATTACCAACTAATGGCAGCTCTCAATGTCTATACCTGGATCAGAATAAAAAACGGACAGTTGAGTATGAAAGTGGAAAATTTGTTAGTTCACCATTTTGGACAAGGCCATTATGGCTCTGGTAACAACAGCTGTGCCTTTCCTCACTGAGTTCATTCATGTCTTCCCTGTTTAAGTGCAGTATTGAGTTTGCTTTGCAGGACAAAAGTCTTATCCCTTTCTACACAATTTCAGAGTTCCCTTCACGCATTCCAAAAGAGACTTCAAATACAAGACGGGTATATAACAAGTCACAAAAATCATGTTAAGGGCAGCAGTTGTCATCCAAAGCTGACTTAAATGGCAGCTGAGGTAGCACAGTGATAACTGTGGAGAAGGCAGAATGCACAACCAGACCAAACTCGTGCTCCGATTGGTTGTTGCTTGGTAGCGGCCTGTTGTAATGGATCTGGGAGATATTTTTTTACCGTATTTGTCGATACCGAATTTAAATGTTTTCTTATATTTTATGTCAGGATTTATTATAATTTGTCTTATTATATGTTAATTTACTTCTGTTTTTGAGAGTAAAAGCATATTGATTACTATTAGAAAATGTATCGAAGAATAGCAAAGAGACTGATTACAACTGGAAGATTGTGTGTGGTGTAAAACATCTTTGACGTAGGAGTCGTCTTTGACTGTAGTAAGTCGGCAGCTAACTCTTGGTGTGTTGACCATGGTGTTGACGGAAGAACAATGTGAAGGTCGGCGTCATAAATAATTTTGAAGTATGTTACTATTATTTTTGTATTAACTAAAAAGAAGAAACTACATTTGAAGAAACTGTATTTGAAACACCAAAATGAGAGAAACACGTTGAACCACGTCAATTCTGCAACCAACAAAGATGCATTGTGGAATCATACTTAGACAACTGAAGCCAAGACTATATCGCCGTGTAAACGTCTAATGGAAAAGGTACTGTCACGAAATATGGCAAATTTAAGTAAATAAAAAATAGTGATCATATTTTCAACTTGTGTCTCAACCGGGATACAATATTTCAATTGTGGACTGTAGTCGGATTGCCGTATTACAATTGTGGGCGTCAGTCCGGGATAACAGTTTGCCGTATTTCAACTGGGGGCTCAGCCGTATTTCAACTTGTGTCTCAGTCGGGATAACATTTGCCGTATTTCAACTGGGGGCTCAGCAGCCGGGATATCGTGTTCACGAGATTTTCAACAGTGCTACGAGGAAGAAAATTTTTGTGTGTTAATACCAGTTTCTTCAGAATGTGTGTTACAGTGTTTGTGTTCATCGGGAAGTGAAAGTTTTGATGAAGAAATGTTTCGGCAAAAAATATAATTTTCGACAGAAGAAAATACTTCAAGAATTTTGGTCAACAATCACATGGATGGAAAACGTGGTTTTGCAACAGGAGAAGAGTGTTCCAGATAAGTCACGAAACCATCGTATTTTTTTTAAAACAATCTTTTTATCTTGTTTTGTATTGTGTATAAATTTTTGTTCTTCACAATGACTTATGAGATTTTCGAGAGTATTGTGCCTAAAGTAGAAAGTAGTAATTTAATAGACTTCGAACATCAGGACAGGTCAAATGAAAGAGAAAGAACCGATAAGTTTGATTTAAAAAGTTTTCTTGTATATTTCACGAAAGAAATTAAACAAACACTTGACGACAATAAGACTTACTGGGATGAAAAAATTGATAACATTTTGTTGCAAGTGCAAGCAGTCAATACCCAAGTGGGTGATCTTTCGAACAGAGTTGGCAATGCTGAGGAAAAAATTGAATCTGTGGAAGCAAAAGTAAATGAAATTGATGCTAAATTGAGCGGTGAAATTAATACTGTAAAAAATGAGTTACTGGCAGATAGGGAAATAAATTTAATTGATTTTAATGACATTAAAGGGGAAATAAAAAATTTGGATGAGAATACAAAAGTTTTAGTAAAAAATGTAGAACAAAAAACTGACAATCGTTTGGTTACTTTAGAAGAAAAAGTAGAATGCAATGATTTAGAAAACAAAAAATCTGTCAAAGAACTTAGCGAAAAAATTGAAAGTTTTAACATTGAATTTCAAAGCAAAAATTACAATTTAAACACATGTAATCTTGTATCTAATATTCCAGTGAAGCACTTTTCGGTAGATGGACCCTTACATCCCGTTGATTTTATGCAGTATTGTAAGGATTGCTTTTTACCTCACTCACCAGATGAAATAAAAATTAAATTTGTGAAAAAATTCTTGGAAGGGGAAGCTTTGACTTTGGCAAACCAGATTGTAGCTTTGGGGATGACATTTTCAGAATTTGAATCAAAATTTCTGGAAAATTTTTGGGATGATCTTAAACAAACTAGAATCAAAAGTGAATTTTTGAATGGGAGAAACTATAGAGAATCAGATGGGAGCATGAAACAATTTTGCAAAAGTGAACTTCAAAAACTTATTCATTTAAGAAAACCTTTGGATGACTTGATCAAAATTGATACCTTAAAGAGAAGATTGCCATCAGCAATGCAGTTGAGGTTAGTTCATTGTCCTGATAGTAACATAGAGCAGTTTCTCAATTATATTGAAAAGTTGGATAGGGTAACAACAAGAACACACAGTGGGTTTACTCAGAAAGGTAACGGTCAAAATTGGGGAAATGATAACTTTCAAAAAAGGGAACAAAACAATTATCATGGTGTCAGTCAAAATTCAGGGGGATATAACAATTTTCAGAAGAAGGACCATAATTTTTATCCAAAACAAGAACAACATTTTCGCGTTAATAATCAACAAAATAGAGAACACTTTAGGGATCAAAATCACAGAAATTTTGATAGAGGTCAGTACAATAGAAACTACCAACAATCAGGTAATGTTTGGCATAGGAATGGGAACAGAAATGTGGATCAGAGGCATTGGCAGAACCACAATCAGCAGTTCAAACAGGAACAAGTTGTAATTCAGGAAACAAAAAACGAGTAGACGCCCCCTTGAAGGTCCGCAAGGTTGAGGCAGAAGGTGAGCATGATGAAAGGACCAATGGATGTGAGTATCATAAACCCAAACATGACAGTTCCAAACCTAAGCAATCACATGAGGTCATTAGTTGTTACTTATTGAAGAAATTTCAAGAGGAAAATAATATTGATAAAAATAAAAGTTTCAGTACACAAGAACATACAGTAGATAAAAGTAATTGTGATCCATTTAATTTAACAGAGTTTTACACTTGGGCAGAAAAGAACAACACTTTGTCAGATGATGTAATTTGTAGTAGTTCAGAGATGTGTGTGAATGAAAGAGAGAATGCATGCTGTGAGAATGAAAATATTGGTGAAAGGGATCTGGTACCTTTAGAAAGGGGAAATAATATTTTGGGGGATAATTTGAATGTGTATGACTTGAATATTTATAATGATAATGATGTTGATAAAGTTGATAATGATAGTAATGGTATTGATGATGATGATGATGTTGAGGAAAGGTATTTCATTAGTTTAAATAGGGAGTTGGGTATACACATGGTTGAAAATGGATTAAATAGTGAGAATATTATAGAAATTCCCAGGGATGTTACCAGGATGAATAAGACTCACAAGCTGGGTGTATGTAAAAGTGTGAATTTAGATGTTGTTGGTAAAGAATCTGACTACACAAATAACGATGACACATGTATAACTTCTAGCCTAAGTGAAACTTTTACAGATACTAATGACACACACACATTTCTTATGAATATATGGCTGAACGGTGAAACTGTTTCTTTTGACAAGAACTTTAGAAAGATGCTTATTAATGTATGTGAAACTGTATGTCATGAGTGGTGAAAAAAGATGAGATATTTTATTTTTGAAAAACTGAAAGATAAGTACTTCAATAGTATACAGTGTGATTTGGATGAAAATTCTTGGCTATTTGAGATAATAGAGAGTACTAATGACAATTTTGTATCTTGTGCAAATTTTATAACTGTGGCAAATAATACATGTAATGATATACCATATGATTATGGTAAGTATAGGTTTGGGGAAATTGAAAGTGATTTGTTACATGAGGATACAGGTTCTGAGAAAAGTGATCAATTTTGCAGTCCTTATATAAAAGTTCAAATTGGGTCATGGATTGGTAAATGTTTAATTGATACAGGAAGTGAGATCTCGGGAATATCTGAAAGGTTAAGCAAGAAATTGAAAGTGGGGAAAGATTTTGTTGAAATGCCAGTTGTTGGGGTAAAGATAAAAGGTGCTACTGGGAAGAGCAGTAAATTGATAAAAAGCCAGGCTTTAGTGACATTTTTAATTGAAGGCAAATTGTTCACACATGGATGTTTTGTAATTCAGGAATTTAATGAGGATTTTCTTTTGGGTATGAATTGGATAGTAAAAGTAAATACAGCATTTGATTGGGTTGGAAGAAAACTTTTGATAGAAACTAGTGAAAGGGAATACATTCAGACAAATTTTGTGAACACACTTGGTGATCAGAGTAATGGAAATTTTGACAGTATCAATTTACTAAAAGAAAATAGATTGGAGAATATTGAAACTCATAGATTTGATACTGATTAAGTTGAATTTGGGAATTTAGTAAATTTGAAAATTTCAGAAACACAAAATTTATCTGGGGAGCAAAAACAACAGTTAGAAAATCTGCTGTGGGAATACAGTGATGTTTTCAGTGACATACCTGGTAGGGTAAAGGGTTATCAGTGTGAGCTTCAGGTAAAACCTCATGAACCATTTTTCATACAATCATACAGTATTGCAATATCAAAAAGACCTGCTGTTGAGAAAGAGCTGAAAAAGATGGAAGGATGTAATATAATAGAAAGGAGTATCAGTGCATATAATAATCCTCTAGTAGTGGTTTCAAAAAAAAAAAAATTCAAAATTTAAATAACCTATTATCATCTAAAACCAAAGTCCTCCACTGGAATACGCTTGTTAGAACAAAACTGCCTGTACAACCAAGTATGTATATTTGCATGTATAAATTAATAATTTGAAGTCACATGTTAATTGAAACTGACGAAAAAACACTGTTGTAACAAAAAAATGAGAGAAAGATTTATTTTTACTTTAAAAAAGTCTCCATAGTGAGCATTTCTGAATTTTTCTAATTTTTGGAAGCTAAGTCTTCCCTGTGGGTGAAGGCATGCATGTGAGGACATGCATGCAAAGGTACAAGTTTCAAAACCAATTTTAGATAAAGCCTCATGATATATGAGCAGTTTATTGTTTGTACTGATGTTGTGGGGAGCAAAAGTACTCTTCACAAGAATGTAATTTGTAGTAATATTGTAGTAGAGAGGCAAGTGTACATTAATAATTGCAAAAAATTTAGATAGTACTGATGTATCTTTAGCTGTACTAAAAGAAGAAAATCATAAGAAAAAAATACAAAATAAAAAAAGCATGAGTTAAAAAAAATTTAAAAAGAAAATCATAAGCAAAAAAAAATACAAAAACAAAAAAACCATGACTAATAAAAAATATAAAAATTTAAAAAATCCGAAGTTAAAAAAATATATATATATATAAACGGCAAATATAGAGAAAACACATTACACTATATATGTCCAGTATCATTTTTACTGTACAATATGTAAGCATAATGAAATTAACATTAATATTTTCAAAAAAAATTGAATCTTATTGTAGGAAATGAGTTTTGCCTTTCTATTATTTTCAATCTGTATGCTGTATGTTAGAATATTTCTCATGTATGTTTTATACCATGTATATTTGTCATGTCAAATAATTTCTTTACTTGAATTTTTGTGTATGCGATTGATGGGGAAGTATCATTGCAACAACAGCCAGTAACTTGTTCACAGATTCAAAGAGTCCAAATTTGGTAGAGGTTATCAGACTGCATCATTAATGTACTAATTGTGTAATACAGATCCATTACTGAGTGTGGTCGGGATTTTGTTGTATATGTCCATAACAACAAAAGCCCTGGGGAGCAGTTGTAATGGATCTGGGAGATGTTATTTTTTTACCGTATTTGTCGATACCGAATTTAAATGTTTTCTTATATTTTTTGTCAGGATTTATTATAATTTGTCTTATTATATGTTAATTTACTTCTGTTTCTGAGAGTAAAAGCATATTGATTACTATTAGAAAATGTATCGAAGAATAGCAAAGAGACTGATTACAACTGGAAGATTGTGTGTGGTGTAAAACGTCTTTGACGTAGGAGTCGTCTTTGACTGTAGTAAGTCGGCAGCTAACTCTTGGTGTGTTGACCATGGTGTTGACGGAAGAACAATGTGAAGGTCGGCGTCATAAATAATTTTGAAGTATGTTACTATTATTTTTGTATTAACTAAAAAGAAGAAACTACATTTGAAACACCAAAATGAGAGAAACACGTTGAACCACGTCAATTCTGCAACCAACAAAGATGCATTGTGGAATCATACTTAGACAACTGAAGCCAAGACTATATCGCCGTGTAAACGTCTAATGGAAAAGGTACTGTCACGAAATATGGCAAATTTAAGTAAATAAAAAATAGTGATCATATTTTCAACTTGTGTCTCAGCCGGGATACAATATTTCAATTGTGGACTGTAGTCGGATTGCCGTATTACAATTGTGGGCGTCAGTCCGGGATAACAGTTTGCCGTATTTCAACTGGGGGCTCAGCCGTATTTCAACTTGTGTCTCAGCTGGGATAACATTTGCCATATTTCACTGTGAACAACTAGCTGTCAGTCACTTTGTTATTTTGCTCCAAGTACAGTCACCTTTAATCTACAACTCAACTGGTAACTACTCAAATTCTGCAAGAGTCTTTCCTTCCTGCCACTCTTACTTCCTTTTGACAGCACAAGATGCCTACCAGTTATCATGCTAAAACCATAGATTGTGGTACCACTTGCCAGGCTTGAACCATGATGTCAAGATAGTCAACACCTTTATTTTAATCTTATGCAATATAGGGACCATAATGTCACTCATTACACAAAAACACATAACATGAACATTCAACTGAAGAAATAACATGAAATGATTCAACCAATTGTGAGAATTAGGGGTTTTTGAGCTGGGACAAACAAAATATATACAATCGTAATAATGAAGGAATACTAATACTAAAAGCAAACCTACAGCAAACAAAATCCTCAGCAATCAACAAAACCACACACCAACAAGTCTGTGGTACCATGAAGGCAAAACTACCTCCGGTGACTAATACTGAAAACCTTACCTCACCAATGTAAGCAAAACCCCACAATACATACTAAACATAATTCAACATAATTACCAACACAATCCAAAAATACATAAAAAGTTGCATTAACAACAATTCTGATATTCAAGAGATACACAATTAAGCACTTTGATAATGCACACCATACCGTCCCCTACAAAGATAAGTATCGTATGCGACCTTTTTTTTTTTGGTGGATATCAGTTATGGTGTTTACAATGAATCACTGGACTCTACAGCCTAGACCTTGATTTCCCCATTACTAGTGCTTTGCATTTCGATTATTGTATCACCTTCGATAAGCATCTTAATCCCACAATAAAAATATTGTACACACCTTGATGGTAATGCGGAATATCTTAACTCACAGAACTACTTTATCATAACCACCATGAATGCACCAAAAATACAGCATGCACACAGCTGTCCCAAATGAGGCGGCACACCTGTTACTTTATTTCCACCACATCTACATTAGTGAAGTGCTGTGATTGTTAAAACGTCTGCCAGTCAACTTATCTAAAGTACTAAAAAATTTAGAAATGTGTGGTGTGAAATTCAAGACATTAAAATGTTCTGAAAGTGAACAGAGTTCAGAGTGTAGGAACATATGTAAGAACAATATTACTGCAAGTGGAAACAGCTGTGATGATGCAAATTTAGACAAATCTGTACCTTTGATTTTGATGCCAGATAATGAAATGCTGAATATTATATTAAATAAAATAATTATCAATGGGGAACCTGGAACAGTTGGTGGTCCAACACTGAAGCTATCCACAGGTGCTAGAGAACATGACGGCACTATTCAAATTACAGCACTGCAACTTTGCTATGAAGTGCAGTGAGACGAACATCTTCCGGTCACTGCAATGATAATTCCGGGTGAAGGTGAAAAAGAAGAGTTCCTCCAGAGTACAGTACTGATAATCAAATGCAGATACTATCTAGTGACTAGACAGAAGATGAAACAGTGGCACACAAATAGCATTACTACCCAATTATAAACAAATACAGAGGAATCAACATCCAGACTCCACAGCAACAAATCTACGGGAGTGTAGAGAAAGAGGAGAGGGTATGTCCAAATTTAAACAAAAGAAGTTAAAACATGAGGGGAAAAACAAGCAAAACAACTAGGCAAAGGAAAATAGATGAAACCAAATACTTGCAATGAAGAAAGTGTCAAAATGATTGATTAGCAATTAGTCATGATGAGCAAAAGTTGTTGAATAATTACAATAAATTTAAATCACATGAATTAGCCATTTAACTGTATGACTAAGGAAAACAAAACAAAAAGAACAAAAGCCACAGCATCTTTAAGAACAAATGCCATAGGGTATAACGTTACACCGCAAAGTACAGAAAAAAGGGTGTGTCAGCAGATTTTTTGAAAAACATTATTGAGAAGACTAAGGCACAATATTAAGAGCATTACAATTACAAGGTAAAATCAGATGCTCAGGATAGGTATACACCTAAAACTAACACCCCAAGAGGCACACACACTGAACAAGTAATATCTTTTATTGATGGCATTCCTGTGGTATCATCTCAATATTGAAGAAAAAAGTCAAAGATTATGCTTGCCTTCTAGAATTGGCAACTTGACTAATCTTTAAAGACTATGTTGCCAACTGCAAAGAAAAAGACCAGTCAAACAAGGCATTTTTTGTAGGACCTTCAAAAGAGACAATTTAGGTTTTCACATCCCAAAATAGATATATGCCACCTTTGTGAGAGTCAAGTAAACAGGAAATGAAAATTTGGACTAAGATTTCAAAGTAAGTTATGATGTGCATGAGCAAGACATTAAAGTCAGAAGAAGTTTGAAATTGCCAAAAAAATTCTCTGTGCATCGTTTGACCTTCGGAAAGAGTTGAATACGCCCCATGAGAACTTTGCTTTACTATTTGGGAAGGATTTCTCTATATAATTTTACTGCGTATGAAAGTAGAACTAGGAAAAGATTATGTTATATTTGTGATGAAACACAAGGGGGGAGGGGGGAGGGGGAGATAATGAAATCTCCACAGTCTTAATGATGTATCTAAAAAGATGTTCACTGTAATATGCAACCAACTGAAACCATTCCTTTGTATAGTGACAATGGCATCAGTTATAACTATAAAAAGCAAGTCCTTATGACACATACATTTCTAAAAAGCTCTTAACATATAAAACAAATTTAATCATCTCAAAAGTCTGTTGGTGAACAAACTTTTACTTCAAATCACAAATTAAAGACATTGGCTAAATGAAGGAAGTAGTAAACGTACTGGGACACTTTTGCAAACTTCCAAGATTACCTCAATCTCAATGAACAAAAACTAAATCAGAGTTTGTAAAAAAAAGTTACATAAATGGTTAAGCAAGTGAATTTATTTTTGGTGATATAAAAGTGTTAAGGTAAAGTTGCTCTTTAAGACTGGAAGTTCTTTCTGCTAAGTGTGATCTGCAGAAATTGTGCAAACACCTAGGTGAATATTGTTCCTAGAGTACTGTGGACACCTGATCAGATACAGAAGAGGAGGATGACATTCCAGAAATGCAGGAATAAAGAATAATTCCATTACTAGGATTCAAATATTATAATTCTACAATTTTTTACTTGGGGGCAATCCCATACTGAGTGGCCTAATTTCGGAAAAAGTTTCTGCACGACTTTCACGTATTTACTGAAATTGTATGAGGACATTCACACATGTCCCCAATGAACATTAGCAAATTTTTACTTCTGTCAATTTAATACTTAAATTTAGTAATTTGATTGGCCCCACAGAGCATCTATCTATAGTGTTCCCCTGAGTTTTCACCAAATTTGAGACATTGATGGGTCGTCTGAATAAAACTGAGAAAGTACTCTATTCTCATAATTTCAGAGAAAATTCTCAGGTTAACATGAATAAAGTGGGTCAGAGAATATACTTCACCTGACAATGTTCTCAGCTTGAGTATCAGGGTATGGGAATGTGGGGAGGTACTCAACGCGAGGAACATTCACTGATTTCATATGAATAAAACTAGTGAAGTTCCTTACAAGCAGACAACATTCTTCATTTTTATTGAAGGACGCTCTGCAGCATATTTTGAGCTAAGTTCTGTTGTGGCTCAGAACGCAATAAAAGATATATAAAGTAAAAAAAAATACTGAAGAGAGATACTGTAGAAGTATATGAGGGTATTGTGATAAAAACATTATTTGGCTGGTTAACTTCCTTTCCAAAAATGATGAAAGAAGAGGAGATGATCTTTCAAATGAAATAAATGTGAATATACATTTTTGTGCTAGGTAGACAAGTTTTCTGGCTGATGTACGAGAATACTTAGATTTACACCAGACAACTATGCTGCTGACATTTTCAGATATAGACCATCATTTCCTCACAGCATAAAACTATTTCGAAAAGTTAGAAATAAGTAGATAGATCATAAAAACTAGTAACCAATAAACCTAGTGATGTGCTTGTCATAACAAAACCATACGCACTGGTGAATAGACCATTATGTGTCACAGTCAACACAAATTATCTCTAGTTTGAAGAATCTGACAGTTCAAAGTTTGGAAAATCTACAATATAAGGAAAAAGAAATGCCACTCTATGTAAATACAACACACTGAGTTTTAGACAGACACAAGGAAAAGGCACTTACATATCAGCTTTCGGCCAAAGCCTTCATCAGAAAAGGAGAAACACATGCACACATCCACGCACATGCACAGCTGCCATCTCCTGCAGCTTGGACTGGACCTTGGAATTCTGGCCTGGGCCACACACACACACACACACACACACACACACACACACACACACACACACACACACACAGAAGAGAGAGAGAGAGAGAGAGAGAGAGAGAGAGAGAGAGAGAGAGAGAGAGAGAGTGTGTGTGTGTGTGTGTGTGTGTGTCTCCTTTTTCTGACCTCGACCCCGTATGCTGACACAAACAGCACTTTACTGTTCCCCACATATACCTTGCTCTCCCTCCGCCTCCACACATCAACCTCCTCCTTACCCGAAACCACCCAGACTGCTTCTCCCATCATACACAGTTGCTCACAGTCTGGTCTTGGCAGTCACTGACAGTGGTCATCTGTGCGAGAGATCTGCATAATAGTCTCTGTTGTGCATTTCTACAACTCCACATCTCTGTTATATAGTGAGTAGCAATCTATCCTTTTCATGATATTATCATTATTGCATCCTGGATTTTCCATTGTTTGGTTGTTTCTGTATTGTTGACAGTCCAACCTGGAGTTTCCAGTTATGAGTAGAAAAAAAAAAAAAATTTGAGGTATACTTAAAATTTCTTTTGCGTAACATGTTCGCCTCACTTCAATAACAAAACTTCTCTGTGTGTTGGAAATTCAGTAACATAGTCAGAAAATGCATTTTCATGCACCATCCATAAACATTTTAATACTTTGTTGCTGCACATAAAAACAATATCTAAACGTAGTGCAACTCTTCCAGAACACAGTGACGTCACTTCCATATCTGTACCCTGAATAGTTTGCCCGTTAGAGTGAGTTTAATGAAATTTAAGATTACCCGTGTGTTCTACGCCAGACACAGCAGACTACACACATACTGAGAACCTTCGAGGATGAGTGGAGGTAATTAGAAGGAACTATCAGGGAATATGCTTCAAACCCTCTATTCACATAAAACAGAGAACTTTCTCTGAGAATGTTCTTTTGTTCTGAGAATTCTCTCTAGTGAATTTCTCTTTTTTATTCGTATGACCCATCACATCCAGCAATACTTTCTTGAAAGAAACAAAACTAGGCCATCTTTTACAACTTTTTGTGCGCACTTAACCGAAGCAACAATAAAAAGGATTTTCTGCACAATTTTCATACGTATGATTTGAACTGAAGTCAGCTGACTAAAGAGACACATGAAAAGAATTTGAAGTTTAGCTTTTTATATCTCCAGAAGTAACTGCACAATAAACCTGAAATCACGCACATATTAACTTCAAATACAAGACCTTAGAATATAAAATTTCATTCTCCTACCACTTTCCAATAAACTACAGACTGAACGCAAAATAGACAATTTTTCAAAAAAAATTGCCAAAAATAGCTATTTTGCCCACTTAAAAAAATTTCATTTGCAAACTCTCTTAAACTATGTTCATTAAAAAGAATATTCTCAGCCACATAAAAACTAGAACTTGTTTTGCAATGCTAGCATATAAGGCCACAAAAAGCAACGAAATAGTGGAGTTGCATGAAAATGGGTCCATAATCCTTTCTGTGAAAGATATGAAATGTCCCAACGGCTAGGAAATGAGCATTTTAAAATCTTATCTAGGGCATTCAGTGGCACAAAATTAATTTCATAAAAATTTTATAAAAATTAATGAGGAATCCAATAAACAGAAGAGCTTTTTCCTTATTTTGTGGCTCTAATAATTTGAGGCAATCGAGTTTGAAAACTAATTTTTTTGGGTTCTGTCTTCTCAAAACAAACCCATCAGTGACATCTGTACAGCAGTACAGATTTCCTCTTGACATTCCACTGCAAATTAATAAAAGCTCTAGAACATTCAGGTAGCTTGAAGCAAACTTAAGTTTAGAGTTCTAAAAAGAAACCAGTTCAAGCTTTAGCCTCTGATGCAGAAATTTATCATCAAGCTTGGGACCCTGTATAAAGAAACCCCCCCCCCCCCACATCAACTTGGGAATCTGTGACATTGAAACCTAGTCATGGGTGCTGTTGCATAGCTATCAGAGTGACCTTGATGGCAATGGGTACGTTGGTTTTCTCATTTTAAAAGAAACACTCAGTGGTTATACCACTATGGACCATAGCAACACATTTACACAACTTTCCATCAGTATACTTATATTCCACATAAACCGCAAATTATGCCAACGCAACTAGCATATCAATCATGCTACATAGTAAAAAGATATACTAATACTTCTCTATAACATTACTTCATTCCAAAAAAATGTCAGCAAGTTTGCTAAGAACTTCACCAAAATTTACCCAATGCGACAATGGTGTAACACTTTAAGGCTATTTATAGGATGTGTGCTGCTGCTGATTCACAACAATTTTACTACCATGATCCTCACTGTCTTGGTTATGCACATTTAACTGAAGTTTATAACTAGTTAGATTCTGTGGCTACATCAGAAAAATAGACAAATACATCACGAGTTGTGGCAAAAAATGTTGTCTCTTTCAAAGTTTTTTTAAGTTATTCAGATTTTCTCTCACTTTCTAGTCATCAAGACTTGATATTGCAGGTCTCAGAGCACTAATCAACAGTAGGGCATAATAAATGAGAGAGCATTTAATTTGAGTACCAACAGAATATGAACCCATTTTCAATGTATCACCGCCTGATTCTTTTTTAGCACCTTATATACCCACACTATAAAGCCAAATCTAGTGTTTTACGTGGTTTAGAACCTGATTTTTCGAATAAAAACTTTTTAAAGGAGTCTGCAGAGTTCTTTCATGGGCCACAAAAATAGTCATTCGGGGTTTTCAGAAAAATCTGACTTCACCCACAGTATGTAAACTATTTTAACAGAATAGGTAAATGAAGTTTTATATTCTAGGCCCTTGTATTTTTAAGTTATTACATGCAAAGATTCAAGTCTATACCACAATTACTTCTGGAGATATAAAAAGCTTAACTTCACATATTTTTCATTTGCATATGTTTTGGCCAATTTATCCTTATATAAGTTATCCTTATTAAAACGGCTCAGGAAAGAAAGCACAAAATGTTGTACGACAAAATAATACTGGAAATGACTTGTCTCAAAGTTGCCAAAAACTCACACGTACACTGTTTATAGCTGCACTATGGGGATCGAACAAATGACTATCAGCGGAATTATTGCATTAGTGATCTTGAAACTTTACCAATGTTCACTGGGAACATTTCCAATATTTATACAAAATTTCATCAAAATCTGTGCTGGTCAAGGGGGAACCTCTAGACCACTTGGGATGGAATGACCCTTGATATACTGAAATGTTAATAATTATCACAATTTTGTTTCACTGCAGAGGCAGTATCGGGTTCAGTAATGTTACTGTTAGTAATAATTAAATTAGTTAACATTTAAAATATTTTTCAGCAGACAATCACCACCTATAACTTAAAATTTTCTAAACCCCAGTAAAATGAATCTTTATCGCCAGTGCCTATCGATTTTAATGCTATCAAATGAAATCTTACACATTATTTTACTGATTTTTTACCAATTGAAACTATATCTAAAATTACACGTGTGACAGCCCCCCCCCCCTCCCCCGACAATCATTGTGGTGACACACTGAGCTGTAGCGCGGCTTGAGGTCTAGGTTGGATTGGATGTTGACAATGTGGCTATGAGAAGGCGAAGCCAATGGAAGTGAAAATAAAAATAAAATCTAGTTGTGGTAACAAATGGACTGGTAGCGATGCCCAATTTTACATCTAAGCCACATTGACAAATGGAGGGGGGGGATCCAATATGTAACTTTTAGCAAAACTACGTCAAATGATTTTTTCACAGTTACTTCTCATATTCTTGGAGAGTTGGTGCTTACGCTGTTAACGAGATGTACAGAACACCATAGGTTGTCCTAACACCATCACATACACACACCCCTGGCATTAGATGCAGCAACTTTGGTCTATCTTGTACTTTCTCGACAAACATAAAACTTCATATACCCAACAATTAATCCAAATAATTGTACGAATTTAATTGTGGTCAACATGTCGGCTCTCTTTGTTGCATGCAGAGACCTACTCATGAATTCCGTTATCAGATCCGTAACTAACGGAAAACTAAATATAAGAACTCCAAACAACACACCTTACTAATAATTCCAAACTCTAAAACTAATCTACTATCCACAACTGACAGCATCAAATAATTCAACAAACCGCAACAGCCTCTTCCAATATTCTTCTTGTAAACAGCATTCTGAGTACACTAGTCACTAACAAATCACAAATAAACATACAACACTAGAGAGTGGCTCCATATAAACACGATCCACCTCAAAACCACGCATCGCCATGACATCACACATTGGATACATCACATGTCAATGCACCGGGAAGTACTGCAAACTTCAGCTGACCCATTCTCATTAAATGACAGTATAAGATACAAGATAAACTAATTCAAGAACAGAATCTTGACACTATACAGGTAGCACAGAACAGAACATAGGAACAGACACGTGTGTATTATTAAAGTGAAACGTTCTTCACGTGTCGTTGCACCTTCTAACCCCCACGTGTGATGGCATCCAACAGCTAAATAACACGTACAACAACAATGGGAATGAAAATGCCAGTTCAATGAACTCTTACCAATTTTAAGGAGTATACTGGTTAAAACTATTTCATGCTGAGCATTTTGTTTAGTCAGTTGAAAATGTAGCACACTGTTACACAAGCAAATATAAAGAAACTAGTGTGGCAATATACATCATCATTAGAAATGAAATCAAGCCTCAACACAATAAAATAAGCATTGAATCAAGTCAATCATTAAAAAATAAATAACTGCATGTAACTAAATCTTTTGATATGTGTTAAAATAATCCCTAACGTTTTGGCACTACCATTTGATGCACAGTAGAAACTTGTGATGGAAGTTGTTATGGCTCAATGTTTTAAGGTTTTTTTAGGAGCCTATACATTTTACTACCACAACCAATAATAATCTTCAAGGGTATTTTTTGATAAGATGTTCAGCACCCAAATAAATATGTTCCCAACTGTAAAATGTTTTCACTCGTCCTTATCACTTTAGAGCTAAGTGAAAAAAAAAAATCAACAGTTGCATCATATGACTGTAAATAAGAAAGCCTTAAGCGAAGTCTAAAATTTCAACAAATTACTGCACAAGAAAAGATATCTTAATAAGAATTACCTCCACTTTTTATCGCTTCTTCAATGAAATCAGCAGCTTCCTCGAAGTATAAAGCAATATTTGTAACTGGTAAATCTTGGAGCTGAAGTCCCATATACTTTATGCCTGAATCTCTATAATAATCTCTGCTTGTATTTACCATTCCAAATCTGTTGCCTTCTGCAGTATTCAGAACATGAGTGACACCGATCTTTCTTAGATATTGCTTGTTTTTTGCGGCACCCCTAATGGACGAACAAAATATTTCACACTTAAAGATCACAAGACGACATTCAGTAATTTCTACGCGTTTACATTTTTTTCACGAAAAGCAACTATAAATCAAGGTCTCACCCACAGAACAATAGGCCTATACCTAAACGCTCATTGCATAAGTAGAAATATGTACATTTCAAGGCATGGTCCTTTATAACACAGCGCAACAAGCTCCATCTTCCAGACAAAATTTACAGCATCCCTCAAACATGCAGGGAAGCATTCTGTGAGCATTACTCACAACAAAACACAAAATGACAGTACTTACGCATCTCCTATGAGGATATTTGGGTAAACTTCGTCACAGTCGACACCTAGCATGATCCTGTCTTCCAAATCCACACGCCGACTTTCTGAACCAGGCAAAGGTCTGAAGACAGTTTTCGTCGAATGAATGACACTTAATAAAGCATGTTCAGTTGTCTCGTCTCCGTTATTGAAATAACCAATTGGGTGCTGAAAAAAATATCTTTTCATTCGTAAACTGTTCAATAGCATTAAACAACACTCAGGTATCGTTCACCACATACCTTATCACGCCAAGACATCATTTTGCTACACCAACGGCTAACTACGTTCAACAATACTACTGGATTCTTAAAACCTTCCCATCTTTGGACAGTTCCACCACCAACACCATTTGACTAAGGCCGTGATGAAAAAAAATATATCTATCAAGACTACATCCTAGCAAGGTCTTTGGTTATAAAGTTACACAACACGTCCATAGATACTGTTTGTATTGTGCATTCTTTCAAATTTTGTTGTCGGTGAGCGACACACATCAGTTTCAATAACTGTGTTGCACTATTATATATTACGAAATGCTGCGGGACAGGATTTAATATATGCTTAATACTCTGAATGAAGGACGAGTTGAGAAAAAATGGAATATCACGTACAACTTCTCGTTAGTACCAACACTTGAAACATGGGCACCGATTCAGATTCTAGCAATTTGAAATGATTGTGTAATGTTATTATTTTAAACAAATCAGACGTATTTCTCAAATTGTTCAAATGTATGTGTGCATTATGTGAAATTTTATCCAGTTTTGTCATTGTAATTTGGTGTTAGCTGTGTGGTGCGAAAACACTAAATGTCATTTTTTAAGAAATAAATTTTAAAAAATCTAGAAGTACGGAATTAACTTGAGATCCCCTGTCGATAGCGGCCATTACTCCGTGCGAATAAAGAGCTAGCTGCGTTGCACAAGAACGATGTTTTCTGAAACCATGCTGATTACGTATCAATAGATCGTTCCCTTCGAGGTGATTCATAATGTTTGAATACAGGGTATGCTCCAAAACCCTACTGCAAACCGACGTCAATGACATAGGTCTGTAGTTCGATGGATTACTCCTACTACCCTTTTTAAACACTGGTGCGACCTGCGCAATTTTCCAATCTGTAGGTACATATCTATCGGTGAGCGAGCGGTTGTATATGATTGCTAAGTAGGAAGCTATTGTATCAGCGTAATCTGAAAGGAACCTAATCGCTATACAATCTGTACCTGAAGACTTGCCCGTATCAAGCGATTTGGGCAACAGCCTACACTACACTCGTCCGTCCTCTGTTAGAATATTGCTGCGCGGTGTGGGATCCTTACCAGGTGGGATTGATTGATTGACTGATTTTTATTGTTGTAGAGACCTCAGAGATCATCTGGGGCATTACAAAAGTCAATATTACGTAGTATAAATGTTACACAAATAATTACAAAAACAAGAAAAATATTACACAAATAATTATGGTACCTTCACACAAAAACAAAACAGAGAAACTTCTGGTACAAATTGATATTGCATAGTAAATTTAGCCAATTACAGACTTACTCATTTTGACGGAGGGCATCGAAAAGGTGCAAAAAAGGGTAGCTCGTTTTGTATTATCACGTAATAGGGGAGAGAGTGTGGCAGATATGATACGCGAGTTGGGATGGAAGTCATTAAAGCAAAGACGTTTTTCGTCGCGGCGAGATCTATTTACGAAATTTCAGTCACCAACTTTCTCTTCCGAATGCGAAAATATTTTGTTGAGCCCAATCTACATAGGTAGGAATGATCATCAAAATAAAATAAGAGAAGTCAAAGCTCGAACAGAAAGGTTTTTCCCCCGCGCTGTTCGGGAGTGGAATTGTAGGGAGATAGTATGATTGTGGTTCGATGAACCCTCTGCCAAGCACTTAAATGTGAATTGCAGAGTAATCATGTATATGTAGATGTAGAATCTTGATGTGAAGATTCATAATGTGAGAGCACGTAAACGTGGGTTCGATTGAACTGGTGGCGATGAAAAGCACCACTTTTGCTTTATCCTAATATCTACAGTCAACTAAATAGAATTTGCTGGTGATGAAGGACCAACAATAAAAACTTAAATCATGGGAAACATTGGCTTTTTTTCGCGTAAACGTGTTGAAGCCCAGCAATAAGAAAAATTAGGTAGTATGATTCTCTTACGTTCAGTAAGACATTTTTATTTTAGCATTAAGTTGTGAGCTATTTTGAATACCAGTTTTTTTTCCTTTTTTGCATTTGGGCTTTACCTATGAAAATATTAATAAGCTTCAGAGAGTGAATTGTGGAAATCGTACTTATAACCTTCTGCCCAAATAAGAGCGAATTATTCATTTGGAAGCTATTTCTATTATTATCCAAAGTGTCTTGTACTGATAACTCGTAATTCTGCGCGTAGTAGACTTCACCTAGGCGCAAACTGCAACAATGACTGTCGTCTAAGATGAAAGCCTTGCAACTGTATTCTGCAACAACAAATAAAATAATAATTCGCGTTTGCCTTTTAGCGTAGTTACTTGCTACGGGCGATCAAGAAACTCAACAGTTTTACAATAAACTTACGCTGTCGGTAAACCAAATACAAACTGACAACAAAAATTTAAGCGTGCGTAACATTTCGCTTTCTGACACGTAGTATTGTGTAGTGTCTCATTTGTTAACATGTCCCAATGTGACGAAGTATATTTATTTAAAGCTGTGAATTTGTCAGGGAAGAGGCAGTTTTTAATAATTTCGACAGCTAGATAATATTTATAATTCACCGTTGATTCAAATGTATGTGCCGCAATTAGATCGTCTGTAATAATCAGTTGTAGTGTTGGGCGAATCAGTCGGCAACAGTACTGCCAAGACAATACAGAAATTAATACAAGCAATACTTTTCTTTTTGAAGGAAAACGTACCAAGTTGGAATGATGTAAGAGGCGCGCAGTTGAGCTGTGGTTACGCTTCATACAATCAACAGAAGATAGAGTTCTGTGACTTGACGCTGACAAAACTTTTGTATTGTGACTGCGTTGCTATAGAAACACACTTGCATTGCAATGGTAGTGAGCTTGTATCGACGTATATATGTTTTTTCGACGTCTGCTCCACGAAACACCTTAAGTAAAACGGTGATCCACAAATATAAGACCTTAACGCAGAGTAAGAGATTTTGACATTTAAACTTCGTGAGGTTTATGTTCAACCATGTCGAGAATTTCCAGTGCCTTTTCTGAAAATGAAAATGTCCAGCTTGAAGATAGGCCAACATCTAGAAGAGGAATGGTATCTAGACAGGTGGGTATGGAAACCGATTCCGTATATTTTGCAAGTAGAAGAGAATTTCTTATGTATCACGTTTGGACCATCATATAATTCGTTATTTCGAAAATCATATTTCAATCATGGCATGTCCACTAGCACAAGGATTAATAATTTTAATTATATTCCATAATCAAGCACGAATTCGGGAACTGATAAATTAACAAAGTACAGATTGAATCTATTGAGGCTAAAGATACATAGACAATTGAAACTACCATTCACTGAATGCATTCCCAGCCAAGAGTGTTCCCGTGATCTGACCTGAAAGTTTTGTTTGGTGTGGGCGGCAAGTAAGTTAGTTTTGCCGTGAATGACGTCGTAGTTTAGACATTTCATGACAGATGCCTGAGGCTGCACGTGGTACACAAGTCAAAAGCTATTGCAAGTTCTAGTTTTCTTCAAATCCGCGTGTTTCGTGAAGTAAGAAGTGATTTCAGTTCGTGAAGATTATTTTCTAGGAACCAGGGGGGCAGGTTCCTTCCCCAGCAGTTTGATTCGTACACCCTGCTCTCAGTGCAGAAAACTGTATTTGTAGGCAAACTGGCTGTGTTAGCTTCCCCTTGCTTTCCACATCTGTTTACCTTCTCAACTAGGATTCTCTACCATATTATCAAATTCCCATCCCTTCTCACCCACACCGAACACCTCTGCATCTCCTGTACTATCCATATACTAGATTCCAATAACCCCATGTGATGTAGGTAGTGGGCTGACAAGCATTCTACCCCTTCTGCTTAAAGCCAAACACAAGCTATAGTTGCTTGATAATGTATTGAATTGTTGGAGTTTTGCCAGAAAATATATTCCTCATCCACAGTTTTCATCTGAGTATGGACCTCCTCCAAAATTTGTGTACTCATGTTCACTTAATGTTAATATGTCACAGTTTAGTAACTAGGCCTACTTTTCCTTTTCCCTTACTGAACAATTAATACATGATGTTTCATGTAAAGTATTTAAGTTTCTACATATTTTGTGGTCT
Source organism: Schistocerca cancellata (assembly GCF_023864275.1). NCBI lineage: Eukaryota > Metazoa > Arthropoda > Insecta > Orthoptera > Acrididae > Schistocerca > Schistocerca cancellata. The sequence goes on along the minus strand of NC_064631.1, from coordinate 595,384,470 downwards.
TTCATATTGACAGTGGAGTTGACTGAAAATTAACTTTCATTTTACCATTATTTTTCTGGATATGTGTTTTGACAGAGCCCTGTGATGGAAGAAAATGCATCCAGATCTGTCATACCTCACAGACCTACAACTGGACGGCCACCTTCGGCATCATTGTACAATGCACGTAGTGCAATGCCAGGCACAGCATCAAGGCTAGCTTCATCTGTTTATCAGCCAGCATCACGTCTGGGAACAGCAGTAAATTTAGCTGGAGCACAGGTTTGGGAAATCTGGACATTCTGTTTAATTCCTATCACCTGACCGTCATGTGTATGCGTTAAGTGTAATTACAATTCATAATGGAAGAGAATATTCATATGTTCTGATGCAGTACAGGTTGATTGCAGTATTCATAATACCAAAAATGAAGGAAATGGCAGTATAGAAATAAAATTGACTGAAGAAAGAGTGAGGGACTTCTAGTTACAAAATTCACTACAGATAAATTTATTACTTGCCAGACTTTTTTATATTTTGCAGTTTACACTACAAAGTAGAGTGCTCAAGATTGCATCCAAAAATAAAAATAAAAAGAGAGACCATGGGGTGTGAAGTTACTGATCTGGTTATGCTGCTTCTGTTCCTTGGTAACACTGAATTTTCGAAACTGCTAATTCAGAAATTGATTGGTACTGTAACCTAATAGCTCAGTGATGGATGTCACATTGTTGATTTAAATTTGGGATAACTTCACATTTATGAGTGTCCAAAAACTACTGACGATGATCAGCTATTTTTATAGTTCAAGTAAACCGGGTTAGCAATACGTTGGATGAACTCTGAACGATACTTGAAAGAAAATTGGTAGTCACAAATAGTTCTGAGAGTGAATCACTGGAGCTTTACTAACACATTAACACAGAAGTTATGTGGGCAACTACAGCTGGACTGTTCAGTTAAGGTCATACAATATTTACAATGATTGTCTGTAAAAGATGTGCACACAGTTTTAATCTGCCAGGAAGTTTCATATCAGCACACTCTCTGCTGCGAAATTTCTTTCTGGGAATATCCCCAAAGCTGTGGCTGAGCCATATCCCTGCAGTATCCTTTCTTCAAGGAGTCCTAGTCTTGCAAGTTCTGCAGGAGAACTACTGTGAAGGTTGGAAGGTAGGAGACGAGTTACTGGTGGAAGTAAGGCTGTGAGGCCAGGTCGTGAGTCATGCTTGCAGTTGTCCGTGAAAGGTGAAGGTCCCAAGTTCAAGTCTTGGTCTAGCACACAGTTTCGATCTGCCAGGTAGTTTCATATCAGTGCGCACTCTGCTGCAGAGTGAAAATTTCATTCTGGAAATATCCCCTAGGTTGTGGCTAAACCCTGTCTCCACAATATCCTTTCTTCCAGGAGTGCTAGTCTTGCAAGTTTCGCAGGAGAACTTTTGTGATGTGTGGAAGGTAGGAGGTGAGGTAATGGTGGAAGTAAAGCTGTGAGGACAGGTATGAGTCATGCTTGGGTATCTCAGTCAGTAGAGCACCCACCCGTGAATGGCAAAGATCCCGAGTTTAAGTCTTGGTCCGGCACACAGTTTTTGTGAATGTACTGCTTTGGGTAGAGATTTGCTTAAAGCAACCTCCAACCAATAACTACCATATGAAACCACTCCAAAAAAGGGGATGCATGCAGTTCTGGGAATAAGATTTTAGAGTTTTTCAAACAATGGAGAATCCAGGATGGAATGTAACAACACTATGAAAAGGAAATTTGCTACTCTCCATATAGCGGAGACTGAGACGCAGATAGGCACAACAAAAAGACTGTCACAAATAAAGCTTTCAGCCATTAAGGCCTTCATCAACAATAGATGACACACACACACTCACATACATGCAAATGCCGCTCACACACACGACTGCAGTCTCAGCCAACTGAAGCCACACTACGTCATGTGTGTGAGTTGCGTTTGCTTGTGTGTGTGTGTGTGTGTGTGTGTGTGTGTGTGCGTGTGCGTGTGTGCGTTATCCATTGTTGACGAAGGCCTTAATGGCCGAAAACTTTATTTACAGCAGTCTTTTTGTTGTGCCTGTCTGTGTCTCAGCATCTCCACCATATGGTGAGTAGCAACTTACCTTTTCATAATATTTTACAGTTTTCTTATTCAGGCTACAATGTCAGGACAAGAAAGGCATGCACGTGTATATAAGTATTTTTGTTAGTCTGTTTGTTCCAATGATGGGCATAACTAGGTGACAGTTTCAGTTTTGTTTTTGTTGTCTGTTTTATTATTATTATTATTATTATTATTTACATGTCATGTTCTGTAGGACCAAAATGAGGAGCAAATCTCCAAGGTCCTGGAACGTGTCAGTACTCAGTAGTCCACTCTAATAGCCAACAAATATGACAATTTGTTACCTCTACTCCTTATGTTATTTCTATTCATTACACATTTTGTTATTAAGGCTCCTTGTAATCACTATTCATAAATGAAACCAAACCATCTTCTTTTCTTCCCCAAATATCAGGGCTGCTTCTCATGGTCTGAGAAACCTTGATGGAGTTTCATGTCCTAGGTGACTTGCCGTGCAATCTTGGTTGTCTAGTGACAGTGCTGAGGCAGCAGTTAGCTGCGAAGCCTGGCAGTTTAAATTTTTTGGAACATTAATGCCGTATAGTACCCACAAAAATTTCAACCAGATTCTGCAGACACATCTTGAAATTAATTTACATCATAGGTAGTAATGCAAACTTCTTGGTACAATGATATTTGCAAAATAAGAAACTTAACAGCTGCAAACAAAAACTACTGTTGCACACCTGGCAGACATGCAGATGTAAAAATGCAGTTCAATCATGGATTTTCAGAATTTTCTAAAATTCCTTCCTGAGTGTAAAGTTAAGAAAAAGTTATGAAGTTTATGTACACTGGTGATGAAGTGATTGAAGTTAATCCATACCCTGGATCAGAACAAAGGGTATCAGAAATAATCAGAAAGCAACAATTGTCCTGAAGCTTAGTTTAAATATTATAGAGTACTCATAGTAAGAGGTTTTGGGTGGTGAATAAATTGAAGATGAGTCCTTTTATTACATAAGCTAAACTATCAAAAAGGAAATATCTTTCTACACTATTTTTTCTGTTTATTTTTTCATGCCTTTCAGCACCATTTTTTTTCCGTATCAGCTATTCATCCCATTTACATTTTCTTTTGTTTTGTATTTGCACCATGTGCCTCTCTGATATACAATGGAAAATCTGTGATGGAATAACCACATTGAGGAAGCTTTCTGTAGCAGACTGGCAGATTTGAAAGTGGGAAAATTTCTTCTTAAGATACAGACAAACACAAATACATTCATTCATGCACATCTCTCACACCCATAGCCACTGTCCTTTCTGCAGTGAGTTATGCTGTCAGCTGAGATGAGAATTAAGGGCACACGAGAGCTATGACTGTGGAGGGCTAGGGATAACAGCGAAGGAATATGGGAATATGCTGTAGTATAGTACTTCTTGCTGAAGTTTGCAGGGATGTGGCAAGGATTGCTACCTGCAGCATAGGGATTGTGTGTTTGGGGGGGGGGGGGGGGAGGTTGAACAGAAGCGGAGAAGGGGAAAGGACTATCCAGGCATGCCGGGGAGGGGGGGGGGGTTGGAAGGCATGTGTGAAGTTGGCTGGATTGTGACCAGGGAAAGGATGGGAGGGAGAGGAGAGAAGCAGAGAAGTGGAAAGAACTATATAGATGTTCTGGGCAGTCAAAAAGTATGTATGAGGCTGGAATTGGAGCATGGAAGGGCATAGAGGCAGGTGCAGTACATGATCAAGCAAGGCTTGAGGTTATGGAAACAAAGGGTATTTTGCAGGGAGAGTTCCCACCTGTGCAATTTAGAAAAGCTCCCGTTGGTAGGAAGAATCCAGATGGCACATGCTGTAAAGTAGTCAAGCCAACCACACCATGTTGCACAATATGCTCAGCAGCTGAACAGTCCAGCTCTCTCTTGGCCACAGCTTGATTTGGCTGTTCATGTGGACAACAGCTTGTTTATTGTCATACCCATGTATAATGTGGCACAGTCTGATTGCACCTTGTTACTTCCGCCTCATTCTGTCCATTAAGTTTCCTGACCAGGGGTTCTGTGCAACTTTTCCAAACTCTACCCCTTTTCCTATACCCCTCCAGTGCTTTTCCCTCATTCCTCTTCCTTACCCCTCAACCCTTCTTCTAGAAGAAGGAGCTACTTGCTCTGAAAGCTTGCTTACATAAAACCTTTTTTATATGTGTGTTTTTCTGCTGCCACTTTGTGAGTAGATTTTTTATCTATCCAATTACATTCAAATAAAGTTAGGTTGATTGTAAGTGCAGCAAATCTAAATAATATACCCCAACTACTGGCTGTTAAGTTTTGTAAATAAATTTTATTGTTCTTAATATGTGACATTGATGTTTACATTGAAATAAATGACATGACAATTACGTGTTGGGCCAAGGAGAACCAGCTGAAGTGAATGGTGAGAAGGTGTTGAGTTTGTGGAGCAGTGTGGATAGCATGTCATCACATTTGGTCCAGATCATGCAGATGTCATCAATGAATATGAACCAAGGAGAAGTTTAGAATTTTGAATGGTTAGGAAGGATCCCTCTAGATGGCCCATGAATGAGTTAGCATATGATTATGCCATGCCCAAAGCTGTAATGCAGATTGGCTGGTAGGCAATGCCTTCAAAGCAGAAGTAATTGTGGGTGAGGTTGATTATGGTAACCAGGAAGGAGGTTATAACTTTGTAGTCAGTACGGCATTAAGGAAGGTCGTGTTCAGTGTCAATAAGGCCATAGGGAGAATACTGTTGAGGCATCAACAATTACGAGTTGGTTGCTGGGTACTAAAGGGGCAGGAACTGTGGAGGAAATCATATTTGTCTTTTGTATAAGAAGGTAGAGTATGGGTAATTGGCTGAAGGCACTGATCCATGAAAGCATTGACTCTCTCTGTGAGGGCCCAGTGTCCATATACAATGTGACACCCTGGTTGGTTTGGTTTATGTAGTTTAGGAACCGGTAGAATGTAGGAGTGTCGATATTTATTCTGTTGAGGAAGATAGATTGAGAGGAGGGCTTGTGGGATGGACCTGGAGATTTGAGGAGGGACTGGAGATCCTACTGGGTTTCTGAAATTGATGTCACCATAGCATAGCTGTAGGTATAGGCTACTGACAGCTGGTGGAGTACCTTCCTCAGGTAATCCCTGCTAATCATAACCACAGTGGTGGAGCCTTTGTTGACAGGTAGAATCATGTCAGAATCAGTTCTTAGGAGGGACATCACAGTTCTTTCTGTAGATATGAAATTGGTTTCCATGTTGAGGGATTTGGGGGCTGAATGAGCAAGGTTTGAGGTTAAGAAGTTATGGAAAGTTATCATGGTGTGAATCAGGGATAGTGGAATGAACCATGGTTGATTTTCTGTCTGACAACATCTAGAGTTGATGAATGTTCAGTGTTGGATTATTTTTCACAGTAAAATTCCTTACAATGATTGAAGGACACAGAGCAACACCAGCTTGTGGACCCATCAATCAGCAGTGACTTAGCTGCCATGTGCTTTGCTGAAAAAATAAAACACTAGGAATACAGCAAGACTATTTGGTAAATTATTAAACAACAAACAGACATAAATAGTGATCCAAATGAAATTGATGCCAGCATAAAACAACTTTGAAAGAAATGGTGACACTAAATTAAATGATTACTTCCTTGCAGTGGCAGCAACCAATGCACCCATTGATAAACACCCAAATTCAGATGCATAAAATTTACATATGCAGACAACACAAGCACCATCAGTAGATATTAGTTTCAAAAATACATCCTTAACAACAGTATAAAATTCATGAACATACAAAAAACTAGTAATCCTCCTGGGTATGATGGTGTTTGTTGTAGAATATTGAAATCTTGTGCTGACTTGATACGATTACCCTTACAATCCTTTTTGTAATCAGTGATGAAGGACATTTTTCTTACGCGGTTAAATGTGCTGCGGTAACAGCCAAGTCTTTCTCACTCCTTCCTATCTTTCCAAAAACGTTTCTGTAAGTGACTCATAATAGAATACTGACTCATTTAACTGAACATAACTTGTTAATAGCCTCTCAGTTCAGCTTTCATATAGAATTCTCCACAGAGAAAGCAATACTAGATCTCACAATTTAAATGAAAGCAAACCTACACAGGAAAAATTATCCTGTTGGTATATTTTGTGACCTTGCAAAACCTTGGATTATGTGGATCATAAAACTTTACTAAGCAAACAAAAATGTTATGGTAGTAATGGTATTCCTTTTCATTGGACAGAGACCTACTTTCATAACAGAAAGTAGAGGGTCTCATTAACAGACTGTACTGCGGGCATGAGACTAACCTTAGTTTTTGGGGGCATAACATGTAGTGTGCCACAAGGATCACTATTGGGCCCACTCTTTTTCTTAGCCCACATTAATGATCGTCCAGTATCTTTAAAGGGTGTTCCGTAAACCTTAATATTTGCTGATGACACAAGCATACTAAACAAGGACCCAAACTCAGCATTAATAGACACAGTTCAGATGGTAGCTAGAGAGGTACAAGTGGTTTGCAGCTAACGGATTAAGACTTAGTCTCACAATGACACATATGCAGTTTTAGAGAAGCCATAATGACTTGTTAGCACCATAAGTAGACTTTAATGATCATACACTAAATAAAACACACTGTGTAAAATTCCTTTGGGGCCAGTCGTACTGCAAGTTAAAATGATAATCTAATCAAATTGTTCAGTTCAGCATGTTATGGCCTTAGAAGCATGTATCATCATGTAGACATAAAAAAGAGCATTGGCTATTTTGTATATTTTCAGTGCTCTTGTTGTATGAAAATTGTCTTCTGTAGCAGTGCACCTAAGGTACATGAAGTGTTTATCAGAAGTGAGCAGTAAGAATATTGCCACGAGCTGCAGTGCACACAATGTGACATAATGGTTAATGTTGCTGACTGGCATGCTGTGTATCACCAGTGCAAACTCAACCACCCCCAGTTATTTGTTATCAGTTGTAGAAGATTCTTAAAATATCTTATGTTTATAATGTTTGTCCATTCTGGAATATTTGATGTATGTATAAATACCAGCGTTCTGAAATATTTGAAGTTTGTATAAATAGCTGCACTCTCCATCCCGGAAATCAGTTCTATTTTGGCTAAATCCAACTGGTGCTCATAATAAATGTGCTTACTGGGGTAAGTGTTGTATTTCATTGATGACACTGCTTTAAGATATGGACTTGATTCTAGTTAAGACATGACATGTGTGCAAGTTAGATAATTCAGCATCTTGGAGAAGCCCTTTACTGATAATAAGAATCAGTTTTGACTGAACAATGATTTGCACTGTCACAATACAAGACACAAAAATAATTTCCTTGTTGACTTAGCCTCCTCGTCTAGGGTTGAGAGTGGAATTGTGTATAGTTTGTGACGTTCTGACCCAGTTTTCACCTGGGTGCAGGGAGCAGATGAAGCAAGCTCCCTCTACCAAAATGCAACACGTTGACAGTTGCAGTGAGTGACTGTGTGGGGAAAGCAAGCAGCACTTCCCTCATACAGTGCTGGGGTTATACACATGTTTACTGCTTTGACACTGCATGACGGTCACTTCAAAATAGCTTGGTACACACAGACACTGTACTTTTAGATCACCAGCCGGATTCAGGGATTGAAAAATTATTTTAGCTACATAGCAAGTAGCAATATTCATTCTAAAACCACATGACAAGTAAGCTCAAAAGACAATCACTACAAGCATTATTTAATACATTGTAATTCTGCCCCTCGACTTGATAACCGCCTGAATTTGGTTAAGGATGTGAGTCCACAAGGTTGTGCAGCTATGTCACATCCAGGTTAAGCCACTGATTGTGCAATCACACCAAATTGTGGGTATGCTGTGTCAGCATTTTACCCACTGCTCCAACATGTCCCACAAATTTTCTATGGGGTTCACTTCAGGTGATGTTCTACAGGTCAGTCAAGATGTAATAGGGTGTAAGAGTGTTCAGAAAACCAGTCACATGTTCTTCCAACTTTTCTGTTGTCATCTTTATGTGCCTATGTGACTGATGGCCTCTTGCGAGCTGACTAACTCTAAATGCGCTTCCTATCGCAATGTTCTCTCTCTAACAGGTTTGGATAGACGTTCATTCACTGCCTGCAGCAATTCCTGTTGGGTTTGGAAGTGATTTTGATTCACAAGCTGTGACATTTGTCTCTGGTTGCTCTTAATGAGAATCTTTTTCTGAAGATAGTTCTGATGTTGTGTTCTGTGGTCATGTGTGTTACACCCTTGCTTGTAGACGAGTTGAACAGGTCCCTGTGAAATACCAACAAATACAGTAACTTCATACACCATATGGCTTAAGGCAAAGCCATACATGATTATTACTGTTTGTCCCTCTGTTATGTCCTTCCATTTACCCATGTTTACATACAATACCCACTTGAACCATGAATGTCCCACTGATCACCATTGCCTTTTGTTCACGTAGAGGCATGGTGAGTGCATTCCGGTCACAGTGCCAACTGTAAAGGCGTAACATTTCCTCTGTGGGTGCACATTGGGTTGACCAGTTTCTTGTCTGGTGAGCTTATTAATGTGCTGTAACTAGGACCCAGTATTTGCAGATGCTGATAAACATTTTCTTTGAAAAATGTTGTTTTAGTCAAATAAATATTAAGATCCCAATATCATATGAAAAACAGCTGTATTGTGTAATGATGGAGGCAACAGCATTTTCCAAGTAGCAGCTTTCTTTACAATTGAGCTGTCATAACCATAAATAGCATTAAGCAGTACAATAATATGAAAAGGATAGATTGCTACTCACCACATAGAAGGGGCACTCAGTTGCAGAAAGGTGCAGAAAAAAAGAATGCTGCAAAATTTTCAACTTTTGGGGAAAGTCATCCTTCAGAGTTAGATAACTCACATGTATTAGCATAACAACAACAACAACAACTCATACATACATGGCTATGGGCTGTGGGCACTGAGGCCAGACTTTGACTGCATCTGATATGAGCATCTATCTACTCGGAGTGGTAATGGGGTAAGGATGAAGCAGTGGGAGGGGAATATCAGAGTACAGGTGAGGGAAGATACTAGTGTTGTCTGTGGCATCATGCAGGGACTTGGTAAGGTGAGGGTAGGGTAGGACTGCTCTACAAGCAGCATTAGGAGGCTGTGCTTGGGAGGAAAGGCCAGGGGGGGGGGGGGGGGGAAGGGTGAGGACAGAAATAGAGGAGAGGAAAGGACTATGTATTTGTGTTGATGAGATTGATAGAAGGTGTGTGTACTACTGGAGTGGGAGCAGGGAAGGGGACAGGCAGGTGGAGTGAGGGGCTTGCAAAGGTTGAGGTCAAGGGGTTACAGGAATGTAAGATATGTTTGAAGAAGAGTTTCCCACTGGCGCAGTTGAGAAAAGTTGGTGTTGTTGGAAAGAATCCAGAAGGTAATGGCTGTGAAGCAGTCACTAAAGTGAAGTGCATCATGTTTGGCAGCATGTTCAATAACATTGAGGTCCAGATGGCTCTTAACCACAGTTTGGTGATAGTCACTCATGTGGACAGACATCTTGTTAATTGTCATGCCCATGTAAAATAAAGCAAAGTAGTTACTTGTAAGTTAGTAGAGCACATGGTTGCTTTCACAGGTGGCACTGCCTTTGATAAGGTAGGAGGTGCCAGGACTGGAGTATGTATTAGTGGGAGCATGTGTGGGATAAACCTTGCATCTGGGATATGAATCATGAGGTGAGGGGTTGGGACAGACACAGATATTGCATAGGTTGGGTGGGCAGCAGAGAATACCACTGTGGGAGGAGTGGAGAGGATGGTGGGGAGGATATTTCTCATTTCAGGACATAGTCAAAACTTAGTGGAGAATATGATTCATTTGCTCTGGTCCTGCATGGGGTAAGTGAGGATTGTAAGTGAGGAATGGTATGTGACTCAAGAGACAAGGCATGAGAAATTTATTTCTGGACAAGTTTGGGAGGGTAATTTCAGTCTGTGAAGCCAGCAGTGAGATCCTCGGCATATCTGGAGAGGGGACTGCTCATCACTACAGATGTAACAACCACAGGATGCTTCGTGATGTGGAATGGGTGGCAGTTGCAGAAGTTGAAGTTTTGTTGGTGGTTGGTAGGTTTGATGTGGGCAGAGGTACTGATTTTGCCATCCTTAAGGTGGGGGTCAACATTGAGGAAGGCACCTTTTTGGGCTGAGAAGGACCAGCTGAAGCAGATGGGATAGAATGTGTTGAGGTTCTGGAAGACTGTGGAAAGGATGTCCTCACCCTCAGTCCAAACAATGAATAAGCCGTCAATGAATCTGCACCAAGTGAGTGGTTTGGGGTTCTGGATGGTTAGATAGTTAACATAGTATGGTGCCATGTGGATGTTCATTTTTGTACCACAGATTTGTTTGCACATGTTACCTTCAATGGAGTAGTAATTATGGATGAGGACAAGGTCATGGTGATCAGCATAGTCCTGCAAAACCATATACATCATGCCCTCAACCTCCTTCCACTACCTTTTCTGCATCTGTAAAATTCTCCTGCTCTGCAATCCCAAATTCCAGCACGCTATCTTCCAGACCAAAACCCTTGCCCTCCAGGAAAACTAGAGCAGCATGCTTGACTGTTGAATCTGTTCATTTGTCCACCTCACCCTGCTATCCCTCCCCCTTCCCACCCCTCTGTCTCTTCTTTACACCTCTATCCAATGCAGGTAGATTGCTGTTCGCATCAAACACAGACCTTAATGCCCTTGTTGTTGTTATTGCTTTTGGTGGGGAAAGTGTGTGTGTTTTCTTCTGAAGAAGAAGTTCTTTGTCCAAAAGTTGAAATATCTGCAGCAGCCTTTTTCTTTGTGCTTGTCTGTGACTCAGTGCTTCCTCTATATAGTGAGTAATAAGCTGTCCTTTCCATATCGTTGTTATTCCATTTTGGACTTCTCATTGTTTGATTAAGGGGTATAGTGATGTTTATTTTTTAATACAATATAATTGGATCAAAAAAGAATGCTGGTGCTTCAACAGGCAAAAGTTAATAAATATTTGTGTATCTGTAGCCACAGTTCACTTGTACATAAGTTCCCCGATCATACTGTAACCAATGGTAGAGTCTTTAACCCTCCGTTACTTGCGCGATAATTCGTGACATTGTCACTCGTGTGGGTGACTGGTGTCATGCACAAAGCAAGCTGTCTATTTGTATACTTTGAACGGTCTTTATGACTGGTTTTATGATTTTTTTATTAAATCTAAATATAATACATTTAATATTTGTACACAGTATAATATACTCTAATGTTTGAAACAGTTTGACCATTCGAAGAACAATATCTTCAGCTGAATTACTGGCATTACATGGTCCCTCTTGTTGCTTACCGATGTACAGTTTTAAGTTCAAGGTCTAAGCTGTTTCTACATCAACCAAAGCAAACACTTTTAAGCCATGCTTTGCTGGTTTGCTAGGAATATATTGCCTGAATGGGCAGTTTCCTCTAAATGCCAAAAGCTGTTCATCAACAGTAAGATATCCACTAGGTGAAAAATATTTTTGGCAATTGTTCGTGAATAGTTCAAGTACCTTGCTGATAGCTCTGATAGCAGCCAACTTGTCAATATCTCTGCGAATACCTCTATCACGGATATTATCAAACCTCAGATATCTCAACAGAAACCTGAATCGGTTTTCACTTATGCACAAAAAACATGATTCAAGTCCATTTCCCTTTGAGTTATCCCACAATATCAATATACTCTTCCTAGAACATCTCAAAGATCCACATAGATATAACAAACCAAAGAAAGCTCTGATCTCTATCACATCTGTTTCTTTAGCGTCCCTTTCTGTAGAGAAGTTACCCTGAACTTAATTGATGTATATATTAGTGCATGTTGTTATAATGCTTATTATGTTTTCATCCAAGAACAAATACAGAATTTCTATTTCTGTCTTTTTTGTACGTGCTTGATTTTTTGGTCCAGGGAAATGTGTAATAAAATTACAAGATCTGCTTCTAACACTGGTAGGATATTTATTTTTCCTTCATTTAGTTATTCCATATTTGTCTAAAAAAATGCATCCTCTTGAGTTACTTCTTCCTGTGATTAATATTCATAATTTTCTGACACTTCTTGTTCTGTTGCTGAATCACGGCCGCTGTCATGAACAGAATCCTCAATCTCTGAGTCAGCGTTATCACTGTGAGCATCTTCATCACTCAGCTCACTGAACCATTCCAGCCATACATTAGGATCTCTACTAAACTCTGTCTGAGGTTTTTTGCCTTTGACATTTCTTCCACAGTTTAAAAGTAAAGAGAATACTAGGTAACATGGAAGGTAATAGCAATCAGTTTTAATACGTCTAAATTTACGCGCATGAAAGATCGATTGAGTCTAGGAAAGCAGTAAAATAATACAGACTTACTTTGTTTCAGATTGTGGCAGCAGAGCTCGTGCGGATGACAAGTGTCCTCCAGACTATAATAATGTTTCATAAACAATGTATCTTTTGTAACTGAAAGCCAACAATGATTGGAGCTAACAGCCAGAGAGTTAACAGAAAGGTAATGAAAATGGCGTGAACTCAATCCAGCGCTGTCAGACAAAACTGGGCAGGAAAGTCATGTGGATGACAAGTGTCACCTGCGCGAGCAACGGAGGGTTAATCATCCAACAATTAACTGTAAAAATTACAGTTTTGTTAGTGGTGGGCAAAGTACAAAGGACAACTGAAACAAGCAGAAAGATTTATATGTTCAGTAAACTAGATAAAAAATCAGTAATGTCATATCTCAATGAGGAACTTGAAACTTTCAGCACAGGGCATGAGCATATAGAGGAACTCTGGCCCAGAATTAAAAGAAATGGTGACCATGCACTTGATTGATACATACCCAGAAGAACAGTTCATAATGGGAAGGAACCTCCATAGTATACAGTCACTGTAAATAGTGTCTAAAGAAACAGATTACTGCATAATAGGTGTAAAACAAAGTGTAGAGCTAGGCATAGGGAGATGCTGAATGAAACACGTTTGGCTGTCAAGATAGCAACACATGATGTTTTCAGTGACTACCATAGCAGGGTATTGCCAAGTGATCTTTCACAGAATCCAAAGAAATTCTGGTCATATGTAAAGGCTGTTGATGGCACCAAAGCTAGTGTCCAGTCCTCAGTGAATGAGGCATGAACTGAAATGTGTTAGTAACACAAAAGGTGAAATGCTTAACTTCATTTTCAAATGTTCATTGCAGAGGAAAACCCAGAAGTATTGCCCCAGTATACTCCTCGTACCACTGAAAACATGAATGAAATAAGTATTAGTGTCAGTGGTGTTGAGAAGCAGCTGAAATCATTAAAACTGAACAAAGTTCTGGCCCTGATGGAATCCCTGTCATTTCTATACTGAATTTGTGGCTGTGTTAGCCCCTTTTCCAACTGTAATCTACCACAGATCTCTCCAACAAAAAACTGTGCCTAGTTCTTGGAAAAAGGCACAGGCCACACCTGTCTACAAGAAGAGTATTAGATCCACAAAACTACTGTCCAATATCCTTGACATCAATTTGTTGTTGAATCTTAGAACATGTTCTGATCGCAAAATAATGAGGTACCTAGAACATAATGATCTCCTCAATGCCAACCAGCATGGATTTCGAAAACATCGATCATGTCAAACCCAACTCACATTTTTCTCACATGACATACTGAAAGCCCTGGAGCAAGGCAAATAGGTAGATGCAGTATTTCTTGCTTTCCATAATGGTAAGGACACAGCACATTATCTTGGATGGAGAATCATTTTTAGATGTAGAAGTAACTTTGGGTATGCCCCAGGGAACTGTGTTAGGACCTTGCTGTTCATATTTTATACTAATGAACTTGCAGACAATATTAATAGTAAAGTCATGCTTTTTGCAGATTGCAGTTAGATAATGAAGTACTATCTGAAAGAAGACGCATAAATATTCAGTCAGATCTTGATAAGATTTCAATGTGGTGCAGAGATTGGCAACTTGCTTTAAATATTCAGAAATGTAAAATTTTGCTTTTCACAAAACGAAAAAACATAGTATCGTATGACTGTATCAATGAGCCACTGTTGGAATTGGCCAACTCATACAAACACTTGAGTGTAACATAGGTTCAGTTATTGGTAAAGCAGGTTGTAGAGTTCAGTTTATGGTATAATACTGGGGAAGTGCGATCAGTCTACAAAGGAGATTGTTTACAAATCACTCGTGCGACCAGTTCTAGAGTATCGCTGAAGTGTGTGGGTACTGTATTAAATAGGACTAATAGGGAATCTTGAATGTATACAGAGAAGGGCAGCATGAATGATCGATACTGAAGGAAGTGAACTGGAAGACCTTTGAAGATAGATGTAAACTATACCAAGAAAGCCTATTTACAAAGTTTCAAGAACCGGCTATAAATGATTACTCTAGGAATACTTGAACCCTCTACGTATAGCTGACATAGGGATTGTGAGAATTAAGATTAGAATAATTATTGCATGCACAGAGGCATTCAAAAATCATTCTTCCCACACCCCATGTAGATGTAGATGCATAAAATGATTGATGTGCAAAGCATGCAAGAACTTCCACCATAATACATTAGTGAAAGATCTTGCTGATAATCCTAGAAAATTCTGGTCCTAAGTAAAATCATTAAACTTGATCAAGGCCCTCATGTACCCATCTAGTGTGGCAGTGAAAGGCACCAGAAGGAAAGCTGAAGCTTAAAAAAATCATTCATGCAGGAGGATTATAGAGACATACTATCATTAGGCCACTGTACAGTCTCCCATTTGGAGGACATAGAAATAGTCATACCTGGTGGTGAAAAGCAGCTGAAAGAGTTGAAATCAAATAAGTCGCCAGGTCCACATTTAATCCCAATTCGATTTTAAGAGAATACTTCTTGGCTTTGATCCCTAATCTAGCATACGTACATTAATCCTTCTTCCATAGACCATGAATACGACATTTCATGATGATGTGGAACGTGTCACTGAACATAAGTTTTCTTTACACAAATTAATTAATTAATTAATTAATTTTTTTACAGTTACTACTTCATATCTAAGAATTCATGTATTGAGTAGAAGGAGTTGTCATTCAGAAATTCTTTTAATTTGCTTTTAAATGTTGGTTGGCTATCTGTCAGACTTTTAATACTAGTTGGCAAATGAGAGAAGATTTTTGTGGCAGCATAATTCACCCCTTTCTGTGCCAAAGTGAGATTTAATCCAGAGTAGTGAATATCATCATTTCTTCTAGTGTTGTAGCTATGCATTTGCTGTTATTTTTTAATTGGGGTGGATTATTAATGACAAATTTCATAAGTGAATACATGTATTGCGTAGGTACTGTGAATATTCTGAGTTCCTTAAATAAATGTCTGCAAGGTGATCTTGGGTGGGCTCCAGCTATTAATCTGATTACACGCTTTTGTGCAATGAATACTTTCTCTCTTAATGACGAATTGCCCCAAAATATGATGCCATATGAAAGCAGTAAATGAAAATAGGCATAGTAGGTTAATTTACTGATATGTTTATCACCAAAATTTGCAATAACCCTAATAGCATAAATAGCTGAACCTAACCGTTTCAGCAGATCATCGATGTGTTTCTTCCAATTCAATTTCTCATCAATGCACACACTCATAAATTTTTAGTATTCTACCTTAGCAACAGACTTCTGTTCATAAACTATATATATCAATGATGTTATGCCATTTACTGTACAGAATTGTATAAACTGTGTTTTCCCAACATTTAGTGAGAGTCCATTTGCAGAGGACCACTTAATAATTTTCTGAAAGATTTTATTTGCATTTTCCTCAGCTGATTCTTGCTTCTTGGGTGTGATTACTATACTTGTATCATCAGCAAAAAGAACTAACTTTGCATCTTCATGAATGTAGAGTGGCAAGTCGTTAAAATATGTTAAGAACAATAAGGGACCCAAGACTGAACCGTGCGGGACACCATTCTTGATACCTCCCCAGTTAGAGGACTCTGCTGGTTTTTGTAGACTATCTGTACTGTTAATTTCAACCTTCTGCATTCTTCCAGTTAAGTATGAATTAAACCATTTGTGCACTGCCCCACTCATACCACAATATTTATGCTTGTCTATAAGAATTTCACGATTCACACAATCAAAATCCTTTGACAGATCACAAAATATCCCAATGGGTGATGTTTGGTTGGAAGTGCCATCAATTCCATGTGAGCTTTTACTTTTGAGTGAATTTATTATTTTCCTTAATTTCAGTAGGAGAGGTGGGTTGAATTTCAATTTTATCAAATTGTGTAGGTACTGCCTCTTCCATATACTGCCTTGCATTTTCTAATGAATAGCTGGAACCTATTTTCTCTGCAACACTTAAAAATGATTATTAAAAATGTTTTCTACATCTGACTTCTTGTTAGCAAACTTTTCATTGTGTTTGATAGAAATACAGTCTTCCTGTGCTCTTGGTTGCCCTGTTTCCCTTTTCACAATATTCCAAATTGTTTTAATTTTACTATCAGATGCGCTAATCTCAGATATAATGCACATACTTCTGGAATTTTTAATAACTTTCCTTAATACAGTGCAGTAGTTTTTATAATGTTTCATTGTTTTGGGA